>NC_053165.1:17222969-17530469 GCF_016835505.1 Polypterus senegalus | reverse complement strand
GCATCATCTATGACAGCTCCTGAAATATCCTGGTTGTATTTGCCACATCCATTTGCCTGGTCTTCTGCTTTTGGCACATGAATATTTAATAAAATAAAAGACTATAACGACCAAATAAAAATATATTACCATCATGCACATTGCCGTGAT
This sequence comes from Polypterus senegalus, assembly GCF_016835505.1. NCBI lineage: Eukaryota > Metazoa > Chordata > Cladistia > Polypteriformes > Polypteridae > Polypterus > Polypterus senegalus. The sequence continues at coordinate 17,530,319 of NC_053165.1, read as the reverse complement.
TTCACTATATGGAAAACCACCCCTTCCAATCCTACAACTTGTGGTGAATCATCATGGTGGTCTGACCAACACAATGAAGACAAAAAAAAAACACTCCAAACAACACAAGTCAGGGGATGGAGATATGAAAACACCCAAGTCATTGAACATCTGTTGAAGTCCCGTTAAAGCAATCACTAAGAAATGGAAAGAGTAGGGCACAGCTGTAAATCTGCCTAGAGTAGACCGAGTGACCATTTGAGAAGAAGACAAATGAAGCATAGCAACGAAAGACCTATGAGATCTCTAAAGGAGTTACAAGCTACATTGGGCAGATCTGGAGCGACAACTACTGGAAGTGGTACTTCACCAGTCTTAACTTAATGAGAAAAAATGGAGATGACATGTCCGCTGGAGTGTGATGGCAAAGTCCTCAAACCATTGGATGTCTGATGGGTTTCATTACAACCCAATTGCTTAATTAGAAACCAATCCTTTCCCATCTCAGACCTTATTTAATTTTATGGTTTGTTAGTCTGCAATGTCCATCCATCCATCCATTTTTTTTTATTAATTTTATTACAATCCATACAAAGCAATAGAGTTTTAACAAAAAGAAAAATTGAGTTAAGAACAGATCGATCCCCACCCCTGAGAGAGAGAGCAAGTCAAGCCGCATTAAATTTTAAGGCTTGTAAACATACCTAAATGAATAAATTCTCTGTGCTTTATGAACTTATTTTAAAATATTACTGATTAGATCCTGCCATGTTTTGAAAAAAGTCTGTACAGATCCTCTAACTGAGTATTTGATTTTTTCCAACTTCAAAAATTATAACACATCGGTTTCCCACTGACTTAAAAGAGGAGAGTTTGGGTTCTTCCAGTTTATCAGAATAAGTCTGCGTGCCAAAAGTGTAGTGAATGCGATCACAATTTGTTTGTCTTTCTCCACTTTAAGCCCCTCTGGAAGACCCCCAAACACAGCTGTTAATGGGTTAGGAGGGATTGTGAGTCCAAGGCTGTCTGAAAGGTAAATAAAAATGTTTGTCCAGAATAATGTTAATTTGGTGCAGGCCCAGAACATGTGATCTAGTGAGGCTGGGGCTTGGTTGCAACGTTCGCAGGTTTGATCCTGTCCTGGAAACATTTTGGAGAGTTTTAGTCGAGACAGACGTGCTCGATATATAATTTTAAGTTGTATAATTGTATGCTTTGCGCATATGGAGCTCGAGTGAATTCTCTGCATTGCTACTTTCCACTCCTCTTCTGACATATTAATTGAGAGATCTTTTTCCCAGTGTCCTCTTGGATCTTTGAAAGGAAGGGATTGTAAAATGATTTTATATATTGTAGAGATGGAGTCTAAGTCCTTGAGATTGAGCAATATTTTTTCCAGCATGGATGAGGATAATCTGGAAGGTTCTGTTTAACAAAGTTCCTGATTTGAAGATAGTGAAAGAAATGTGTAGCTGGAATGTTAAATTTGGAATGTAACTGTTCATAGGATGCAAAGACGTTGTCTATATAAAGATCTCTAAGCAAGTTAATTCCAAATTTTTTCCAGATATTAAAAACTGCATATGTTTGTGAAGGTTGAAAGAGTTGGTTCTCTTGCAGAGGTGCGACAGATAAAAGCTTCTCCGTCTTAAAATGCTTTCTACATATCCATCCATCCATTTACCAACCCGTTGAATCCGAACACAGGGTCACAGGGGTCTGCTGGAGCCAATCCCAGCCAACACAGGGTGCAAGCCATTAACCAATCCCGGGCAGGGTGCCAACCCACCGCAGTAGTCTGCAATGTAAGATTCTTATATTGTAGATTGTTTCCTTTACAAGGATATCACCCAGCCCTAAACGGATAATTTTCAGTCTGTCACATTTTCTAATAATTGTTTTATTAAATCCAACAGTGCATGATGAACACACGGAGATGTGAAACGAAACAAGCTAGATGGTGAGCTGCTGACTGCTTTGTCATTTATATCTTATTGCTGATAAGGAGCCATTAAAAGAATGAAGGCAGCTGTTTAAGATTGAAATAAGCAATTAAGGGTTGGGGGGCATAACAAAGAAGACCACTAAAATGAAGCATCAAAATGTCACTTAAGCAGTAAGTGCTTCATCAGCAGTAATTGATTTCTCATGAAGAAACTGGTTTGGAACAAAAACCTGCATCTACTGCCCACCCCTGTTCTAGACCACGGGTGCTGAACTCCAGGCCTGGAGGGCTGCTGTGGCTGCAGGTTTTCATTCTCATCCTTTTCCTAATCAGTGAGCAGTTTTCACTGCTAATTAACGCCTTTTCCATTCAGTTTATTAGCCTTGTTTTTAAGGATTCAGTCCTCTGAATTGATTCTTTTCATCATTAAATGGCAGCCAAACAGAAATGAGACGTAAAATGGACCAACAGATGACCAGCTAAACTGGGGCTTCAAACTCCAACCAGTTTCTTAATGAGAAGCCGATTCTTGCTGTTAATTAAGCCCATTATTTAATTCCATGTCTTGTTGCTGCTCTCATTCTGCCACAGCAGACATTTCCAAAACTGTTTTTCTGTTTTTCTTAAGAACACCGTCAAAATGTTTTGGTGACCTGAGAGATCAACCTTACTTAGACCTTCACCTTTCTTTATTTTCAGATATTGTGTGATGGGCTCAGGTGGGCTGGTCACTTGTTTTGCGTCTCATTATTGTTGGGCTGCTAATTAAAGAAAAAAAGACAACTAAGGGGCCTGAGTCAAGTTCATTAAAATTAAGGCAAAAGAAGTTAATTAGCAGCAAAAACTGGTCACTAATTAGGAAGATGGTTAGAATGAATACCTGCAGCCCTCCAGGACCGGAGTTTAACAGCCCTGTTCTAGACTCAGGGCCAGGAATGCTGTAATCAATGGAATTGAACACCTTGTCCCTCATCAGAACTGGCCGATGTTAAGAGTGGTGACCAGCAGGGGTCAGTGCTGGGGCCGCTGCTATTTTTAATATATATAAATGATTTAGATAGGAATATAAGTAACAAGCTGGTTAAGTTTGCAGATGATACCAAGATAGGTGGATTAGCAGATAACTTGGAATCCGTTATATCATTACAGAAGGACTCGGATAGCATACAGGCTTGGGCAGATTTGTGGCAGATGAAATTTAATGTCAGTAAATGTAAAGAATTACATATAGGAAGTAAAAATGTGAGGTTTGAATGCACAATGGGCAGTCGGAAAATCAAGAGTACACCTTATGAGAAGGATTTAGGAGTCATAGTGGACTCTAAGCTATCAACTTCCCGACAGTGTTCAGAAGCCATTAAGAAGGCTAACAGAATGTCAGGTTATATAGCGCCTTGATGTGTGGAGTACGAGTCACAGGAGGTTCTGCTCAAGCTTTATAATGCACTGGTGAGGCCTCATCTGGAGTACTGTGTGCAGTTTTGTCTCCAGGCTACAAAAAGAACATAACAGCACAAGAAAAGGTCCAGAGAAGAGCGACTGGGCTGAGTCCAGGGCTACAGGGATTGAATTATGAGGAAAGATTAAAAGAGCTGAGCCTTTACAGTTTAAGGAGAAGAAGATTAAGAGGAGACATGACTGAAGTGTTTAAAATTATGAAAGGAATTAGTCCAGTGGATCGAGACTGTTATTTTAAAATGAGTTCATCAAGAACACGTGGACACAGTTGGAAACTTGTTAAGGAGAAATTTCACACAAACATTAGGAAGTTTTTCTTTACACAAAGAACGATAGACACTTGGAGTAAGTGACCACATAGTGTGGTAGACAGTAAGACGTTAGGGACTTTCAAAACTCGACTTGATGTTTTCTTGGAGGAAACAAGTGGATAGGACTGGCGAGCTTTGTTGGGCTGAATGGCCTGTTCTCGTCTAGAGTGTTCTAATGTTCTAACTAAAACCAGTTGGCTGCACCAGTAAGGATTTAGGTGGGTCATATTAAAAGGGTTGGGGGTGAAGTGAATACGTATACAATCGATTATTTTGTGTTTTAGATTTGTAATGAATTTAGACCACTCTGCAATTAAAGAGTCTTTTCTTGTTGATCAATGTCAAAATAAGACAGATTAAATCCAGTGTGGTTCAATATTTTATAGCAATAAAACGTCTACACTTCTCAGGGTGTGAATACTTTTTATTGCACTATTATGTGTATGTAAGTGGGAGGCAAGCAGACAGGTCGAGGTTATCCAAAAGGGCCATGTAACGTAATGGAAAGGAAGTCCAACATCAGTTTTAGAGTCGTTACTTTTGTTATTCTGAAGTAATCTTCCTTGCCCGTTTACAATATTTTATTTCATTACCGGCTAGCCCATTGTAAATGCTAAATCTTTCAACTTAGGGACCACTGGTTGCATAATTCTGCACAAGGTCTAATAAAAGACCATTTCTACAGAGGTCTGTGCCGCGTTTGAGCCTGATTAAGGATGCTAATTTTCTAAGTATAGCCTTTCTCCCTGACAGCTCTTTTTGAATAATGTGAGTATATTTAGGATTTGGAGTCCCTTTGTCTTTTTTTTTTTTTTTTTCCTGAGGTCAAAGTTTTGCCTCTGAAGCCAATCATTTACAATTTATTCACATGATTACAAAGTATAATCATGATTCTGTCAGATTAGTATTTGCTGCTTTAAAGAAAAGAAAAATAAAGTCAGCAGGAGCTAATAATTTTTTGCTCCTTGCAAGACTGAATCAGATAATAATGAGACGGTGAAAGATGTGAAAAGACGTGGTATTGTGTAATTTCTGGATGAGGTTCATTAAAGAGCATTACTGACAGAATCATTTGGATGATGGATGTGGGAGGTGGGTGGCAATGAACAAAATGAAAAGCTGGATTTCTGGACATAATGCCGAAAACAAAGAAGGAGCACAATCCATGTCAAATCTCGCCTTGCCTATAAAGAGGTCAGTTTGTTGACCGCTTTTTAACTGAAATGGAAGGTGGACCTTGTCGAACGAAACAAACTGAGTTTGTGTGAGCGCCCCAGGTTCACGCAATGCTACTCAAATGTAGGGGGCCGTGCTCTGCGATGTCAAAACAAAAGGCGGTCTTATCATGCACTCTGGGGTATAATGCCTGATCCATCCATACTTTATTAAAAACTCACTCTGGGAAGACGTATTAGATGGCGCCTGTTCCTGGTACAAAGGATACAAAGCATAGCCACGGCCTGAAAGAACTGCTAAGAGAGAAATTCACCAATCAGACTAAAGGATTAGGCATATCGTGTCACATGGAATGGGCAAAACAAGCAAAGTGGAGCAATGAACTTTGAGTTACACAAACTCAACTTAGAAGATACAAAACCAGCGTCACTCCACAGAGTCGGACAACTAGACAAAGGAGGCATGGACGGCTTGAATTTGAAACTGATGGTGGGGTTGGTGCAGCGATTAGCAGTACTACGCCACAGATCCAAAATTCTGGATTTGAATCCCAGTTTATTCAATGTTCATATGGAGTTTGCCCATTTTCCTTGTGTCTGTGTGGGGGATTTTCTCTAAGAACTCCAGCTTTTGTCCTCCACCTTTATATTCTGGTGGAAGAGATGCAGCTCCAAGGAATTCATTAATTGCTGAACAGTTAGCTTCTACATATCTGAGTGTTGGATTGGATCTTCAGGTTAGTGTGGATTTTTGCTTGTTTTATGGATTCTGTTTTTCCGGATTGGACTTGTTTTCCTCAAATTACCACTTTTAGGTCATACCCTTTTTTCATTTTTACTTGCTTGACCATTTTATAAAACTTTTTTTCTTGCTTCTCCTTGTACTCTTAAGTCAGAGGTTTTAGTTTCTCCACTCCTTTAAAGGGCATTTTTGTGTTTTGTTAAATATTTTAAGCATACCGAGTCCCATTTTGGGCCTGTGCTGGCCTCTGAAGCCTGCCTTTTGAGTTTAATTCAGGATACTTGGGACTAGGCCAATTCTGAGGTCAGACTCGGTGAGGTTCTGGTCTGCTCCTTTTGTGTCTTTTGTGGCCTGCACCTCTTTTTGCGATTTTGTGTCACTGAGCTCATAACATTCAAATGAAGTCAATGTTCTGACTCAAAAAGAAAACAGTGATATTTTTAATAAAAGGGATTAGGAGCTGAGACATAGTCAAGAAACCAAGCCAAAGTTGCAAGCAGAATCTCTAACCAGTTAAACGTCGAGTTCAAAGCCTTAGTCAAACAATCAAAGGTAGTGACAACAAAGGTTAATTCAAAATAAATATCTTAATCGTGGATTCCTAATCTGGTGACATTGCAAGTGACACACTCCTAATGACTTCTGGGAATGATCATCATGGAAACTATGATGCTAAATATAGGACACAAAAATGGCATTGTGGGAGAATGATAAAAAATAACTTTTCCAAGAAGATTTCTATGGTCAAATTAACATCAAAATCAATTTTCTGCATGGAAAAAACCCTGAAATGGAAGCAAGAAGGTCATAAAAGGACTCTACAACTTCTACCAAAACATAAAGTAAATTCCACACCATAACAATCAAAACGCACATGGAGACACAGCAATGGGTGCTACCAGTATCAGAAAATGAGTGAAGGACGTTAAAGATGTGAGCACAGATATCGATGATCAGTTGCATCTACTGGGAGTTTGAGAATACAGTGTAAGGTTATGCTGAATCTTCTAATTCGTTATTCTGCATAATCGAACAATCTTTCATTTTTCAGTTCTCTCTTTCTCTTTGTCCGGGGCTAGAAGGATTATTTTTTTATTTTGTCCTCATCCTGATTAGGGAAAAGAGGACCCACATCTTTGGATCACAGCGGCCACTTGCACGAGGACCAGTTTAGAGTTTGCAATGAACCTCACCTGAACATCTTTAGGTAAAAACAGTTATTAGAGATCAGCCGTGGACTTCCTCTGTGTCTAAAGTGGTTTCAGAATGTAACGTGATGTTAGGAGTATAAAAATAATATCATATGCACCTCCCTTATCACACTTCTGTTGGTTCCTCCTGGAATTCCAGCCTGTTAGTAAAACATGACCAACCACCCTCGTCTACACCCATGCCAATAAAACTCCTGTTCTTGCTGTGTGCTGCTCGATCTTTTCGTCAATAAATCTTTCCACTAATTTACCTATAATGTACGTTAGGCTTACTGGCCTATCATCCATAGCATCCTTTTTATAAAATCATGAACAGTTTTGCTAACCTGAATTTCCCCAGACATTTCAGATTACATCTTGGATTTGTCTGTAGACCTTTTGCCATTTTTGCAGTGAACTCTAGCTGTGGACCCCCCCCAGAGTTCACTCCATTGAAAAGGTTGTTGCTTTATATTACACGTCAGTGATAACATATGGTTACACTATTATTAAGATTAGGGTTGGGAGAGGGGTGATCTGACTCAAGTCAAGTAAACCAAATGACAAAAACTGGTAATCCAATTGGCTGTCCACTGAATCACGGAACTGTGAAGGTCTGCAGTTGGACCATTTTTCCATTTTTTGGTTCCTTTTAGATTTATTACTAATCTATTCTTTATTTATAAAGATTCTTATTTGACTGTTCCTGATCCCTTGATTTGTTTTTATTGTATACTAGCCAACCCGTGGTGTAGCATACGCCGCATAATTATGTATTGATAAAGTTGTCCAAATGGGGTTGGTTTTGAGGATACGACTGTAGCTGAATGAAAAGATGTAACTCTGGAGGGGGCAACATACAATACAGCGTTTAACACGCTGCATACAGAGATTCACATTCGCGACAAACTATTTTACACGCCTCATACAGCGATTCACATCCGCAACAAATATGATTCATCTTAGATGGTGCTGTCGCGATCACCCACGCTCTCAAAGCATACACACTGCCTGGTCATGTGCCCGCTCACAACAGCAACCAACAGAGACCCACTCACCAACTGTAAGACCATGGGACACCACTCGCAAACTGTTCAACACGCCGTATACAGCGATTCACATTTGCGACAAACTAACTGTTTTACACACCGCATACAGCGATTCACATCCGCGACATGATTTCTCCTAGATGGTGCTGTCGCGTCCACCCTCGCACTCGAAGCATACACACTTGCCTGGTCATGTGCCCGGTCGCAAGAGCAACTGACAGAGACCTGCCCACCAACTGTGAAACCCCTCGGAAACTGTTTTACACACCGCATACAGTGATTCACATCCGTGACATGATTTCTCCTAGATGGTCCTGTCGCGTCCACCCTCGCACTCGAAGCATACACACTGCCTGGTCATGTGCCCGGTCGCAAGAGCAACTGACAGAGACCTGCCCATCAACTGTGAAACCCCTCGGAAACTGTTTTACACACCGCATACAGCGATTCACATCCGCGACAAACAAACTGTTTTAGACGCCTCATACAGCGATTTACATGCGTAACAAATACGATTCTTCTTAGATGGTGCTGTCGCGATCACCCACGCTCTCAAAGCATACACACTGCCTGTAAGACCATGGGACACCACTCGCAAACTGTTCAACACGCCGTATACAGCGATTCACATCTGCGACAAACAAACTGTTTTACACACCGCATACAGCGATTCACATCCGCGACATGATTTCTCCTAGATGGTCCTGTCGCGGCCCACCCTCGCACTCGAAGCATACACACTGCCTGGTCATGTGCCCGGTCACAAGAGCAACTGACAGAGACCTGCCCACCAACTGTGAAACCCCTCGGAAACTGTTTTACACACCGCATACAGCGATTCACATCCGCAACAAACAAACTGTTTAACACGCCGCATACAGCGATTTACATCCGTGACAAACATGCCTCTTCTTAGATAGTCCTGCCGCGTCCACCCTCGTTTTCGAAGCATGCACACCGCCTGGTCATGTGCCCGCTCGCAAGAGAAACTCACGGAGACCCGCCCACCAGCTGCCTGTGTGTGTGCCTCTGTCTGTCTCTGGCGCTGCCTGTGTGTGGCTGGCTTTCGCGCTGCCTCTGTGTGAACCGGTCAGGCACAGAGATGGTCAGCTGCTGAGAGAGCGTCTTGACTGTTACAGGGCCTGCATTGGTGAAGCAGGTGAGACGGTAATGAAATAGAGGCACAGGGCTTATTGGTTTTTAAAGACTGTTTCCTTCATTGTGTTTTAACCTCAGTTTTAAAGGATTGTTTTAAGGATCCAATGGGATACCCCTCGCAAACTGTTTTACACGCTGCATATGGCGATTCACTTCCGTGAGAAACATGCCTCTATGAACAGTCAACGTGGCTCAGAGGTGCATGTGGACTCTATGACAGACGAACATAAATGACGCCGTTTTTCCTGTGGCATCGCATCCGAGTTGGTGGGCGTGGTTCTGCGAGTTGTCGTCGTATCCAATGATCTTAGAGTTGGTGGGCGTGGCTCCTTCCTGCGTGCGCCGTGGGCGTCTTACTTGTCGGCGGCTTAGAGAATCCACGCCCCTTCCGGCGTGCTTTCCATTGGTGTCTTGCCTTTGTGAATTATATATATAGATTTTGGGGAACTTCTAAAGAATACTTTGAGCTTATAAAACCAGGGCCCCATTTAGGCCCATGGAGTCAGAAGCCTGCCTGTAGTGGTTGGAGGCTGGCTGCCTAAGGGTGAGAATGCATCTGCATTGCTTGGTGAAGGTCCTGGTCTGCTTTAGAATGCCCCACCATCCTTTTTGCCATGTTTGTGATGCTTTTCACAACATACATACACACACAATAAAACTGTTCCTTGTACTTTTAGCGTTGAAATAATCTTCACTTATTTTTCCTTTATGTCACCATTCACAGAGTACACTGCCACAAGCCACTTCATATGGCAAACAAGGAAACATTTCCAAATTAAAAGTAAATACAGAAAATGTTTAATGGCATGTGAAAGTCTTGATTCACAACAGTGAGAGGAACACTATACATTATAAATGGATGAAATCCGGCTATGACTACCCAGGCTGAAAATGCAAGTCCCTCCTGTAATATACCAGCCCACCCGATGGCAACTTTAACCCAAGTGTTAGGATGAGAAGAGCGTTAATCTTCTGCTTTTTGACCGCATCTCACTTCTATATTAAAAGACTGTCCTGTATCTCCTTCAGCTAACAACATCAATAAGAGTCAAACTCTGTCGTCGTATGACTTTTTAATGAACAGTTCCCACTGTGCAGCACAGAGGTGTTAAGGAACGTGTCATGTTTTCATTTTCAGCTGACAGGCTTATTTCGGATTGCCTCTCAGTTGCTTTTGGAGTTTGTATAAATTATCTCGGGGAGAGCGGAATCGTTGCCGCTATTTTACCTCTCTGAGTTGGCTTTGAATGAAAGCACGGCGCGTTGTGCAAATTCGTCTAATTTCTTCCCTCAATCCATCTTCCTGGTCATGCTTCTCTCCTTCTCTCATATTTATTTAACAATGCCTTTTTTCCTTCTGATCGACCTAAACCTGGAGCTTATAAGTTCTGACGGATAGTTTTTTAGTTTGTTTGTTTTTAAGGAAGCGTGAAGGCTGCTATGATAAATTACCAAGGTAATAGAAATCTGCAAACGCATTTTTGTTCCCTTTCTGTCTCAGAAATCAGTCATGCCTGATTGTTTGTCTCACTCAAATGTAATAAGTTCAGAGAGCCACTTGGTTATTAATCTCCATGAGCTCGCTTCAAGGGCCGTTTCTCTGTATATTATTTATCTGGTTTCTTCACGGGCACATTCTGTGAGCATGGTCATACCAGATAGATTCACAAGCTTCTTAAAATTCACTGCATCAATACCAATGTGATATTTTGAGAAAGGTGCGTAGATTTCCTTCTGAAATGACTCCAGAAATATACAAAGGGGATTTCATTGCGGTTTAATTGCATTGTGTGCTGATTATGTGACTCATTTTGGGGCCTGGATTTTTTTTTTATTGTCTTTATTATCGTTCTTGTCTAACCTAGTATAGGTTTAATGGAGGGTTGAGGTCTATCCCAGCAGCACTGGGCAAAAGGCAGGAAACAGTCCTGGAAACAGGCCAGCACCTCTCTCTCGCAGGACCCCCTCACACAAGGGTCCATTTAGGAGTTGCCTAACCTGCTCTTATTTGGAGATTTAGATAAACACATAGTTGCATTTATATAGCGCTTTTCTAAACAGTGAGGTGCTCCTTCAAAGACCACCGATGTGCAGCCTCCACTTAGATGATAGGGTGGTAGGCATTTCTCGCCAGTACAGTCACCACACACTAAACACTAAGTAGTGAAGGGGTGAGAGAGACCATTAGGCAATTAGAGACAGGGGCCAAGAATATACATCGAGATACACCCCTGGACGGGACATCAGCTCATCACAAGGAGAATACAAGCACTCACACACATTGGCGTTATTTTCCTTCCATCCATCCATTTTCCAACCCGTTGAATCCAAACACAGGGTCATGGGGGTCTGCTGGAGCCAATCCCAGCCAACACAGGGCGTAAGGCAGGAACAAATCCCGGGCAGGGCGCCAACCCACCGCAGGACACACACATCCACACCCACACACCAAGCACACACTAGGGACAATTTAGAATCGCCAATGTCTTTGGACTGTGGGAGGAAACCCACGCAGACACAGGGAGAACCCGGGAAGCGAACCTGGGTCTCCTAACTACCACTGCACCACCGTGCCGCCCTTGGCGTTATTTTAGTGTCACTAAATCTGAATATCTTTGGAGGGAAACTGGAGCCCACTGTGGAAACCCAGCAGGAAAGCATGTAAACTCCAGGCAGGGAATATCAGCGACGTGACTCCCTGTGAGACAGCAGTGCTACCGCTCCACCACCGTGTCACCCCCATGTGTGTAATATTAACAGCATTCATTATCTAAACCAAATTAGCGATTTATCTGTAAAATGTAACATACATACTTTAATGCATTTCATCATGACAGTGATATCAAGTGTAAATCTGAGGATTCTTAATGTGCAGATAGTCGGAGTATCATACATTTAATGTGTTCTGTGTGGAGATCTATTGCTGTTTGCTGCTGCTGTCAGAACCTCGTAACGATTAAAAACTGGGATGAGGTTTACGACGGTCTGCTTTAATGATAAAGTAAATTACGAGGTTAAAGTGGACATTTCGAGATTAAAGCCAAAATTTCACCTTTAATCACAAAATACACCTTTTCACCATGTCCTTAATTTTTTTTTTCTCTGTGGCTCGCATACAGAGCTGTACATTATGTTGCTGTTGTGAAGGTGCAAAAAAAAAGACAGCACAAAAGATGGTATGTGAGACTTTTAAAATGTATCGTGTCATTACGATCGGAAATATGCGACGCTTGAATATAAAAGCACCACAAATGCATTTGTATGTCGGCATTTTGCTTCATCACATCGAACCATTCATCAAACATTGAAGTGCTCACATTGATCCATAGGATCCACACAGCGACTTTCTGTCACATGTAGAGAGTAAACAGAGACTCTGACGTCACATTCCAACTTTTAGCACACTGCGCCCACTATACTTTTTGCTGGACTGCAGCTCGCGCACAAGTAGTGTTAATTTCTGCTCAGAGGACGCGTCAAATCAACGCTGGGAACTCATGGCAGCCATGATGTGTGTGCGTTCTGAGCGTGAAGTACAATCGAACCCTAAGACGTGTGCAGGTGTTCAACAACAATATGTGAGCACAAACAAAAGACAGAGGAATAGCCTTAATGCTCCTACATCAATTTGTAGTGTAGTAAGCGGGATCTGATCATATTTATTCATTATTATAACCATTTTGATGTAACAATCCCTAGATATAAAAATATTTGTAGGCATATTGTTTGTCATTTTTAATGTTTTATCAGATGGCATTTTGTGTTTGCAGGTGGCGCAGTGGTAGCGCTGCTGCCTCGCAGTTAGGAGACCCGGGTTCGCTTCCCGGGTCCTCCCTGCGTGGAGTTTGCATGTTCTCCCGTGTCTGCGTGGGTTTCCTCCGGGCGCTCCGGTTTCCTCCCACAGTCCAAAGACATGCCGGTTAGGTGGATTGGCGATTCTAAATTGGCCCGGGTGTGTGCTTGGTGTGTGGGTGTGTTTGTGTGTGTCCTGCGGTGGGTTGGCACCCTGCCCGGGATTGGTTCCTTCCTTGTGCCCTGTGTTGGCTGGGATTGGCTCCAGCAGACCCCCGTGACCCTGTATTCGGATTCGGCGGGTTAGAAAATGGATGGATGGATTAAATGTCATTTTGTATTTTAATTTACCGGTGTTATTTGTAAATGAGTATTTAGTGCCCTTTCATTTCAAATATGTTTAACTTCATCTTCTAGGTCCTTTAGTAATCTACAAATACATCTACTGGGGCCAATCTTGCTTACCTTACCTCTACTTTGCATATTTTAGACACCAAAAAGCTCTATGATGCACGGAAGCGAAAAGACAACAGCAGGTATTCTTCATAGTAATTGTATGCTTGGCATTGCCAGACATGGTGCCTCTGCAAGAGTCTTCCAACCAGGCTGCCTTGGCTTATGTTGCCTTTTCATTTAATTAAAGGCTGCTATAAATTTTGCTAGGAAGCTTGTCAAGACCTTGGGGACCCTCATAAAGTACCCATCAGAGGCTGGCATCAAACACAAGGCACAGATTCTAGTTTATTTGTACAATGCCGATTCAAGTGAGCAATAAAAAACAAAAGGGAAGTGGTAGTCGGCTGCCTGCTTGTGTCATCCATATCCCACATGGCAATAGTCATCCTTTTGTGTAACTGTTTTGTTAGGAGCCAACGAGCCTTGAAGATTGCAACAAACAACACATTTACTTAAAATATAAAGACCTGTCAGACATTATCATGAGCTGCTTCTGCTGCATTTACAGGAAAGTGCATTGCAACACATTTAGTAGCAGCAGGGTTTCGCCAGTTATATGAGAATATGAATGTAAGAAATACTGGGAAACCTGGGTAAAAAAAAAAAAAAAAGATTACGGTATTCACATCCTCAATGTGACGCTCAGGGTGTTTTAAATGTATTGAATTGACTTTGGAGGACAACAGTGCTGCAGATCAGAAAAGATTTCCATTATGAAGTTAGAGAGATCGATAGAAATCTCAAAAGTAATATTCTTTTAAGCAAACCTTATTTTATTTTTTTTTTGTAGTAAACACCATCCCAGTGTGCCTTAGAAGTGCAGATATATGCTTCAGCTGGAGCGCTGACAGCCTAAATAAATAAGTGTTGCCCACTTCTGAACTCCTTTGTTTCTGCTGGGACTGTCATGAAAAATAGCAAAGCCTGTCAAAAGTTCCAACAAAACACCGGAAGTGCCTTGAAAATGTCACACATGCATTACTGGCAACAGCCTGATTTGGATAAGTCTTAAGAACTCATAAAAACGCAAAGTGATCGAGAGGAGCTCAGATTGCAAATGGCACTTCTTTCCATTGTCTTAAATAAACAAGACTGAACAATAGAGCAAAATCTGGGATGATCTCAAATTCCCACACAGTTCCTGAACTGAACCTAAAATTAAACTGGGAGTGGTCTCTCCTAGACTTTCTCGTATACTCAGATATGGGAATGGATATCTGAGGAGTAAAGGGCAAGACAATGATTATATTTTTATATTATATACATTAAAGAACCATCAACAACAAATCAAATCAAATGAATAACATATTGAGCAATTATTATAAAAGTAAATTTGAAAAAAATGGACTCTGCAGCTGCATGGATAAAAAAGTACCACTTGCGGTTATCACAAATAGCCCAAAAGTTGATAGAAGTCAGCGTTTTGTACCTAATACTTGAATTCAAAATTTGGTTGACCTAAGTGAAAGCGTACTCACGTTATTATGTTTACATACACACGCGCACACACAGACAGATACACAGACATAATTCCAAAAATGCCATTTTCGGACTATGGGAGGTCTAAAACCATCGAGATTCATCAAAATCTCAAAGTCGAAATTTTGAACGATTACAGCACTTTCCCTGTGAGAAAGTAATCGGAGTCAGGGAAGTCTAAAACTTCGAGATTCATCAAAATCTCAAGATTGAATTTTTGGACGATTACAATACTTTCCCCTACGAGAAAGTAAATCGGACTCAGGGAGGTCTAAAATGTTGAGATTCATCAAAATCTCAAGGTCGAATTCCAATACTTCATATACGAGAAAGTAAAAAGGAATATTTTCAATGCATTAATGCCTGGACTACTGTAGTTAGTTGCACACATTGAGTCCATATGGTAGTCTTGCTATGAATAAATGAGAGGTTGGCTTTCCAACCAACTGAGCCTGTGGGTCAGATTATAAAAACGATCAATCCACATTAGTTCAAGGACTCCTATATTAAAACATCATAAAGTTACTGTTACGACTTTTACGTGTAACAGCTTATCAGTTCTTGCTTTTGAAACTTTATATAGGCAACGGTTATTACTACATAAATAGCCGTGTAAGCCTGTGTTGTAAAAAGTCTGGGGTCTTAGAAACTATTGCTGTCCTAGGAGGATTCGATTTGCCGATGTGCTCGCATCACTTGTGCATTAGCAGGAGGAGGAAAAGTAAAAGGGATACCGGTTTCCCAATGTTAGTGGCTAAGCAACGTTGTCTTTCTTCTGAGGTTTCGTTGTGCTGACGTGCTAGGCTCGCTTGTGTTATTAGTGGCTAAGTGAGTTTCTGTTTCCTCGGAGGCGAAGCCCTCACCCTGGCTTCACCTCTCACTTCTGGGCCGGACAGAAAGACACACTTCCACGCATAGATGTTTATATATAAGACTAGCAGGAATACCCGGCATTGCCTGGGAATCTATAACCGGTGAATTTCCCAAATGAAAGAAACAGAACATAGAAAAAGAACAAACAGTTTTCTGACTGACATTTTATTGTAAGTTCCTCCACTCTCGATTCTGTCTGCTGTGGCATTTCAGACGCCCTTGAAATGGACTTTCTTGTGGCATCTGAAGTGGACCTTGCGATTCTATGTCTTTTTTTCGGTGGCATGGGTATATTAGCGAAAAGCACGACAATTATAATGTGTTACATGGTATTACGTACGGAATAAGCACCACAGTGAGATGAATTTCTGTTATTTACAGTAAGTCGGAAAGCAAACAAATAGCACCAGTCAGTCAGAAAGAGCATCACTGAAATCATACTGCGAGTCGGAAAGAGAGCAAATAGCACCACAAATATGGAAAGCCAGTGAGAAAGAGTAGCACTGAAACCGTACTGGGAAAAATGGTGGGAAGGGGTGCTCTGTTTGTAAGAAGAGTCTATGTTGAACCGTGATGCCATCTAACGGACGTTGGTGATGGAAACTACAGAGAGAAGTGACATACAACCGGTGCTGCGTTTGGAGCAAATGGTGGAGGAAGGATGGTGTCTTTTTAAGGTGAGCCTCTATTCAAACGAGCTTGCATATAACGAACGTTGGCGAATGAAATACAGCACTATCAGTGTGTGTGGGAGTATGACATGTGGAAACGCGGGTGTGTCAGCCGGTCACATGCACTGGGGCGGCCATTTTGTTGATGATAAGTACGAGGACGTGTGCCGAAGGTTGTGTCGGTGAAATGGTGCCCTGCGGTTAACCACCAACATACCCCATGACCTTATCCTGGTCACAAAGGAGCCCCATGCCAAGTTTGGTGCCGATCGGACGGCTGATGCAGATTTGTATGGCAGACAAACAAACATACATACACACATCCACTCTGCTTTATGTATTAGATAACATTTTTTTCTTGTTGAAAAAAGTTCATCATTTTTGGCTTGTTGTTTCCTCAGGTAAGTATAATGTTAAAGAGGCTAAGGCCGAGCCACAAGTCTGTCCCACGGCACCGCATACCCTGAACACAAAGTAGTCCTTCACTCTGGCTTGTATGGTGGGATTGTGAACATGGAAAGGGGTGAGGGTCTACAGTAGCAAGCAGCGGACCACCCTTCCAGCCGAGGCAGCAGTGTCTCTCAGCTGTGTGAGTGTCATATCTAAACCATCTTCACTGTTGGGGGTATGCAACATGGCAGCTCATGGACTTTCGTGCTCAACTGAATCATTCAGTTGAAGCATGGCTGATTAAAAATAAATAAATAAAATAAATAAATAAAATAGGAGGCTAAGGCCTTTGTCCAAATGTGGGTAAAGCCATACATGTGGGGAACTGTAAAACAGTAATATCGAAGTCTCATTTTACGAATGGCAGCTGTCCATGTGCAAATAAAGCCATACATGTGGGGTGCTGTAAAGCTCCGTTATTTTAGAGTCTGATTTTGCTTAAGGCAGATGTTCATTTGTAGGTAAAGCCATGCATGTTGGGCGCTATAAAGCAGTTAGAATTAAAAAAAAAAAAACACCCTGTAGTAAGATAAAGCTATGTGGTGCAGGTGAACTTCACGATAATACAACACGTCTCTGTGCAATCAACACCAAAGACCCCACTAAGGCACCCCATACACAGCACACCCCTCCCCTAACCTCCCACCCGCTTTAGTTGTCCTGTCAGCATGATGGAGGGCAACAAATCAAAACGGATGGAGTCAGCACATTAAATCTTCATCAGTGCCATGCAGAGTAGGCAGCAAATTGTATTTGGTAGCATTGCCAGGGCGGTGTTTTAAGTAGTTTTTAAATAATGCAGCTGTTTCTACATGCACTTAAAAATGTCTAGTTATTTACATTTCATTTAAGTATGTTAGAAAACAATAATGTTCTTATAAAATATTGAGCAACTGTGAATTGCCACTCACATGTGCAACTAGGCAGTTCAAATCAAATTAATTAAGAACGGCCATCAGTTAACCTCTGAGTTACATGGCATCTTTATAACATGCGTCTTTGTGGTATTTGAACATTTTGTTCATTGTTATTATTATCAATATTATTCTCCATTAATCAAGGGAACTGAAAAATTCAGATTTTAAGTTTTTATAGGATTTTTTTTTTATACAGTTGGCAACCAGTCAGGTTATCCGAGGGTCAACTGACTCATCGTGCCAACTTAAAAGTGTACCTAATAATTGTACCTAGTAAAATGTGAAGCTCTGCACATTTTATAGTCACATGTTTCCATTGGTGACACACGCTCATAATGACACAACGGTGCAGACATTTGTGCTGCTGCTGCTGCTGCTTTTTCACAGCCCCAGGAGCCGAGTTTGAATCCTCAGCCTGCCCATCTTAGCGTGAGGACTTTGCAGATTGTTTCCTTGGCTGTGTGAAATTTGCCTCCTCTACTCCAGTTTCTTGCCAAATTACTGGGTTAGGTTCACTGACCTCAGTTTGGCTTGGCAACCAGTTTTAGCTAAAGTAATGGTTATTTTAAATGTCTTCCATTTAAGAATTATGGAGCCACTGTGCTCTTGGGAACCTTTTTTTCTTTGTAACCTCAACACAATTCTGTCTCTGCGCTCATAGGCTCTGTTTCTGACAACTGCAGGATCTTTTATTTACACGTGTGTGTCTTTCCTAATCATGTCAAATCAACTGAATTCACCACAGGTGGACTCCAAACAAGGTGTAGAAACATCTCAAAAAACACAATAACTTGGGTTTATTCTCTGCTACAAATTATCAACTATGGGACCTTCAATGGACGGGTGTGTGCCTGTCCTAACCAGTCTAGTCAACTGAATTAACTGCAGTTGGACTCCAAACAAGGCGTAGAAACTTGTTAACGATGAGCAACACAATGGGACACACCTGAGCCACAACACAATCACCCAATCCTGTCTCTAAGATCTACAGGCAATTTCTTCAACATCATGGCTTGGTTTTTGCTCTGATATACATGTTGTCACCTGTACGGTCTTCTATAGACAGAAGTGTGCCTTTTCTAATCATGTCTAATCAACTGAATTCACCACAGGTGGACTCCAAACAAGGTTTAGAAACATTTCAATGCTGATCACCGCAATAACTTGGGTTTATTCTCTGCTACAAATTGTCAGCTATGGGACCTTCTATAGACCAGTGTGTGCCTGTCCTAACCAGTCTAGTCAACTGAACTGACCACAGGTGGACTCTAAACAAGGTGTAGAAACATCTCAACGATCATCAACGCAATGTGAAGTACCTGAGCCACATTTGAAGTGTCATACACTTTGTGTCATGGTGAGATTTCATTTGTTGTATTTTTAAACCTTAACTACTCACACTAGTGTATCTCATTCACCAATCTCAGGTATTTGGGACCAACGTCCTTCTACTTGAACCTACCAGCAGCTTCCGCAATCTATCAACAGCTCGATTCACTACAAGTGCAGTGTCGCGATGTGCAGTTGCTGGTAAGCAAGGCTAGATCAAGCACGGGCCAAACGTGTGCCGAAAGAACTCTCTCAGTCCAAAAGTTTGTTTTAAAAGATTTAGTGAAAACTCAAAAGTAAACAGTCCACACAAGAAAAAAGAAAAAGGTTGTTACGCACGTAGAATTAAAGGCAAAAAAAATCTCTTCTATAAACCTTTCTTGATAAACTTCAGTTATTTCTAAACTTAAAGATGCTTTACTTCTCCTTCATTATGCTCTAAATGTACGGCACTGTACATCAATTAAGCATGTTGCGTTACTTACTATTGGGCACATTAAGGCTCGGTTTAAAACTGTGTGCCCTCCATGCCTTACACACGGTAAGGTAGGTCACTAACTGAGATTCATCTGTGGTCAGAGAGACAAGAAATAGTGAGAATATACCAATTCAATTCAGCTTGTGGGGGTTATAAGGACCCCCCCAGACTATGCACACTAATATACAGTGGTGTGAAAAACTATTTGCCCCCTTCCTGATTTCTTATTCTTTTGCATGTTTGTCACACAAAATGTTTCTGATCATCAAACACATTTAACCATTAGTCAAATATAACACAAGTAAACACAAAATGCAGTTTTTAAATGATGATTTTTATTATTTAGGGAGAAAAAATCCAAACCTACATGGCCCTGTGTGAAAAGTAATTGCCCCT
The DNA here is from genome assembly GCF_016835505.1 of Polypterus senegalus. NCBI lineage: Eukaryota > Metazoa > Chordata > Cladistia > Polypteriformes > Polypteridae > Polypterus > Polypterus senegalus. The sequence continues at coordinate 17,510,471 of NC_053165.1, read as the reverse complement.
GAACCTAATAACTGGTTGGGCCACCCTTAGCAGCAATAACTGCAATCAAGCGTTTGCGATAACTTGCAATGAGTCTTTTACAGCGCTCTGGAGGAATTTTGGCCCACTCATCTTTGCAGAATTGTTGTAATTCAGCTTTATTTGAGGGTTTTCTAGTATGAACCGCCTTTTTAAGGTCATGCCATAGCATCTCAATTGGATTCAGGTCAGGACTTTGACTAGGCCACTCCAAAGTCTTCATTTTGTTTTTCTTCAGCCATTCAGAGGTGGATTTGCTGGTGTGTTTTGGGTCATTGTCCTGTTGCAGCACCCAAGATCGCTTCAGCTTGAGTTGACGAACAGATGGCCGGACATTCTCCTTCAGGATTTTTTGGTAGACAGTAGAATTCATGGTTCCATCTATCACAGCAAGCCTTCCAGGTCCTAAAGCAGCAAAACAACCCCAGACCATCACACTACCACCACCATATTTTACTGTTGGTATGATGTTCTTTTTCTGAAATGCTGTGTTCCTTTTACTCCAGATGTAATGGGACATTTGCCTTCCAAAAGTTCAACTTCTGTCTCATCAGTCCACAAGGTATTTTCCCAAAAGTCTTGGCAATCATTGAGATGTTTCTTAGCAAAATTGAGACGAGCCCTAATGTTCTTTTGCTTAACAGTGGTTTGCGTCTTGGAAATCTGCCATGCAGGCCGTTTTGCCCAGTCTCTTTCTTATGGTGGAGTTGTGAACACTGACCTTAATTGAGGCAAGTGAGGCCTGCAGTTCTTTAGACGTTGTCCTGGGGTCTTTTGTGACCTCTCGGATGAGTCGTCTCTGAGCTCTTGGGGTAATTTTGGTCGGCCGGCCACTCCTGGGAAGGTTCACCACTGTTCCATGTTTTTTCCATTTGTGGATAATGGCTCTCACTGTGTGTGGTTCGCTGGAGTCCCAAAGCTTTAGAAATGGCTTTATAACCTTTACCAGACTGATAGATCTCAATGACTTCTGTTCTCATTTGTTCCTGAATTTCTTTGGATCTTGGCATGATGTCTAGCTTTTGAGGTGCTTTTGGTCTACTTCTCTGTGTCAGGCAGCTCCTATTTAAGTGATTTCTTGATTGAAACCGGTGTGTCAGTAATCAGGCCTGGGGGTGGCTACGGAAATTGAACTCAGGTGTGATACACCACAGTTAGGTTATTTTTTAACAAGGGGCAATTACTTTTTCACACAGGGCCATGTAGGTTTGGATTTTTTTTCTCCCTAAATAATAAAACCATCATTTAAAAACTGCATTTTGTGTTTACTTGTGTTATATTTGACTAATGGTTAAATGTGTTTGATGATCAGAAACATTTTGTGTGACAAACATGCAAAAGAATAAGAAATCAGGAAGGGGGCAAATAGTTTTTCATACCACTGTATAGGAAAACTTTTAATATCACTTAAATAAATAGCAAGTAACTCTTACTCAATGGTTTCCGTTCAGTGTGCCCCTTGTGGGTTACAATGAGTGGATACACAGTCGCCAGTTCCTTATGGAGCGGGTACTTACGTATGGGTGACAATGATGAGATGTTCTAAGTGCAATGACTTTGTCTGCAATGAACGTTCAACAACTGAAGTGAAATGTGATCCATGTGCAAGTCCTGCAGTGGACGAAAGTGTGACCGGTGACGAATGGCAAGTGGATCAGGTTTATTTTCAGGTAGTCCAAGATGATGTCATACCATTCAGTAATATGGTAATAAATGACATTAAAAACATGAACAATTTAAAATGATTGCAATGTTTTATATTACATCCCCACAGCATGTGTATAAATAGCCATTTTAATACTGGTGCATAAAGTACACCGCGCAAGTACTTACGAGAAGAGAAATGCTGCGAGTAGTTAAGGGTTTATAAATTTGCAAAAAATTCTAAAATTCTGTTTTCACTTTGTCATTCTGAGAGTTGCTTGGTGAGGAACAAATGAATTTAAATGATTTTAGCACAAGACAGCAACATAACATAAAGGTGAAATACGTGACGGGATCTCGTTACTTTCTGAATGCACTGCATATCTTTTACTTTTTGGACATGAGATTAAATATCTTATCTAGGATTGTGCATGTGAGATTACCTTGAGTAATTCAAGATAACTGGCCTTGAGTTATCTGACTTAGACATAAGGTCTAATTCCAAGAAAGTTTTGACTTAAAAAAAGCACTGGTATGCAAGAAAAGCGCATTATCAATAGTCATAAGGAGCAGATGCGGGTGTATAAATTTTCTTGCTACACTGACAGGAAAAAAAATTGTAATTTCATAAATTGCTTTCTTAAAAATTGTTTTTTTTTTTGTTTCCTTACTTTCTTAGAGGCATTTTTGTAGTGTTCACAATTGCAGTATAAAGAAATAGGGAGTGTTCTCCCCTAGACTTTCTCATATACTCAGATATGGGAATGGATATTTGAGGAGTAAACCACAAGACAAGGATTATATTTTTTAGATTATGTACATTATCGTTGGCTGCATCAGGAGTGGGCAGGAGGAGGAGTAGTACAGGAAGCTAATCAAGGACTTTGTTAAATGGTGCGACTCAAACCACTTACACCTGAACACCAGCAAAACCAAGGAGCTGGTGGTGGATTTTAGGAGACCCAGGCCCCTCATGGACCCCGTGATCATCAGAGGTGACTGTGCAGAGGGTGCAGACCTATAAATACCTGGGAGTGCAGCTGGATGATAAATTGGACTGGACTGCCAATACTGAAGCTCTGTCCAAGAGACGACAGAGCCGACAAGACTTCCTTAGAAGGCTGGCGTCTTTCAACATCTGCAATAAGAGGCTGCAGATTTTCCATCAGACGGTTGTGACGAGCGCCCTCTTCTACGTGGTGGTGTGCTGGAGAGGCAGCATAAAGAAGAGGGACGCCTCACGCCTGGACAAACTGGTGAGGAAGGCAGGCTCTATTTGTAGACACAAAGCTGGACAGTTTGACATCCGTGGCAGAGCGACGGGCGCTGAGCAGGCTCCTGTCAATCATGGAGAATCCACTGCATCCACTGAACAGGATCATCTCCAGACTGAGGAGCAGCTTTAGCGACCGACTGCTGCCACCGTCCTGCTCCACTGACAGGCTGAGGAGATCGTTCCTCCCCAACACTATGCGACTCTTCAATTCCACCCGGGGGGGTTAAACGTTAACATTACACAAAGTTATTGTCTGTTATACTTGCAATTTTATTACTCTTTAATTTAATATTGTTTTTTATCAGTATGCTGCTGCTGGAGTATGTGAATTTCCCCTTGGGATTAATAAAGTTATCTATCTATCTATCTATCTATCTATCTATCTATCTATCTATCTATCTATCTATCTATCTATCTATCTATCATTAAAGAACCAACAACAACAAATCAAATCAGATTAATAATAAATTGAACTATTATTATAAAAGTAAAGTTGGATAAATCGGACTGTGCAACTGCATGAATAAAAGGTCAAATACCACTTCCGGTTAGTGGAAATAGCCCAATAGTTGATAGAAATCTACGTTTTGTACCTGATACTTCTCCGCAAAATTTGGTTGACGTAAGTGAAAGCGTACTCAAGTTATTGTATTAACATACACACACACAGATATAACTTCAAAAATTGTATTTTCAGACTTAGGGAGATCAGAAATGTTGAGATTCTTCCAAATCTCAAATTGGAATTTTTGGACGATTCCAATACTTTCCCTATACTTCGTATACAAGAAAGATAAAAAAGGCAGCACCTACATAGAAGCAAAGACTCGTGATCCAATGCCATTAATAGAACAGACATTTTAGGGAAAGAAAACTTAATCATTACTCGTGTTTCGCTTTATTTCTGCAGTTTTGGTTTTGTTCTTGGCATTCAAAGAACGATTTATAATGAATTCCATCTACCAACTCTGCTAAAGTCTCTTAAAGGGAAGATCTTCTTATACAGGTGCTGGTCATAAAATTAGAATATCATAACAAAGTTGATTTATTTCAGTAATTCCATTCAAAAAGTGAAACTTGTATATTAGATTCATTCATTACACACAGACTGATGTATTTCAAATGTTTATTTCTTTTAATTTTTATGATTATAACTGAAAAATAATGAAAGTCCCAAATTCAGTATCTCGGAAAATTAGAATATCAATTAAGACCAATGCAAAAAAAGGATTTCTAGAAGTGTTGGCCAACTGAAATGTATGAACATGAAAAGTATGAGCATGTACAGCACTCAATATTTAGTTGGGGCTCCTTTGGCCTGGATTACTGCAGCAATGCGGCGTGGCATGGAGTCGATCAGTCTGTGGCACTGCTCAGGTGTTATGAGAGCCCATGTTGCTCTGATAGTGGCCTTCAGCTCTTCTGAATTGTTGGGTCTGGCGTATTGCATCTTCCTCTTCACAATACCCCATAGATTTTCTATGGGGTTAAGGTCAGGCGAGTTGGCTGGCCAATCAAGAACAGGGATACCATGGTCCTTAAACCAGGTACTGGTAGTTTTTGCACTGTGTGCAGGTGCCAGGTCCTGTTGGAAAATGAAATCTGCATCTCCATAAAGTTCGTCAGCAGCAGGAAGCATGAAGTGCTCTAAAACTTCCTGGTAGACAGCTGTGTTGACCTTGGACCTCAGAAAACACAATGGACCAACACCAGCAGATGACATGGCACCCCAAACCATCACTGACTGTGGAAACTTTACACTGGACCTCAAGCAACGTGGATTCTGTGCCTCTCCTCTCTTCCTCCAGACTCTGGGACCTTGATTTCCAAAGGAAATGCAAAATTTACTTTCATCAGAGAACATAACTTTGGACCACACAGCAGCAGTCCAGTCCTTTTTGTCTTTAGCCCAGTCGAGACGCTTCTGACGCTGTCTCTTGTTCAAGAGTGGCTTGACACAAGTGAATGCGACAGCTGAAACCCATGTCTTGCATACGTCTGTGTGTGGTGGTTCTTGAAGCACTGACTCCAGCTGCAGTCCACTCTTTGTGAATCTCCCCCACAGTTTTGTTTCACAATCCTCTCCAGGGGACATGCGGTTATCCCTATTGCTGGTCCACTTTTCTCTACCACATCTTGTCCTTCCCTTCGCCTCTCTATTAATGTGCTTGGACACAGAGCTCTGTGAACAGCCAGCCTCTTTAGCGATGACGTTTTGTGTCTTGCCCTCCTTGTGCGAGGTGTCAATGGTCGTCTCTTGGACATCTGTCAAGTCAGCAGTCTTCCCCATGATTGTGTAGCCTACAGAACTCGACTGAGAGACCATTTAAAGGCTTTTGAGTTAATGAGCTGATCAGAGTGTGGCACCAGGTGTCTTCAATATTGAACCTTTTCACAATATTCTAATTTTCCGAGATACTGAATTTGGGACTTTCATTAGTTGTCAGTTATAATCATCAAAATTAAAAGAAATAAACATTTGAAATACATCAGTCTGTGTGTAATGAATGAAACTAATGTACAAGTTTCACTTTTTGAGTGGAATTACTGAAATAAATCAACTTTGTCATGATATTCTAATTTTATGACCAGCACCTGTATAATACGCTACCGTGGCTGTCCTCTTGTCTGTCCAGGATTTTAAATCACCTGTAGCTCGCAAACCGTTTGACCTATTGACCTTAAATTTGTCTACCGTCTACTGTCAGCTTTCAGGGTGATGAATTTTATTACTCCTTTTATTTTTATTTTATTTTATTGTAGAATCAACTCTCGGTGGCAGGGTGGCCGTGCGGCACATGCATACGGGCGGCGTTCTCGTCCCTACCACCTTCGCAGTCACTTCCTCTACCTCTTCATATTTAAAATCATTTTTGAGGCAGATTGAGTGCCAGCTTAAATGCAAAATTAAGAAAAACGTACTAAGTAATTGCAACACAAAAACTGACTTAATCAATTTTAACGCGAAAAGATGCCGATGGAAGAAGAGAAGAAGCGGACTGCTAGAGTGGAGAAAACGAGCTGCTCACAAAGCAGCAAACGCATCAACCTCTGAGCAGAAGAATTTTAAATGTACAGAGACAGAGTATGAAAACTATAAGTCAAGTGTATTCACCCTCATGTTATCGTGCAGTACTCCGTTACTGGTATTTATGCTGTGTCACACACATGAATCTGGGGATCATCTTCCTGGCTCAGCTGAAATAAGCGATACCACTCCGGGACAAGAGGGGGCGCTGCCACTAACTGTATCTTTTCACCTTCAGCTCTGAGGAGATGGCGAGTGAGGGCACCCAAACCCAGCAGGCCCCGCCCCTTCCTGCCTGGACTCCATAGAAATGGAGTGGACCAATCTCATTTACAGCCAGGAGTCACAACTACTACCAGCTCCTCTCCAACAGTGGCACGATAAACTCCAAAGAAAGACAGAACTTTTGTTTGGGCTAATTTTCCGGCCAGCCATCTTTCCGGTTGTGCCGCAGCGCACCCCTTGTAACCTTTTTATTTTGATTGTTCCTTAAATGGGGTTACCCGGCTGGTACAGCAACGCATGTTGCTGCCTTGCTCTGGTCTGTCCGCCGGTCACAGATGTTAAGACATTAATTGTGTCAACATAGATATTAGATAAGCAAATAAGCTAGGATGGCCTTTGGTTGATTTCAAAAGTTACTTCTATTTTTACTCTTTTAGGCAGGATATTTTCTGACTGTTCTGTCATGCAATCTCCCTCTGATCCTAGTTATATAATGTAGCTACTTTAAAGGGACGTTCAGAATATCATTTTAATGTGGTTTGTACACATGTACTTAATTTTAGAAGCTTTATTTGTTCACGGGTTGGCATCTTGAAGATTGTTGGTTCTACCTACTTACTTCTAAAAAAAAAAAAAATGGTATTGTTCATTACCTACTTGATGCGCTTTTTATAAATAACATGAAAACATGAGGATTAATCATCTACCCTTGTTAGACAAATGATATTGATCTAGCATTGTGTGGTTACCTTAAAAAAAAGAATAAACCGTGAAAAATCCCACAACTTTCCAAGGCCTGAAATGTTAAGCATGGGTGCTATGGAAACAAGAACATCGCACCGATGAAACCGTGTACTTGTTAACGTGCCTGCCCAGAAAATGTAAAAGCCTTTTCTTTTTTAAAGAAGCTGTTTTCACCCACACACAGATGGAGAGTGTGATTTAACATACATGCGGGCATAGCTACATTGTTTATTAAAAACATAAAAATCTGACACTTGAAGAGTAATGTGTCTGTTGTGATTTGTTTTCTACTTCGTTTGATAGGACGGATCCTTATCTACTGTGCTTTTATTTTAGGAAATGCGCAAAAATATGACCACCTAATTGTTCACTTGCTAGGATCACCCACTCTAAACTACTTCTTTTTGAAAGTTTTCTAATTGCAGGTAGCGAAAGAGTTTAAGATTTGACGAGAACGTTGTTAAAGGACAGAGCCTTAGGTCTTCGAAGCTGTAAGTATGCTTCTAAAAATTAAACGTTTACTTGTGTCTACTTTAACGTTTCTTTGTACAGCACTTTAGTGCTCCCTTAATGTTTTAAATGTGCTTTAATAAATAAATACTCTAAATAATCTAAATCTAAATGTGTGATATATGGCCAGGAACCCTGCCATGCCAGGATGCCTGGAGGAAGGACGGACCGGGAGAGAGGCGCTATTCTTCCTTGGGAGCCTGGATGGTCCTTGAACCCTGGAGGACAGTGCTTCCGGTACACTAGGACGTGCTGACGGACCAGGGATGGTGTATGCCCGGAGTGCTTCTGGGTGCAAGGGCAGCACTTCTGCCGCCTGGTGCACTGGAAGTGTTTTCCCTTGTAGGGAAAAAATGGAAGAAACCTCCAGGTAGGTTGGGCGTGCAGTGGGTGTCAAAAAGAATGGGGTCAATACAATACACAGAACAGAAGAAATCCTCAATACTGTATAAAAATAAAAATTTTAGAAGTACGGAGTAGAATTTAACAGTAGATGATATCCCATAATATGATTTGGATTTGTTTAGAGTCCTGGAGACTTCATTCATCAAGCTGCCTCCCCCATTTGGCCATTCCACAGCTGAAATAGCGCTAATCCGATGAAAGGACCCCTCTTTCCCATGATTCCTGCGATCCTCCATTAGGGATGACTTTACCTTAGGCACGCAAAACAACTTGGCAGGTGGGCAGTGGCACCAAGTGCCACATTTGAGTATGGAGAAGAGAAACAGAATAGGTGAGGGTTAGTATCAAATTATAACTATCATGTTACGTATGTTTTACTATGTTTTTAGAATAATAAATTGAAAAAGAAATCTGAACACGTCTCTCCGGTTTTAGTATTATTACATCGGTTACCCACGTCCTATGCAATTAACTTTAAAATACCGCTAATTGTAATTGTAAACAATCTCACTCTTTTCTATACCTTGGAGTTCCTGACCCTTACATTCCAAGGCATAACCTTAGATCTTCCAAAAGCGGCCTTCCTATTATTAACAGCTAAACATAAAAGAAGTGGTGAGGTGGTCTTTTGCTGTTGTTCTGCACCAAAATTCTGGAATACATTGCCAGGCTAACATTTAAAAAAAACCTCCTAAAGACCCACTTTTTTAAATTTGGCTTTTTTGGAGCTACATTTTAGATCTACTCCTAATAGATTTGACATGCATAGAATGATCGTATTCCTCAATTAATCTGCAATCATTATTAATCTCTACTTTTCACCGTTTTCTTATCCAGTTTCTCTTTGATAGCATTTTGTGCCACCACCACCTGATTAAAGTCCTGTGCAGCTATTGGTGATGTTTGAATGAAAAGGGATACCCCCAATGTCAATGAGACCCACCACGTCGAATAATCTGAGATGAAAAAATAAAAAACAACAAGAAATTGGTTAGTTAGAATGCTCAGTTGGGGCCGAGTATTCTTTTGGTCTTGAACTCTTGCAGATTTAGTTTTTTCTCCATCTTTTCCAGAGTCCTGTGTATGAAAATGTGCAATAGAAATAAATGTTGTTGTCCACCCATTATCCAACCTGCTATATCCTAACTGTAGGGTCTCGGGGGGGTCTGCTGGAGCCAATCCCAGCCAACACAGGGTGCAAGGCAGGAAACAAACCCCAGGCAGGGTGCCAGCCCACCTCAGGGTACACACACACACACACACACGGGACAATTTAGGACCACCAATGCACCTAACCTGCATGTCTTTGGACTGTGGGAGGAAACCCACGCAGACACGGGGAGAACATGCAAACTCCACGCAGGGAGGACCTGGGAAGCGAATCTGGGTCTCCTAACTGCCAGGCAGCAGGTTCACCCACACCGTGCCGCCCTTATTCTCAACATCTTTTTTTATTTGTGGTGGAATTCATGCACCCACCTGGCCATTTCCCAAACCCTCTTAATCCACTTCGAAGATGGCAGCCTATCCTGGCTGTATCAGGTGCAAGATGGGAAGCAACCCTTGAAAGGTACTGGGCCTCATGGGCACACACTCACTTACACAATATACTATCGTCAATGAAGAGACAGTAGGATTTTATAAAAATAACCAGGGCTGCATTGGGTGTATATAAAGTGTTATTTTTAGCCCTTAATAACATTGCCCCCTCTGTCTTATATTGTTGTTGAATCTTTGATCACCAGACGGGCAAGCAGCTAGTTCTTTTCGTTACTCTGTGGTGTGTAATGACAATAAATTGAACTGAAAAAGCATTTATATCTGGGTGGCATAGTTCTGATGCCTTATGGATCTAACATCCTCAGTTTGAGTTGATGACCCCACACCTCTTGGTCAATGTTCATGTAGAGTCTGCACATTCTCCTCCTGTATTTGTGCACTTTTCTGTATGTACTCTGGCTTTCCTCCCACATACCCAGAGACACATATAAATATAAATTAGCCCTGTAATCTTAAGTGAGCAGTAGCATGTATCTGCACATAACTCAGGGCTAATTTCTGCTTTATGCCCGATGCTGGGATAAGCACAGGCTTCCATTAATACTGTACTAAACTAATGCTTATCCTCAGTGTGTTTAATACACTAGTGAGACTGCCTCTGGAGTCCTGTGCGCAGTTCTGGTCACCATACTACAAGAAAGACATTGCAGCACTTGAAGCTGTGCAGAGGAGAGCAACCAACTGCCTCTCAGGACTTAAGGGCACATCCTACTGGGACAGACTCGGAGAATTAAACCTGTTTAATCTTGAGCAGAGCAGACTGTGTGGGGGCCTTCAAAATTCTCAACGGCATTGATAAAGTAGATCCCACACAATTCTTTCTATTTAACGGTGAATCACATACTCAAGGACAACAGTGGAAATTAAGGACTGAAGCCAGGCGGCACTCCTTTACTCAAAAGGTTTGCGGAAATCTGGAACGAACTGAAACCTTGAGAGCCTTTAAGACATACTTGGGCGAGATATTGGGAGAGCTTAGCTATTAGCTAAACAAATGAGCGTGATGGACTGAATGGCCTCCTCTCGTTTATCACGTTTCTTGTGTTCTTAGCTGTTTTTGAGGATATTATAATTTGTGACTCTATTGGAGCCCTTTAGGAGTGATTGGGCCGGGCTATGGATTGGCACTCTGTACAGGGAAGGTTGCTGCCTTGTGCTCAGTGCTGCCTCAATAGGCCTCAGATTCCCCATGACCTTATATTCATGTTAAATTGTAACGACAATTTTGCAGATTTTTTGCATTTTGATCGGACCACAATAAGAGAACGGGCATTATGGGAAACCAAAGACCAGGTTTGTGAGGCCATCTTATAAATTATTCCTAGATGCCCAGTTATGTCTTTTACCATTTAGCACACATCACACAAGAACACTTTCTCCAGAATTCACAGAATAACTGGAAATTGTGTTTTCACTTTTCCGTATGATGCCTTAACACTCTAGGAAAAAAAAAAAGGTGCCGAGTCTCTTACATTGTTTAGAATTTCGATAGGCCATCCATTCCCCTTTAGCTTTTTTGCTTTCTGATGTATTCATTTGATAGGAACTCCATTTTCTGGTTCACAAATGGATGTTTTGTTTCGAGCCATTCTGGGCACATCAGTACTCACAATCTCCATGTAATTGCCGAGTCCTTTCAGGCTAAATAGTGCATGTGTTAATGACCTTGTCTAAAGAGAATCCATAATGATGAGTAATTACATCAAAGTGCTCGGAATTTTCCAGATTGCTCTCATAGTTATATCAGAAAAGCAACATTGATTTTTCTTTTAAATTACTAAAGACAAAATCTCTCTGCACCTAATTAATTATTCTAATTATGAAGAAGCTATAAAGGAGTGAATTATTTCAGATCAAGAATGAATGAATGAATAGGGACTATGAATAAAAATTGAATTTAACTGATCGTATTGATTATTTTGTAGAAAAACTTTGCTCAGGTATTGTCAAAGACATAAATAAGGAAGATGAATTAAAACTATAAATAACATATTAAACAAATTGTAACAAAAATGATTTATGTCACTTTCTGAATATAATAGTGTGGGAGCCATCCCTAATAATTAAATTTATTAGTCTATGGGAACAGCTCTCTTATCAAGGCATTAATAATCCGTCCTTGTTAGTCATAGAAGTGTCAATATAGCAGACATCAAGAATCATTTTATGCAGTATGCTCCGTGAGTGGGTGTTTCCTGCCTCCTATTGCCTGGACTGGCTCCAGTCCCCTATAATTCTGAACCGGACTAAACAGGTTTGAGAGTTGATGGATGGATAGAGGTTGACAGGTTTTTCGTTTAATAGGAGTGTTTTTCATAGAATGTGAAAAGCACCTACTGTGGTAGCCAAGTATGTCTGTCTGTCTGGCTCTCTGATTTTATTAAAATTTTGTCAGACTTTTTCTTCATGGAAATGTTCCCGGGCAGGTCAGTTTTCATGGATATGTCTGAAATATAGTGCACTGTACGCATTTTTGAAATCTGAAGATCATTCATCATAAAGCCTTATCGAATATGAGAACTTCTCTAGTTTAAAACAGAAATCCAGAAAGCACGATCAAGCCACAGCAGATCGTCTAAAATGCAGTGGCCCATCTTCTGTTCAACCAGCCAAGATGGCACTCATGTCACTCCTTTCTTCAGGTCACCACATTGGCTCCCTGTAAGTTCGAGTCCTTGATGCTTGCCTAAAAATAGTTAATGGATCAGCACCTGTGTATAAGGAGACATTGGTGAGGTGCTATGTTCCTCCTCGCCACCTCAGGCCTGACGGTTAAGAACTTCTGATGATGCCATCTCTGTGGATTTGTATCATTTGAATACAACAACAGCAATATTGCACCCACTGTACAGCAGTGTGCTACGCATGGTCCAGACCTCCGCCAGACACACCTTTGATAAAGGACCTTGAGTTAAGTCAAGTTAGGGATGAAAGGTGACTCGATATCGGCGTTATGTGAGTGAGTGCACCCTGTTGTTTCTGGACTTTCTGGCTTGCCCATTGCTTCCAGCATCAGTTACGGACCTATAATCCATTCCTCTCAAAATAGATGTTTCTCATTCTCCATGTACTCAGGTAGGCTTTCTTCAGGTACTCTGGTTGTGTTCGATGTCCCAAAGATTTTTTTCCATGTACTCATTAGTTAAATCTGTTTAATCCAATTAATTAGTGAATGAGTCTGAGTGTGACTGTGACTTACACTACACTACCATTCTATCTGAGGTTGGATGCTGTCTTCTGGAAATCCCCTAGAATTGAATGGTCTCACAAAATCGGCAACTATTTGGAAGCTGTCGGTCGAGGTGATCTGCACTTTTTATTTAACTTAAGCACAAACAGTATTTTTGTTTTTGCCTGCTGAGCAATTTTCGTCTTTTAGCCAAAAGGGTTAAAACCAAAATGAGGGCAGACAAAGTACATCAATTAGCACCAGCTGGTCAAAAAATCATTTGCTGATTTTTTGTGGTCACCAAAAAGCAATTTTCAAGCGACATCAGTCTCCACTAATGATGATTTTCTCCTGGCTCTCTTCATATATCTGCTGTTGAAATCGATCCAAATAAAACATTTATAAATGTGCCTATTGATGTGTAACAATTTTGATAATTACCTATTGACACCTAATTGCTTACAAATGTGGATGAAGACATGTATGAATGTGGATGACAGGCCAGTATTGAAGGTCATTAAGGACAGCATCATAAATCTTCCACTTGATTCATGCGGTCACTTTGCTGAAACTAAGAGACTGGGACAAATCAGGGCAAGCATGGCGTAAATATCGGTCACTCGCCTTCTGTAACTTTCTTACTTCATAAAATGTTTATTCCTTGTCTAGCACAAATTCTTGACATTCCAATAAGGATTTCGAATGGACACAATGTCTACTGTTTTTCCCATTAATAATAATTTAATTTTATTTATATAGCGCCTTTCATTAAATTGTTACAGGGAGCTGTGGGCCTTTGCTGAAGAATTAGATGCAAGACGAGCCCAAGCAAAAGCAGCCAGTCAACCAGTGCCCACACCAGTACTCAATCGATTCACCAACTGGTGTATCAACCATGCAGATAGAAGAGAAAGGTGCAAAACTCCAAACAGACAGTGACCAGGCCAAGAACTGAACTCACATTCCTGGTTATTGAAGGCAGCGGTACTTGCCTTGTGCCAACAAAATAATCCATTCATTTTTTTCAAGCTGCTAATTCCGTAGAGCAAGAAGAGCCTATCCCATCCCAGGAGCATTAAGGCGCTGTCACAATGCATGACTTCTAAACAGAGGGGATGTCAAACTTGATGACTGCAGTTGCTGATCATGTTGCCTGACCATGTCAGATTACATGACTTGAAATTGCTGGAGATGTCAAATTACACGACTCCACGATGACTTTCCAGCACAGTTTTACAGTTTAGGGGTCCCTCCCCTATCTGGCTTTCAAATTGCTGTTTTATGTCTTTTTGATCGTGTTTGATTCGATTGTCTATTTTAGTATTGTTACTTTTGTTATTTATTTGCAATAATCTGTTTTTAATTAGTTTTGTTTATTATGTCATTTCTGTGTGTCTATGCTTGTTTAATTATGTTCCATGTATTTTGTGGGTGGTTGAGGGAGCACACAATCCTTTGCGTACCTTCAGTACCTTTCCTCGGTATTCTCATACATCAAATACTTCTGAGCCCTCAGTCTGGTGAAACGTGTTAGCTGAAAAGGCTCAGGAGCAGGAGATCATTCATTTTCTGTGGAGTATCATAAGTACTGCTTTCTATGTGGATTTACTGTTTTTTTTATTTTCTTACTTCAGATTAAGAATTTTAATTTTGGGGTTTCATATTGGGACTTGTTTACTTAGGATTGCCTTTCAGGCAACTCCTGTTCACCATTTTGGTATTTGAGTTGATTTTTTTTTGTAAATAAATTCTTGATTTATAAAGATTTCTATTTGCCCTCTTCTATATAAGCTGAGGGTTTATGGTCACCCTTCCCCTTCTTGATATATTTTTGGTAAGATTTGGCAGAAGTCTGCAGGTAGCCTTAGGGGCCTAGATGGGTTAAGGCAGGGGTGTTCAACTCCGGTTTTCGTGGGCCGCAGTAGCTGCAGGTTTTCATTTTAACCGTCTTTTTAATTAGTGAGCTGTTTTAGCTGCTAATTAACTTCTTTTGCCTTCGTTTTAATTGAAGTGACTCAGACCCCTTAGTTGTTTCTTTTTCCTTAATGAGCAGCCAAACAATAATGAGAGACAAAACAAGATGCCACAAGACCGGCTCACCTCAAAATAAAGAAAAGTGAAGGTCTCACTCATGTTGGGCTGCTTAGGTCACCAAAACATCTTATCGGTGGTCTTAGAAAAAACAGAAAATCAACAGTCTGCTGTGGCAGAATGAGAGCAGCACCAAGTCATGATATTCAATAACGGCTTCAACTAACAGTAAGAATCGGCTTCTCATCAAGAAACTGGTTGGAGAGAAATTGGCTGGAGTTTGATGTTCCAGTTTAGCTGGTCATCTGTTGGCTCGTTTCACATCTCATTTCTGATTGGCTGTCATTTAATGAAGAAACAAATCAATTCAGAGGACTGAATCCTTAAAAACATCCGAATACAGGGTCACGGGGGTCTGCTGGAGCCAATCCCAGCCAACACAGGGCACAAGGCAGGAACCAATCCTGGGCAGGGTGCCAACCCACCGCAGGACACACACAAACACACCCACACACCAAGCACACACTAGGGCCAATTTAGAATCGCCAATCCACCTAACCTGCATGTCTTTGGACTGTGGGAGGAAACCGGAGCGCCCGGAGGAAACCCACGCAGACACGGGAGAACATGCAAACTCCATCGCGAAAGAGGACCCGGGAAGCGAACCGGGTCTCCTAACTGCGAGGCAGCAGCGCTACCACTGCGCCACCCTTCTTAAAAACAGGGATAATAAAATGAAGGGAAAAGGAGTTAATTAGCAGTAAAAACTGATCACTGATTAGGAAAAGGATTAAAAAGAAAAGCTGCAACCAATGTGGCCCACCAGGACCGGAGTTGGACACTCCTGGGTTAAGGTGAGGTTCTAATGGACAGACCAGTGCAGATCCTGGCCTGCTTGGAGGCTTCACACACTACTTGCCTTTGTGGAAGATCAATATCATTATCATAATAACCTTTAAATGCATGGAAAGTGACAATCCTTAGTGGGGTGTTAGTCCATTGTAGGGCTCAATGGGCCAAAGTGGACCAGTTAACCTAGCAAGCACATTGGTAGGAAGCCAAATTAGAATTTACACCCCATAGGAGATTATTTAGGGGATATTGAAACCTGAACATGATGAATGTAACGTTTCTGTTGACAGCTGGACTGAACTGTCCATTTCATACAGTTGACGCCCACTCCTTTGTTATTCCCCATCCATTTCTACAAGACAATCCTAATATTTTAGTAGGCCTGCATTCTTCAGGTAAACCAAGCTTTCATTATTTTTTCTCATTTTGAGAAATATGTTACTTCAAACAAATCACATTATCTGCTGATTGTGTCTCTCAATTAGATTGTCATTTCATTTTCAAACCCACTTAATCCAGACCAGGGTAGCCTAGGACACAAGGCAGGAAGAAGTCCTAGCCAGGGAGCCTGTTCATCACAGGGCAAACATGCACACACCACACACCCACTAGGGACAATATAGCATCACCAATTCACTTTGGACAGTGGGAGGAAACCAGAGAACCAGGAGGAAACCCACACAGACACGGGGGGACATGCAAACTCCACTTGGGGAGGGCCCAGGACATGAACCCTGGTCACTTTACACTGAGGCAGCCACTGTACAACCCTCAATTACGTAGATTGTCTTCTTTTTCAATCTTATTGTATACAAATCTCCTCACATATATGACTCAAAGAAAACTGGTAAAAAGCACTTATTGTCGGAAGTTGTTATACCCATTATAGGGTTACCTATCCTAGAACCCAACCCTGAAAAAAATGACAGTCCGTTCTGGGCAAAGTCCAAGTCCACAATCAACCTAAGACACATTTCTTGAGTTGTGGGAGGCATTCAGAAAAGGGCTAGAAATGGGAGTGCTGCCTTTAAAATATTAGATTTAGGCCAAGCTATCTGTCATCGAAGTGACCAGCCAATAATCTATGGGTAACATCATTATGATGTGGACATGGCAAAAAGAGTGTGAGGCTCCCAAAATAAAACGCTAGAGCCCTCCCTAACCTGGCCAGAAAAGTCCTGGCCTAAGGCATCCTGATCCCAACACTGTACCGGCCGGCTTTGGCTTACATCGGCCTACAGTAAGTGGGGGTGATGCCATCAAAAGTTAAAAAAATACTAGAAATGTCCCCAAAAGATATGAGGGATGCCTTACAAGGGACCGAAATTTATCTGGCTTGTAAAGACAAATTTGAGCAAATCTTTATAAAACAGAGAATTTATTTTAAATAAGCAAAAGGAAGGAAAACAGAAGCACAGGAAAAAAAGTATAAAATAAGGCAAAAAAGATTTTGCTTAAATAGGTAGCCCAAAGTTATCAAGTCCCAATATGTAATCTAGGGGTCGGATCAAAAAACAGAGCAAAAAACAGAAAAGCCAAACAAAATGGCAGTTCTAATGGATACTTCAACTGAGTAATTAAGGGTCTGGAATGAAAAATAAAAAGTTGTCTAAAATCCCAGCCCAGTCTCCAAGTACAAGTCTTCTTGCGATATTACGGCCCATCTCCATGTTATGCGGCACCTCACACTGCCTCTGCTATAAATGTGCTATGAAGGCTGCTACATGCAATAAAGATCAGTTGACTGACATTTGATAAGACATGAAAGCAATCTGCATAATAATTCATCACTAAAGCAGAATTTATTCCAAAAATGTCCTCTTTTAAGGATCATATTTTTTTTTTTACTGTAATTCCCTAATTTGTATTTCATTCACTTGTTTAAGCTAAATTCTAACGTGCTACTGTAAGGCAGGATATTTTACATATTTATTTGAATGGTGTCACAATGAATAAGAAGGAAAAGAAAGGTAAATGTCACCACAGATTTCTTTTCATACAAAATAGTTTTCCTTTCCAAGTACAGTTCAATACTTGTACTCCTCTAATCAGGTTGTTTCTTCATTTCATATACTGTAATTCTTTATTTCTGTATATTTTATCATTTTCACTTTACTTCTTCCTTTCGCAACTGTGTTTTCTTTATTGGGCAGATTGTGTTTGGTATCATGAAGCATTTGTGCAGATTTAGTTTTCATCTTCCCACTTATACCATGACGCTCTGGACTATTTAAAGAGCCATATAAGCAGTGAACTGTGCTCAAGGAGCATGAAAGCATGAATTAAGCACACACAATTCGATGCAAATTAATACAAATGTATTTTAGCAGAGCTATTCCTAAAGGATGATATATCAATACGGAGATGCTTGAAAATTATGATCACAAAATATCTGTTGCTGTAACATTTTAAGTGCATTGCTTTAGGAATGGCAGTGCCATCCATGTCCCTTTGAACCCTCTTTTTCGATTACTTTTCCAATGACTTGTGGGTGAATGCAGACAGAGGCCATTTATCTGTTGTCATCCTCTTAGATCTGAGTGTTGCATTTGACTTCAATGATCACAATATTCTTAAAAAATTGCCTTAGTCAGTGGGTGGGCCTCTCTTAAATCTGTTCGAGTCTTACTTAACAGGTAAAAAAATTCTTCGTTAGTTGTGGTAATGACACTTTGATGACACATGATATTCTACATGTATATGGTGTTCCACAAGGATCTCTTGTGTGTCCACTATTCTTTTCGATCTCCATGTTTCCGTTAGGTCAGATTATCTCAAGGCATAATGTGAGCTACCACGGCTATGCTGGCGACACACAGCTGTATTTATCAATAGCGCCTGATGACCCCAACTCTCTTGGTTCACTGACCCAATATCTTATTTGTTTTTCTGAATGAATGAGTAGTAAGTAAATTCTACCAAACGTTAATATTATACAAAAGTATTGTCTGTCTGTTATACCTTCATTGTTATCACTCTTTAATTTAATATTGTTCTTTATCAGTATGCTGCTGCTGGATTATGTGAATTTCTCCTTGGGATTAATAAAGTATCTATCTATCTATCCATCTATCTAAGAGCCTTTTATTATCTGTCTATCTATCTATCTTCTATCTATCTATCTATCTATCACATATAATGCATTTCCTATCTATCTATCTATCTATCTATCTATCTAAATAAGGAGAAAACAGAAATCTTAGTGATTGGCATAAGTAGATATAATGAGGGTATTAGAAATAAACTTGACTCATTAGGTTTAAAAGTCAAGGCAGAGGTAAAGAATTTAGGGATAATTATTGACTCTAACCTAAATTTTAAATTTTTAAACATTTTTTATTTTAATCAGGTGCACTCTGATTTGTAGTCGTTTGTAAAGAGGGAGTAAAGGAGAGGGCTCAGTACACAGCCCTGCAGTACCACAGTATTTTAGTGTTATGGATGAAGGGAAGTGCTTACCCTTACGCAAAGTTTGTGGTCCGTTATTGAGAAAATCTAAAGTCCAGTTACACAGGAGTGAGATGAGACCCAAGCTGTTTAGTTTAATAGCCAGTTTTGTTGTCTGCGTGGGTTTCCTCCCAGACTGGCAATTACACAACCAAGACAATTGACTTGACTTAGCTGAGGATTCTCAAGATAATAACAAGCCATACCCTTTACACAGTCTTTTTGCCCAAGTGACGAAATAACAGGCAATGCAAATCAGTGATATAAAATTGTGCAGATATATTGAAAGTGAAAGGAAAATATATACATATACGCAAGGACAGACAAATGCTCAATATTATATATATATATATACATATATATATTTGTGACAATTTAGGGCTTTCTCGCACCCTTGTACCCTCAGACCACACGTCACACACCAGATAAAAGTCCCAAATAATTATTTATTATTATAATAAAGTGCACAAAGCACGGTCTTCTCCACAATTCTCCAATAACAATAATACACAATACCCAATCCTCCAAACTCCCAGATGCTTAGCCACTCTGCCTCCCAACTCAGCTTGTTTGTCTGGGATCTCCCACAGTCCTTTATACTTCTCGACCCGGAAGCATTTCACCCTCTCTGTCCATGTGACCTGGAACACTTCCGAGTCAGTTAAAAATCCTTTTTTTCTTCACCCAGGAAGCACATCGTTCTCTTTGTCCATGTGACTATGACATACTTCCTGGGCGTAAGGCAAATAGTCTCTGGGCCTTCCTGTAGCGACTCCTGGCGGCCCCCATGGTATCCAGCAGGGCTGTGAATAAAGACTCCAATGTCCTTAATGCCCTGCTGGTCTTCGGGGTACCTCCATACTGCAGGGAGGACTTCACCTGGTGGCGTGGGGGTATCGGCCGGGATGAACAGCCGGCCATACATCACTATATATATATATATATATATATATATATATATATATATATACACATACTAGCCATGTGCGGCCAACTACATTGCACGTGTTAAAGTTGTCTGTGAAGGGCTCCTTGTTTAAACGCGGCTGCCAGTCGTGAACTGGGCCCTTCATCGCACAGAATTATGATTTTTTTATAAGGGAAACAAAATTACAAAAGAAAACCCTTGGACATTGATTCGATGGGAATGGCCTACTCGCAATCATTGTCCGAATCGTAATTATGTGGTGGTGTAGGAGCATTTCTGCTTCTGTTCGTTCACAGTCCGTCTCGTTTTCACGACGCTTATCGTTTCCTCTCACGATGTCTTCTCAACCTTTCTCCAATCTCGCAGGTTGCTTTGTGGCAATCCAAAGAGTAAGGCAATATACATGAAGCAATAGTTATAAAAGGGGGACACATAGGTATCCAGGCTCTTTAAAGCATAAATAGGGATCACTTCACTGACATGTGAGCAAGCTACGGTACAACTGTGAGACGCGCAGAACTCGGCGGCTACAACGTAACAATAATTGTTTCCGGAACTTGCTGTTACGTTGTCATTCATTTTACCCACTGTCTTTCTTTCATTCATATGTTACGTAGGCACGTACCTTTTATCTTCGGCAATCTCATTCTATAACCAGGCCTCAGGAGCTAACCAGCGTAACACTGTCCACCACCCCTTTCGTTATTCCGGCACACTGTTGACATCCGTGAGTAACAACAATGTACTAAAGTGGAAGGTGGTCTACGCATGCGTGGAATTCGTGGACAAACAAAGATCAAGATCTAAATGAAGATCTCTTTAGTTAATTTAAAGCACAACAATTTGTTTAGTTTGAATGTCTGTGTTTTGAGGTGTGACTGGAGTACTACAGTCTTCAGTAGTATAAGCCTGGAGGAGATTCTTAATGCAATGCAAATGTTTTTGCTGTCTCTCTACTGCCATCTAGTGCTTCTTCTAATTCATTCGCGGACAAACAAAGATCAAGATCCAAATGAAGATTATATATAGAGATATACTACGGTGGGCTGGTTTGTTTCCTGCCTTGCGCCCTGTGGTGGCTGGGATTGGCTCCAGCAGACCCCCGTGACCCTGTGTTGGGAAATGACCGGTTGGATAATTGGTGGATGGATGGATATATATATTTATATATATATATATATATATATACACACACACACACGATTCCCCACTATCCCAAAAACACTAGTGAAAGTCTATATATATATATATATATATATATATATCCTATTTAGTACAAGTGCACAGATATACAGTAATGAATATATAATGAAATAATGAAACCCTAATTTAAAAAAATTTACTTATTGTAAGAGAATACACAATCCAGATATCAAACTAACAAGAACAGAAGCAAAAATGTCAATAAACCAGAAAACCTAACGCTCAGAGTTAATGTGCTCCACAGAACGTCAATGGACCACTGAAAGAGCCACTCTTAGCTTCAGAAGATAAAGGCTGAGTGCGGTCCTTCAACGATGACATCACAGTGCCTCCCCTACGGGCTCCACCCACAAACTACAAGAGACAGAACACTACATAAGACAAACATCCATCCATCCATCCATTATCCAACCCACTATATCTTAACTACAGGGTCACAGGTAAGCCAAACATTTAAAAATTAAAACATAATCAAAGAAAATGTACTTTTACAAAAAAGAACAAAAAAACAGAACTAAGAGAATATGAAACCATAATAAACAACAACAAAAATATTAAGTACAACAAACATAAACCTAAGCCAGAGCTATAACCCTGGCCAAACTGTAACACGAGTCCAACAGAGGGATGATAGGATGCAGGAAAGAGTCCTTAGTAAAATGCAAGGTAATCGCTTGGCACAATCATGTACCCACTCACTTTGATTCACCACTCCACCCAGTCCAAACATTTTCAGGCTACAGAAGGTAAAAGGAACTCATGAAGAAAATGCATGTGGATATTGGAAGAACATGCAAGCTGCACACAGACGTTGACCAGGTTGGAACTGAATGTAGGCAGTTCGTGTAGTAATGCTAACCCACTGTGCCACCTTACAAAGATATATAAAACAAAATGTGTTGTAGTAGTAATGTGGCATAAAATTTCAGTTTAGAATATTTTAGTTTTATTAAATAGCAACACTGTAAAAAGCTAGCATCTGTGGATGTGACATAAATATGCAAATTATTGTAAATTAGGATACTTAATAAGGGCATAGTGCATTTAATAGCATCTTAAAATGTAAAAATGATTCAAAAACAATAACACTAAATGAACTTTGAATTCAAGAATTCAAAATTTCAGACAGTTAACATACAAGCAGACTCCTCCAAGATCTGCTATGTGTGTGGCATACTGTAGTGTTTTCCTCGCTCTAATAATCTGGCATGGCCTGCTTACGGTCCAGTTGGTGTGAGCCTAAACTGAATCACTCAACTCATTGCAAGCTCCCCTCAGCTCCACATTAATATGTTCAAACACAAAATGGGCATGGCTTGTTATTGATATGGCAGTTCATTTAGTACTGGCAAAGGCATCTGAGTGGCAGACAATTCAGTTGCTGTGTTCAGAGGCCACGGGATTTTGTGGAGTTACGTAAAACCATAAGGAGGACCTTACGACAGATAATTCAGTTCCTTTAGGCTTGTTTGGTTAGAGAACAGCTAAACTGTTTGAATATCTCATCCAGATACTTTTTCAGAAGTTTTCAAGGATTCACCCATACTCTTGGGGAGTTTGTTCCTGATTTCTTTTACGTGTTTGTGAAGTGGTAGTTCCCGGCATCTGTCTTACATGTACTTCCATTTCATTTCTACTGGCGTCCTCAAATGTGCGATTCACCATTTAATTGGAACAACAGAGGTGGATAGATGTTATCAATGCCTTTGAGAATTTCGAAGAGCGGGATGAGCTCTGTAGGCAGTGTTCTTTGCCTTGGGCTAAAGGGGATGCAGTTCTGTGATTTTTGTAAAATGATGTTCCTGTTTTAAGATGTATGCTCTGAGATTAAATATTGGAGTACCTATTTCAAGATGAGCTAACTTGTTTCAAGTAACAGGACAATCATTCTCCACTGGTATTAAGAATTTTCCACTTATATTAGTTATTTATTATCTTGTTCCTTGGTCTTAATTTTTCAATGTGCTAAAATTAAGAATGCAAAATAACTGAAATAAAAATTATTTTCTAATATTCACCACAGAAACTCTAATCTTCAAGCAATTTGTTCTAAAAAACAGCATTTTCTACTTATTTCAAACCTTTGAACGCCTCTCAGAGCTTTCTTATTTCTAGACTGGAACAAACTTATTTTAAGATGTCTTGGCAAGTAAAATAATCTTGCTGTATGGACAGATAATTTCACCAATATGAAGTCATTTTCTCCTGTGTTTATATCTTATTTTGTGGCTAAGCATTTTTGTAGTGTGAAAAATCATACCTTCTCATTATTAGCTTTTCAGGTGCATTTTCAGCATGATGTTTCGGAGAAATGTTATGGTCTACAAGAGTGCGGTTTAATTAGCGCAAAAACAATTAACAATTTTTTTATAAATGAAAAGGAAACGAAAAACGTTTATCAAACATCACATAATATTTCTAAACCTGCTAAATCTAATTCAGGGTCACTTGGAAAATGTTATTTCTGGCTGAGGTGAATATAATTATTATGTAACTAGCCGTCCCCCTACAGCTCCGCCCGCTTAGTAGTGAATCAGGACAGTAAGGAGGGCACTGCCCGATTCTCTACTCATGACGTCACGCTTCCCCCTCCTCTCGGCCCGCAGCCTCTTTCTCAGATTAGTGTGAATATATGACTCCTGCAAGCAAACTATGATTCTTAGCACGATGCGAGAAATCGCAAAATCAACCGGAATGTATAGAAAATTATAGAAAAAAAACAATCTAAATCCGTTCACTAGCTAAGCGGAGGTAAGGAAAACACCCCGAGGCTGGCATGTTAGTGAGTTAGGAGGACCCTAAAAGCTACTGTTGGAATAAATGCAGATATCCAGCTAGAGGAACAAGCCAGCCACCTGAAGTCGATCGTCCGGCCAGTGGTGAAAGCTTAAGCGTGATTGTCTAACACTGGACCAGATAAATTCTAAAGGCACAGAAGCAAATGAAAACACCTCGAAAATAATGAACTCTGCACGAAGAGTAAGTTCGACTTCTTCTCTGCCAGTTTGGGACTCACTTAT
This sequence comes from Polypterus senegalus, assembly GCF_016835505.1. NCBI lineage: Eukaryota > Metazoa > Chordata > Cladistia > Polypteriformes > Polypteridae > Polypterus > Polypterus senegalus. Next base: position 17,486,411 of record NC_053165.1, on the reverse strand, counting down.
ATGTTGAGTGTCCCGATTCGTGCAGCAGGTACAGCTTAGGTTTTAGGCCCACAAACAGTAATACTGAAAGATACAATAATACCTTTACAAGCCATTTTTTGCTTTTTTAATGTCTATTATGTGTACTTCATTCATTTATTTTTGTAAATATTACAACATGGAATTTATTTTTATTACCATTGCACCTTACATTTATTTGGTATTTTCTTCACAATTTTTTATATATTTGAATTTTTAAAATGCACTTTACTCTGTTATCAATATTTTTGTATTTTCTATACGAATGCTGTTTTATTGTGTTGTTTTATTTATATAATCTGTGTTTTACAAAATTAAAATAAAAGGTTAGTGTTTATTAAATTCCCTCTGTTGAGCTTATTAACTCAGACTTTGCGCTAAAATAATGATAAGCAAGATGACCAAGAACCCAATGGTCACTCGAAGGGCTCGTTTATACTTCACGCTCAAAACACGGACACGCACTCATCATGGCTGCCACGCGTTCCCAGCGTTCATTTGACGCGTACTCTGAGCAGGTCCTCTGAAATTAACGGGACGTGTGCACAAGTTGCAGCACCAGCAAAAAATTGGGGGTCGCAGTGTGATAACAGTTGGAATGTGACATCAGAGTCTCTGTTTACTATCTACATTAAGGTGACCAGAATTTTTTGGGCCAATCCGGGGACATGGGGGGCTAGAGGAGCGTAGACTACTCCCCTCGTGTTCTGTGATTGAAGTTCTCCCACCACTACCGATGGAAAAGTTGCACACACTGCAAATCACAACAGAAGCATCCGGGGTCGGACGCAAATACGAAAATTCACGCTGAAGCCCATCATTGAACTGACACTACTTTTTTAGCACTCACGTTGAATCACAGGGATCACCGCGCCAAAATGCAGAAACAACAGGTGGAAGAAAAGAGCCGCCACGCTGCTCTCACATCCAGAAGCAAGCCACGCGTAGCCACAGCCACAGCCACAGCCACAGCCACAGCCACAGCCACAGCCACAGCCACAGCCACAGCCACAGCCACAGCCACAGCCACAGCCACAGCCACAGCCACAGCCACAGGCAGAGCACGGTGTGCCTCTCTTAGAATCTACAGACCACGAGTAGGGACGCTAAACACTACAGTGTATGTAAGTGAAAGCTTATCACGTGATTTCTCACCAAAGTTGCAGGATTCGGTAAAGCATAACCTCCATCAAAACACCGCGCACGCGCACCGAGTTCAAATTATCGTGGTGATGAGATACATTCAAAAAAGTGAACCAGCTGAAACCGGGGACGAAATCTTAAACCGGGACAAAACGGGACATGTTTCTGAGTGGGGACAGTTATCCGAAAAAGGGGACTGTCCCCGGAAAACAGGGATGGATGGTCACCTTATCTACATGTGACAGAAAGCCGCTTTGAGGATCCTACGGGATTGATGTGCGCGCTTCGTTGTTTGATGAATGGTTCGATGTGGTGAAGCAAAATGCCGACATACAAATACATTTGTGGTGCTTTAATATTCAAGCCTTGCATATTCCCTATCGTAATGACACGATGCATTTTAAAAGTCTCGAATATCATCTTTTGTGTCGTCTTTTTTTGGGGGGGCTTTCTCCTGACCTGACAGCAACAGCAAACAGCAATAGTTCACCACACAGAGCACATTAAATGTATGATATTCTAACTCTCTGCACATTTAGAATCCTTAGATTTATACTTAATATCACTTTCCTGATGAAATGCATTAAAGTATGTATATTACATTTTACAGATAAATCGTTAACTTTGTTTAAATAATGAATACAGTGAACCCTCGTTTATCACGGTTAATCCATTTCAGACTCTACCGTGATAAATGAATTTTCGCAAAGTAGGATTCTTTATTTATAAATCGAATATTTTCGCAGTTAGAGTATAGAAAACCTGTTTACGACCTTCTAAATACGTTTTTTAACATTATTAGAGCCCTCTAGACATGAAATAACACCCTTTGGTCACCATTACACTCGTATTACCCAATATATTAGACAAAATAAGAGAAAATAAGACATATTAGACGTTACAAATATCATATTACTAGGCGCACTCGCATTTTAAGGCTACCGACTTTTATCCTCAATTTGTGTGCGCTCCATGTGTACATCAGGCATGTAAGTGTAGAGAATGAGAACATCAAAGTGCCCATTCATAACATCTCCCAAAAACGTAAGTTTTTTTTTATCCCCTCAAGTGCCTGTCCAAAGTCGTACAATGTCAGCCCGAATCTGTACCGCTAAAGACGGAGTTTCATGCACTAAATAAGCTATAGATGAGAATAAGCAAGCACCATCTCCCCTGATATTTACTACGCGGTGAGGCATTTGTACTCCACCAACATTAATTATTTCCAGAGACATAATTTGGTCTATTTTTCCAGCGCATCGCGCACAAAAGCAAGGGAACAATGACAGCACCAGAACTCTGCTCACATCGCGTCACTTCGTACATCAAGCCGCAAGTAGTAAGTTTGTAATAAGCAGAATACCGCTACGCTTTGCACTCACGGGACGGAAGGACAATCCCGAACGCTTTTATATAGTAGATTATTGTACTGTACATTTAATTGCACACAACCACTAACCTATGAAGGCACGACCTCAGTAGGAGAGTCTTCAGAGGTGGTGCAGTATCTTCAGCAGGTGCGTTGTTGTCTCCAGTGAAGAAGTACTAGGAGTAGGTAGTGGGTGTCTGGGTGCGCGGCTGAAGAACATCTTGATAGGCAGTTGCTGGCGCTGTCTTTTCATATGCGTGAAGAGGCTTTTGTAGGATATTGCCATCTTTAATCATATCCAAGAGTTTCACCTTCTCCTGGATAGTAAGCATCTTCCTCCGGTACTTAGTTTTATTGTCATAAGGCTTAGAAAAAGCAGCACGTTTAGGAGCCATCGTAGGGCTTAGATAAAAGTTCTCAGAAAGCGCATGCGTAGTGACGTAAGCGTGTATGAGAAAAAAACCGCGATAGAGTGAAGCCACGAAAGTCGAAGCGTGATATAGCGAGGGATCACTGTACTGTTAAATTATATACATGGGGGTGACACGGTGGCGGAGCGGCAGCGCTGCTGTCTCGCAGGGAGTCACGTTGCTGGTATTCCCTCCCTGGAGTTTATGTGATTTCCTGCTGGGTTTCCACACTGTGCTCCAGTTTCCTTCCAAAGTAGTTGTAAGTTAATTTGTTTTGGTTTCAACAGATGTTTTTTCATATTTTTGATTCTTGTTTTCTTTGACCCCCTTTTTGTTACTTCACACCCCCCTAGTGGGGCCCGCCCCACAGGCTGAGAACCACTGCTGTACTGTAGTAACAGAAAAAATGAGTGTAAAAAAATTCCTTACCTTTATTCCTTCTGATCACTTTACAATGTCTAATTTTACTTCCATCGTGATGGCTTTCCTCTTCTTTAAAACACTACCATCTGAAGACTCTGACTTTTGATTAGGAGCCATGATAAGGGCCAGAAAGTCACCAAACAAAGCAACACAAATGGGACACTTACTCCGCACGCAACCAAACGAGTTCGCCCACGTAGTCTGTAAGTATGACGCGTAAACTGAAACACATCTTGGTTTTCGAAACGCCGTATGTTGAGACGTTGAAACTCGAGGACCTCCTGTATCTGAAAATAAAGAAAGGTCTGGTTGATCTCTCAGCTGACCAAAACATTTTGAAAGTGTTCTTAGGAAGAACAGAAAAAGTTTTGGAAATGTCTGCTGTGGCAGAATGAGAGCAGCAACAAGCCATGGAATTAAAGAATGGGCTTAATTAACAGCAAGAATCAGCTTCTCATTAAGGGATTGGTTGGAGTGAAATTGGTTGGACTTTCAAGCCCCAGTTTAGCTGGTCATCCGTTAGCTCACTTCATGTCTCATTTCTGTTTTGCTGCCATTTAATGAAGAAAGGAATAAATTCAGAGGACTGAATTCTTAAAAACAGGGCTATTAAAATGAAGGGAAAAGGAGTTAATTAGCAGTGAAAACTGATCACAGATTAGAAAAAGAGTTAGAATGAAAACCTGCAGCCACTGCAGCCCTCCAGGCCCAGAGTTCGACACCCCTACCATAGAGCATCTGTGAAGGAGACCTGAATATGGCAGATTACAGACACTTCCCATCCAATTGACTGCAGTTTGAGAGGATCTGCCAGGAAGAATTGGGATAAACTGTCCAAATGTGGGTGTGCAGAGCTTGTGGCGACTTACACAAGAAGAACCAAAGCTGTAATTGCTGCCAAAGGACCTTCTACAAGGAACTGAGTTCAGGGTGTAAATCTCTATATATAATTTTCATTTGGATCTTGATCTTTGTTTGTCCGTGAATGAATTAGAAGAAGAAGCACTAGATGGCAGTAGAGAGACAGCTAAAACATAGGCATTGCATTAAGAATCTCCTCCAGGCTTATACTACTGAAGACTGCAGTACGCCAGTCACACCTCAAAACACAGACATTCAAACTAAACAAATTGCTGTGCTTTAAATTAAATAAAGAGATCTTCATTTAGATCTTGATCTTTGTTTGTCCGCGAATTCCACACATGCATAGACCACCTTCCAGTTTGGTACGTTGTTGTTACTCACAGATGTGCCGGAATAATGAAAGGGGTGGTGGACAGTGTTACGCTGGTTAGCTCCTGAGGCCTGGTTAGAGAATGAGATTGCCAAAGATAAAACGTATGTGCTTACATAACATATGAATGATAGAAAGACAGTGGGTAAAATGAATGACAACGTAACAGCACGTTCCGGAAATTATTATTGTTACGTTGTAGCCGCCGAGTGCTGCGTGTCTCACAGTTGTACCGTGTCTTGCTCACATGTCAGTGAAGTGATCCCTATTTATGCTTTAAAGAGCATGGATACCTATGTGTCCCCCTTTTATAACCATTGCTCTTTGTATATTGCCTTACTCTTTGGATTGCCACAAAGCAACCTGCGAGACTGGAGAAAGGTTGAGAAGACATCGTGAGAGGAAACGACGGCGTCGTGAAAACGAGACGGACTGTGAACGGACAGAAGCAGAAATGCTCCTACACCACCACATAATTACGATTCGGAGAGTGATTCTGAGTAGGCCGTTCCTATCGAATCAATGTCCAAGCGTTTTCCTTAGTAATTTTGTTTCCCTTATAAAAAATCATAATGTTGTGCGACGAAGGGCCCAGTTCACGACTGGCAGCCGCGTTTAAACAGGGAGCCCTTCACAGACAACTTTAACACGCACAACATAGTTGGGCGCACATCGCTAGTACTCATATAAATTAGAGATTTTTGATTTTTCTGAAAACATGTTTTCACTTTGGCATTATGTGTAATTGAGTGTGGATTGATGGGTGAAAATGGCAAATGTGTGCATTTAAAATTAAATCTACAACACAAGAAAGTGTGCAGCAAGAGAAGGGGTCTGAATGCTTTCTGAATCTACTACAATATTCTACTTGAGAAAGGCTGATGTGCTGATCAGCAAGGCCTGCTCTATGTAAAAACTCCATGTTTGGATGATTAATAAGATTTATCCAATTTACAGAACAACAATTAACACCTCACATTATCCTGCAGAGTGGCTTTACTCTTAATGTCTTAACATTTTGTTTAATGAGGCTTAGAAATCGGCCTGGAAGTTTATATCCCACTCCATTGTAGCGGGGCTACATAATAGTAGATATTCTTGTGTTTTGTGCTGAGTCGCGTGTTATTTACATCGTCCCGTTTACTAGCGACCCCGAGACTGGAATTTCCTGTTGCCACCAATTAAATCCGGAATACTTGTTATTTAAACAAGAGGAGGGAAGAACCAAAAGAGGAGAGCAAGGAGAGAGAAGGAGAAAGGAAATTGAGTGGAGAAAGGAATCATTGTTTCACATTTATTTTCCAAATAATCACCTACATTCAGTGCGCAACTTTACTGTTTGCTTTTTTGATTATCCAGAACATCATAACGACAGCCAAGTCAAGTTGAGGAGCATGCATTGGTGCAGTGCGTTGCCGCACCCACTACACGGCGAAACAACTTGGGATCCCGGTTGGCAACCCCCCCAGGTAGTCCTACCCTCCGAAAATGACCCTCTGTCTGCCGCAAGGCCAAGTGTTACGTGGGCAACGCCTTGGTCTGGTCCAGCCACTTGGGTCCCCAACAATGAGGATCTTATGAGCCGGATCACCCTCGGGGAAACGCGCCACATGGCCGTAGTGCTGTAACTGATGCTCCCTCACAATGCAGGTAATTGGATGACTTTGATTTATGTGGGGACGATTCCAGTTCAGCACGAAGATGATTCTTTGTGTCGTCAGTTCCCACACTTCTCGATGGTCCGGATTTTTCGGGTGATTTTCTATGTAATAAACTTAAGTTATAGCGTAATAAAAATTGCATAATTAGATCTGCACCACCCTATATATATATATATATATATATATATATATATATATATATACACATACAGTATATATACACTCACCTAAAGGATTATTAGGAACGCCATACTAATACGGTGTTTGACCCCCTTTCGCCTTCAGAACTGCCTTAATTCTACGTGGCATTGATTCAACAAGGTGCTGAAAGCATTCATTAGAAATGTTGGCCCATATTGATAGGATAGCATCTTGCAGTTGATGGAGATTTGTGGGATTAATCAATCAATCAATCAATCAATCAACATTTATTTATATAGCACATATTTATACAAAAAAATTTAGCTCAAAGTGCTTTACAAAATGAATAGAGAAATAGAAGACACAATAAAAGATAAACATAAGTCAACATTAATTAACATAGAATAAGAGTAAGGTCCGATGGCCAGGGTGGACAGAAAAAACACAAAAAAACTCCAAAGGCTGGAGAAAAAAATAAAATCTGTAGGGGTTCCAGACCAAGAGACCGCCCAGTCCCCTCTGGGCAATCTACCTAACATAAGTCAAACAGTCCTCTTTGTATTTAGGGTTTTCATGGAAGGACCTGATGATGATGGTCACGTAGACTTCTGGCTTTCAGTCCATCAATGTTGGTGCATCATGATGCTTTGAGTAGGTGGTGGTGGCGCAGGCCGCCACCACAAGGAAACCGGAAAAAGAAACAGACACATCCAGGGCATGAAGCTCCTGTTCCACCACATCCCAAAGATGCTCTATTGGGTTGAGATCTGGTGACTGTGGGGGCCATTTTAGTACAGTGAACTCATTGTCATGTTCAAGAAACCAATTTGAAATGATTCGAGCTTTGTGACATGGTGCATTATCCTGCTGGAAGTAGACATCAGAGGATGGGTACATGGTGGTCATGAACAGATGGACATGGTCAGAAACAATGCTCAGGTAGCCCGTGGCATTTAAACGATGCCCAATTGGCACCAAAGGGCCTAAAGTGTGCCAAGAAAACATCCCCCACGCCATTACACCACCACCACCAGCCTGCACAGTGGTAACAAGGCATGATGGATCCATGTTCTCATTCTGTTTACGCCAAATTCTGACTCATTCGAATGTCTCAACAGAAATCGAGACTCATCAGACCAGGCAACATTTTTCCAGTCTTCAACTGTCCAATTTTGGTGAGCTTGTGCAAATTGTAGCCTCTTTTTCCTATTTGTAGTGGAGATGAGTGGTACCCGGTGGGGTCTTCTGCTGTTGTAGCCCATCCGCCTCAAGGTTGTGCGTGTTGTGGCTTCACAAATGCTTTGCTGCATACCTCAGTTGTAACGAGTGGTTATTTCAGTCAAAGTTGTTCTTCTATCAGCTTGAATCAGTCGGCCCATTCTCCTCTGACCTCTAGCATCAACAAGGCATTTTCACCCACCGGACTGCCGCATACTGGATGTTTTTCCCTTTTCACACCATTCTTTGTAAACCCTAGAAATGGTTGTGTGTGAAAATCCCAGTAACTGAGCAGATTGTGAAATACTCAGACCAGCCCGTCTGGCACCAACAACATTGCCACGCTCAAAATTGCTTAAATCACCTTTCTTTCCCATTCTGAAATTCAGTTTGGAGTTCAGGAGATTGTCTTGACCAGGACCACACCCCTAAATGCATTGAAGCAACTGCCATGTGATTGGTTGATTAGATAATTGAATTAATGAGAAATTGAACAGGTGTTCCTAATAATCCTTTAGGTGAGTATATATATATATATTTATAGTCTTTCACTTGTGTTTTTGGGATAGTGGGGAATCGTGTAAATGTGTATATATATATTCATTTCACTTTCAATATATCTGCACTTAATTTTACTTTACTGAGTTGCGTTACCTATTATTTCATTGCTTGGGGAAAAAGACTGTTTGTAAGGGTTACGGCTTGTTTTTATCTTGAGAATCCTCAGTTTAGCTAAGTCACCAGTCTGGGTAAAGGGGTCGGCCGTACACCATAGCATCAGGCCAAGCAGTTCCACGGAGTGAAAACTCATTCTGGGCTTGTCATTAATTCGCCCTCATGATGTAATGTAAAACAAAGTCCTGTTCTTTTTCGGAGTCTATCTTCAGCATTGTAGTTAAACACAAATGGCCTGTTGCCTGCAAAGATTCATTTGACCAAAGTTGCCTGAAAAGACTTGTCATAAGCAGGCACAGAAAGAGTTAAACAAGATGTATTAGAGACCTAATCCATTTTCCAGCTCTTGCTTCCAGGCTGATGACACGCTTCAAAGATGGCCCAGATAAAAGTGTGAAGTAATGCATTTTATTCCCCTGATTACATTGTTGGGATCCTGCTGGCCACGGGATTGCCTGTCTCCAGACAGTTTTAATCATATTAGAGTGTTGCCAAAAAGAGCTCAAGGCTGCCCGTCTTCTTATACCTCCTTACGATGAACACTTCCAATTTGTTGCTGTGTGCTCCTCTAAGGCAAGGGCTGTAAGTGTTGAGCAGATGAGAAGATACTCACACAATAGATGAAATCCACCAAGCAATTGTGATTATCTGTTCTGAATGGCATGCTAAATCCAGGCACCTAAAGTACGCTCCCTCTGTTGCTAAATAATTGACTGCAGTGCGGGGTGAGTATTTCTGCAGAATGTTACAAAAGTAGGAAAGTAAAAAAAAAAGTGAGTCTCTTCAGTCGATAAGGGTAAGAACAAGCTGTAAAACAGAGCAGCTTCTCAAAAGTTATTGAAAACAATTTACAAGTGCACTCCGACAATTTCAGAATGATGGAAAATAAAACAGGCAAGGCTTTGTAAGCCGCTTGTCAAGAACTGCAGAGGAAAGCTTTGAATAGTAGAGAGTGAATTTAAGAAAGTAAAAAGAGATTCGGTCTGGTCGATAGTCCTAGAACAAGTTTTTAACAGTTTTTCAAAAGTTCTTAGATCACCTAATATTACCGAACGATACCTCCTAGCACGAATGTCGAACTCCGGTCCTGGAGGGCCGCAGTGGCTGCAGGTTTTCATTCTAACTTCTTCATTAGTGACTAGTTTAACGGCTATTTAACTTCTTTTACTTTAGTTTTAATTGTTGTGATTCAGGCCCCTCAGTTGTCTTTTTTTCCTTCATTAGCGGCCAAACCATAATGAGACACACAACAAGAGACCAGCTCACCTGAGCCCATCACACAATATCTGAAAATAAAGAAAGGTGAAGGTCTCAGTAAGGCTCATCTCTCACGTCACCTAAATATTTTGACGGTGTTCTTAGAAAAAACAGAAGAATCAACAGTTTTGGAAATGTCTGCTGTGGCAGAATGAGAGCAGCAACAAGCCATGGAATTAAATAAAGAGTTTAATTAACAGCAAGAATCGGTTTCTCATTAAGAGATTGGTTGAAGTCTGAAGACCCAGTGTAGCTGGTCATCTGTTGGCTCGTTTCACATCTCATTTCTGTTTGGCTGTCATTTAATAAAGAAGCTAATCAATTCAGAGGACTGAACCCTTAAAAGCAGGGCTATTAAAATGAAGGGAAAAGAAATTAACAGGGAAAACTGATCACAGATTAGTAAAAAAGTTAGAATGAAAAACTGCAGCCCTTCAAGCATAAGGTTAGACACCATGCCTCCTAGGATAGAAATAACAGGCACAAAATCCAGACCTTCTACAAATGTGTTGGTCACCTTACAGCTCATTGACAAAGTGCCGTATGCCACCTGAAAAATGTTTGAATAAAAAGCAATTGTCCCCTGAATAGCTGCATACCTTTGATATGTTGTCAAGTAAAGCAAAGCAAGTCTGAAAAGCGATCAAGTACAGGTAGTCCCCAGGTTACGATTTACAAATGGGGTCGCAGCTGCGACACATGCGCCTCAATAACTGCCGCTCCGTCATCTTCAGCCTGGGGACGCTGCAAGCGGTGGCTGGACTGAGGCTGGAGGGTGACGATTTCTCTGCTCGCACATATGGTGTCCCTTGGGCGGCTCCCGGCGGCAAGTGGTGACCCGTGGTCCATAGTCACCTGGGCCACAGCTCTTCGCTCATGTGCAGGGTGGAGGCTTGATGGGGCGGTTCGCTGTCCGCCCACTACGCCACCGCAGCTACTGCTCCTGACTGGATGTAGGCTGGATGGAGCGGAGGAGGGCGTTTCATTGCCTACCCACCACACACGGCTGCCCCATTTGTTCTCGGTAGGCGGCTGGTAATGCTGTAAGCGGTGACCCAGTTGCGGCTGAACGGAGGCCATTGAGGGTGAACGGGGTGGTGGGGGGTAGCGTTGTAGTGTGCATCGGATGGCTGTCTGTTGAATGGGGGCAGTGGTGGTCGATTCACTTCCCGCCTCTGGCCGCACCATCTTCGTTCTTGGTGGGCGGACACTGCAGGCAGCATACTGTAGTGGTGACTGTGTGGTGGGCGGGTGGTGAACCCCCCTCTCACTGCCCCCATTCACTCTCAATAGCAAGCCTGCTTTTACTGTTACGCACATAGCAGGAAGTTGTCTCTCGTTCAGTATGCCAGACGTGTTGACGACGGGTGCCTTCCTGCTGTGATAGCGTGTCCAGTGCTGTGCAGAAGAACTCATCTTAACCTTTTGTCTTCACCCTTCATGAATGTGTCTGAAACACAAATCTGATGCAAGTGCTGGTGATACAGTAAAGAAGAGAAAAAACATCACCATGGAAAATAAAGTGAAAATAAAGTAGAAATAATAAGAAGGTCAGAGAGAGGTGAAACTCCATAATTCATTGGCAGAGCACTTGGTTACAGTCGGTCAACAATAGCATTTATTAAATTTATGTACATACAAATTCAACTTAAGAGCAAACCTACAGTCCCTATCTCGTGCGTAACCCGGCGACTGCCTCTATTGCTTATTCTAGAAAAAATATTGGACTTATTTGTTGGTACCCTTAGAAAATATCAAATAGAAATGGATTCAAGTGATTTTTCAAACTTGCGGTTTTCTTGAATTCATATCTCACATGTCTCTAATCGTGCAGTCATTCAGACGATTTCAATGGAGAAAAGTCGTCACTATGCTGTTTGGTGTCATCATGTGTCCCACACTGAACGTGGACCAGAGAAAGCAAAGGAGAGAGTCATCTGAGGAGATCATTAAGAAAACAACAGAGAAGAACATTAAAGGCAAAGGATAGAAGACCATCTCCAAGCACCTTGGTGTTCCTGTGACAACAGTTGCAAATATTATTAACAAGTTTATGGTCCATGGGACTGTAGCCATGGATGTGGCCACAAAAGGAAAATCAACACCAGAATGGGCAAATGATAGTGAGAATGGTAAACAAAAAATTCAAGGACGACTTCCAAAGTGATACTTGTTGAACTCCAAGGTCAACGTCCATCAGTGTCTGAATGCACCTTCAGTCAGTTTTTGAGTAACAACGGGCTCAATGGAAGAAGACTCCACGTTCGAAAGAAGAACATAAAAATACATATTGACATATTGACAAGCCACAATGCTTCTGGGAGAATATCCTTTGGGCAGATGAGACAAAACAGGAGCTTCTGGACAAGTCACATCAGCTCTGTGTCTGCAGATGAAAAAATTAAGCTTTCAAAGAAAAAAATATCATAGCTATTATGAAACATGGAGAAGGCTCGCTTATGCTTTGGGGCTGCTTTGTTGTGTATGGCACAGGGTGCCTTGAGTCTATGCAGTAAACAATGAACAAGGTCAGAAAGGGTCTGTCATGGACCCTCCTACAGGATAATGACACAAAACACAAAGCTAAATGTGGCCAAGAACGACTAAGAACAAGCCATTGGACTGTTCCAAAGTGGCCTTCCACGAGCCCTGATCTGAATCTTATCAAACATCTATGGAAAGAACTGAAACATGCAGTCTGGAGAAGACCCCCTTCAAACCTGATCAAGCGGAAGTAGTTTGCTCAGTACTAGTGGGCCAAACTATCTGTTGGCAGGTTCAGGAGTCTCATGGAGAGCTCCAGGAATCACTTGCTTGCAGTGGTTGCCTCTACATGTTTGTGCAGTAAGATAATAGGGTTAAGGGTCCCATCATTTTTGTTCATGACATTTCCATTTGTGTTATTATTTGAAATATTCAGTTAAATCAAAACTCTAAAGCCTAAGTCTGATTTTTATTAAATACGAAATAAATCATGATGGATGCCAATGACATTTGTCAGTTTCAAGTTATTTCAGAGACAATTATTGTTTTCCTTTTTTCATGGAGGGGTGCCAACAAAATTTGTCCAGGTCTCAAGCCATTGTGCAAGGACTGTGGCAGAAATATTAACAATTACATATTTCTACAAATATTCACCTGAGCATTGAGCAGAACCATACGAATTTAAGGCAGCACAATATGGGGTCCGTCTGGTCAATACCCTCAGACCAAGCAATAAAACCGAGCAGCTTCAGAGAGATTCAGAGTGAGATCAGCTCACATTTCAGAATGATGCTTACCAGGTTAGAAATAACAGGAGCATGATGCTTAGGCTATGTAAGCTGTCTGACAAGAGGTTGGGAGCAGGAGCTGATAATGCACATTGCTGCACCACCACACGATGAACCACCCCGGTTGGGACCTAAGTGCAGGGATTGAAAACAAAACCTTAAAATTTCCGTATTCCTTCAAATATTCATTTATGGTTGAAGTAGTACAGTAGGAAATTAAAAATGCAAAAATGTGAGGCCATCAGGTTGATACTCTCAGAACTAGCTGTGAAAGTACGCAGCTTCTTGAAGGTTATCCTTTCCCAGGATGGTGACACGCACAATATTGATAGGCGTTTAAGAAACTTTAGTAATTGCATATACAAGTACCTTCAAATATTCACTCAAGCCTTAAACATTGCAATATGATTTAAAGAACTTCACCGCCTCCAATCCTCTCCTCCAGGCTTCGTCCTCTTCCACCCGAGTCCAGGTACCTCCTGATGAACTTTCGCCGGCACTTCCTTGTGTGGCAGAAGTCCCGGAAGCACTTCAGGTGTCCCTGGTTTTCCTTCCCCCAGCACCTCCGGGTGTGGCGGAAGTGCTGACATCCAGGCCATCAGGTTGACACTCTCAGAACTAGCTGTGAAAGTCAGGAGCTTCTTGAAGGTTCTCCCTTCCCAGGATGGTGACAAACACGATATTGATAGGCGTTTAAGAAACTTTAGTAATTGCATATACAAGTACCTTCAAATATTCACTCAAGCTTTAAGCATTGCAGTATGATTTAGAGAACTGAAAAAGTGAGGCTGTTTGGTTGGTACTTTCAGAACAAGTTTTAAAATTGAGCAGCTTTTCGAAAACTCTATACAACTTTTTACAATTTCATGCACACTCCCCAGCTTTCACAATGATGCTTCCCAGAATAGAAATTGTAGGTGCAAAATGTGTAGGCTTTGAAAGCTGTTTGTCGAGAACTGCACAGAAAGCCTTAACTATTCCACATTTCGGCATTTGAGCACTGAGTAGTTAGATATGAATTTATGAAAGTAAAAACATGAAGGCGTCTGGTTGATACTCTCGGAACAAGTTGTAAAAGCGAGTAGCTTCTTAATGGGTTTTCAAACTTTATAGGTTCATATTCTTTTAAAAAAACTTGGCAAGATTTTAGTCAAGGACTGTCAAGAAAAACCTTTGTGATTATGAATTCCCTTGAAATATGCATTCGAGCTTTGAAATAGACGTGTTAGGGAAAAGCCCCGGACGTCATTCTTTGGTTGTAAAAGGAGATTAGTTTACCCTCCGTTCACGTGTAAAGCACAAATGTACCAGTTTAAATATTGTGAGACCACCTATATATCTCTTCTGTATTCCATATTGACTTTGTTCAGACCCTATGAGTATTTACTTGTTGTATTGGATGTGCTTTTCAAATAAGTGGAGGCCAAACAAGCAGCCAAAACTAACTACAGGTGTGCACCGCTTAACAGCCTTCCGGCTAATGGCTGTGCCTCCATAGAATGGATCAACTAGCATCACAAGGGAGATGTAAGGATGACTGTGTAATGACCTGCATACCACTCAGTCGACAATTCATAATCAAACCCGATAGAGTTGAGCGACGGACCTCCAGAGCTCTGCTCTGTTGGTGAGCCAATCAAACTGCATTCACGCACTGATGATTAGCGCCATTAGCGTTACACATCAGTGATGCAATGTGCGTCTTCCTGTATAGCAAGGAGCCTCTGAAACCAATCACCATTCGGGGGATGACGTGGAAGTGGTGCAGACCTACGAGTACCTGGGGGTTCACATAAACAACAAACTGGACTGGCCTGACGACACAGTGGTACTGGACAAGAAAGGCTGGAGCAGAATGGACCTGCTAAGGAGACTCTATTGATGTGTACAAGCTACTGGTCATGTTCTACCAGTCTATAGTCGCCAGTGTGGTGTTTTATGCTGGGGAAGCAAACTGAGCTCAAAAGAAACACAATGTCTTGTCACATATGTGTGCTTGGGAGGCATTATAAGGGTTTAACTGAGAGTGGAACACAAGAGGAGGCTTGTTCAAAGTGCACTAACCTTTCCTCTTCCTCTCCTACAGACCTCCCGAAGAGAAACCAGCATAAAGTTCCTCCATTTCCTAACCATGCCTCCTACTGAGGTCACTTCCCCCGCGGCTTTGACGCATATTAGTGAAATAGGACAGTGAGGAGGGCCCCGCCCAGCTCTCTACTCCTGACGTCACTCTTCCCCCTCCTCTCGGCCCGGAGCCTGTGTCTCGGATTAGCGCAAATATATCACTCCTGCAAGCTGTGGTAAGCAGCCCGGACACAGACAGGCAGACATCGTTGCAACAGAGATGCAGTCTGTACAGTTAATCAGCAGCTCTAGTCAGGGTGTGCTAAACTGAAGTAATGAGTCTTCAGTCGGGATTTAAAAGCTATGACCGTAGGGGCATCTCTTATAGTAGCAGGCAGACCATTCCACAGTTTAGGGGCCCTGTAACTAAAAGCTTGACCTCCCACTGTTATTTTATTAATCCTTGGAATCATAAGCAGACCGGCATCTTGAAATCTTAATGTGCACTCAGGTTTGTAAGTCATGATAAGTTCAGACAAGTACGCTGGACCTTTTAATGCTTTATATGTTCAAAGGAGGATTTTGAAATCTTCCCTAAACTTAACCAGGAGCCAGTGTAAGGATTTAAGAACTGGAGTTATGCGTTCGTATTTTCTTATTCTTGTAATAATTCTTGCAGCAGCATTTTGGATTCACTGGAGGCTGTGTAGAGAACAGATTGAACATCCAATGAACACTGCATTGCAGTAGTCAGTCCTAGAAATAAATGCATGAATTCAATTCTCAGAATCCTGTTTATTTAGAAAGTGCCTTAATTTCCCAACATTTTTAAGATGGAAGAGACATGAGACAAATCCAATACGACAGTAATGCAGGACAACCACGTAATATCCGCACAGGCAAACAGCAACAGTGATGACAAACAAACAGCGGTGCTCCTTCTCTGTTTAGCTGTCCCTCTTTTAAATTTCCTGTCAGCCCTTCTTGTCCCCAGCAGCCCCTGCACCCATTGCAGACATCCAATGAGGGCAATACCCTTCAGGGCAGCTGGGAAATGAAGTCCATCATATTTTAGCACCGCTTCATGTTTATACCTGATATTTCTCTTTTTTTTAATTTAATAATTTGCATATTTATTGATATTTTGGTCAATAATTTGTGTTCTTCTTCCAGGTACGTTATTGCCGCTGTTCCTGCACCAGCGGGATAAGCAACAACTATCTTTTACTGTACCATAAGGTAAAGTTTCCAAAAATGTAATCAAAGAAATTTATGAAAGCCATGCCAATGACTATGATGTCATAATGAGAGTATTGTGTGGATTGTTGTGTGCAGTTCTGGTCACCCTAGTAGAAGAAAGACATAGCAGCACATGAAGCTGTGCAGAGGTGAACAAACAAGTGCAGCCCAGGACTTCAGGACGTGTCCTACATGGACAATTAAACCTGTTTAGGGACTGAGTGGGCACCTCATCAAAGTATTTAACATCCCCAATGGCATTAATAAAGAAGATCCAGGAACATTCTTTCGGCTTAAGGGTGACTTGCGCACTCTAGGACACTAATGGAAGTTAAGGGGAAGGGCATTAAGGAGTGGAGCACAGGAAGCACTTCTTTACGCAAAGAGGTGGGTCTCTGGAATAAACTACCTAGACATGGAGTTGAAGCAGAAGCCTTGATGACCTTTAAGAAGAATCAGGGTGAGATATTAGGACAGATTAGCTATTAACTAAACAGTTGTGTGACGGACTGAATGGTCTTCTTTAAATTTGTCAGATTGCATTTTTTGTGACTTATGGTGCCTGTTTGTCTAAAGATATACGGTACATTGCTTCTTTCATCCCTGACGTTTGTGTGTAAACTGGCATCCCCTTCTTTTTTGAAACAGGCCGGAGATTCCTTTGACAGACATAAAAACCCAACAAGTTTCAATCTGATTACAGACCCTATAATATAGTTAATGTTGAAACCTTAGCTAAAACCATAATGACAAACACCTCATACAGCTTCAGTTAGATATATTTATAATCCAGATCTTTTTTTCTGGGGTCTGGTGCTTTCCCCCTAAAGATTTACTATCAGATCGATTGGCTGCTCTGTCTGAATAACTGCGCTTGTATGGCGCCTCATTTGGGGGCAATGGCTTCTGCCTTCTGTCTTTGCTGCCAGTATAGATTTTACCTCCCCGGGACTCCAGAAGGTCAGAAAAAGAAGTGTAGGAGCTCCACTAACACTGCAAAGATGACATACTGTTAGCAGAATGACTACAGCGATTATCTGAAATACACTACGTCGAACGCTCTGTCTGAGAAAGCTCTTACACGCTCTTATTTCGAGACTCATTATATTAGCACAGTCGTGGACCGTAGATACATTTCAGTTTCCTCTGTAGCATTAATGGCCTGTAGTTCAAAGTACTCATGAGCAACCATTGATTACGTTTTATCTAGCAGATAGACAATAACTGTATCTTCTGATTTCTGCTCCTAACAAATTGTCATACTTTACCTGCCAGAAAGAGCATATCCAGCACTTAAAGATCATTAAATATAGCGTATCGAGTGATATTAGGCTCCAAGGATGTTTGACATGTCTGTACTTCTTGAAGCCCATTATATTATTTCAGTAAATCCACTAGTCACCGAATTGCAAAACTCGAGCTGAGGCCCCATTAGATCTAACTTCAGGGAAAACCAGGGGCTTGATTACTGTGGTTATTAAGCTAAAACACACGGCTGAATTTCAATGGCTGCCTTTTTAGTGCTATTTATGCCTTGAAAGTCTGACATGTGGCCATTCCATTAAAATGATTTCTAATAGCAGTTTGGCTAGTGGCCGGGGCCACAGGACTTATCTATCATTTAAAGAGAAAACTCTTATAAAGGTGCTGTTTGGAGTCAGGAAGAGAGATTTGGGAAACCAAGTTAGGGAATGTGTGCTGTAATCTTGAGCCATAATAACTACTGTGGAATAACAGGGGGCTCACCAGCCGCCCCAACCCTGACACAGACAGACAGACAGAGAGACACAAGTTCAACTCACACTTTTTATTTTTTCCACGTGGGAAGCACTTTCCATCATTTCCCACCTTCACAGCACAGTTCCCCTGTACACAAAGCACTTTCTTTTCTTCTTTCTTTTTGCCTTCACTCCTTCTCCAGCAAGCTTTGTCTCCCTTCCTCCTGACCCTGGCTCTCGGAGTAGTGGCTACTGCTGACTCCTTTTAAATGGCACCCGGAAGTGCTCCGGGTGCCTGATGTCCTTCTTCCAGGTGTGGCGGAAGTGCTGCAACAAAAGGCCCAACTGTTCCTGCAGTGCCCCCTGGTGGCGCCCACGGAACGCAGCAGGGCTATTCCAAACTGGGCTGGCAGACCAAGGCACTGCTGCCACACAGGGGGGCTGCCATCTAGCGCTCCGGGAGAGGTAACACCCTGAGTAAGTTCTCCCCCCTGGTCCTTCCACTGTCGAGGCGTCCACCACACTACATTAAAATGAGGTAGCAACTAAAAAGAATTTCATTTATTACTGTAAAATTCCATGTAATTAAATGCAGAAGTGCAGATTTTTGAGTGCATGTAACTGAGGCCACAAGTGCTTCTGCTCAAGGAAGGAAAACAAGAACATTGTGGTGTTTCAGATTATGGGATATCATCTGCTGTTGAATTCTGCTCTGTACTTGTAATATTTTTATTTTTATACTATATTGAGGATTACTTGTGTTCTGTTTTGTGTATTGTACTGTATTGACCCCCTTATTTTTGGCACCCACTGCATGCCCACCCTACCTGGGCATCTCTTTGAACTTCCTATCCTGAGGTTTCTTCCATTTTTTTGGGAGTTTTTCCTTGTCTTCTTAGAGAGTCAAGCCTGGGCCTGTGAAAGCCCATTGAGGCAGCTCTTGTGTGATTTTGGGCTACTATACAAAAATAATACATTACAATACAATACAATACAATTTATGTGTGTGTTCATCCTGTGATGGACTGGAGCCCCGTCCAGGGTTTGTTCCTGCCTTGCACCCTGTGGTAGCTGGGATAAGCTCCAGCCCCATCTGCAACCCTCATCATCACATCTTATCATGCCACTGTCATATCCAGGTAAGAGCGACGTCATTAGCATCCTTCATCGGTACAAGTAGGGCCTCGGAAACTTTCATGGAGAATGTGGTCCATTGTTTGGGTGGGCTCACCACAGGGACATTCAGCGCTTGTTGTGAGGCCCCATCTAAATAGGTTGTCCCTTGTTTTGCCCACCTTTGACCTAGCTTGGTTAAGCATGACCCAGTCTTTCCTAGAAAGGGATGTTCCATTGGGTAGATGCTCTTGAGGTGTAGGAAGAGCTTCACTGGGATGGCTACAATCAGTCTCTCGCCACTTCTCAAACCTATGTGTTGTGGACTGCTTTGGATTAAGGGGTTCCACTGTGGCGAAACTCTAACAAGAAGGTAGTCGGAGATTTACCTCCTGGTGATGATGAAGTGGGTGTCTGGAGTCCATCAGTTGCTTGAACATTTCTGCTCTTGAACTACTTTCTCATCATATATGGGGAGTTGCAATTCTGGCCAGCCTGTATACAGCAGGAAGGCATGTTGTTCGCAATGTGCCGGTGATGATTCGGCATGCACTATTTAGCTCAGGGTCAACCTTGTTGCCATGGGTTGACCTAGCCCACACTGGTGCACAATACTCTACTGTTGAATAACACAGTGCCATGGCCGTTGATCGCAGGGTCTTAGGGTCTGCTCCCTAGGATGTGTTTGCAAGTTTGCTAAGGAGATTATTCCTGCTGGATATCTTCTTTTTGAGTTTAAAAGTATGTTCTTTAAAAGACAGTGTCCTGTCCAGAGTGATGCCTAAGTAAACAAGATGGTCTGGTGTTCTTCTGTACTTCATTATTCCACCTGATCTCTAGAGTTGTGTTTGCTTGTCTTTGTTAAGATGAAAGGTACAGACCTGTGTCTTCCCTGGGTTGGTATTAAGGAACCATTTAGTGTAATACTCTGAGAGGTTGTTGAGGGCATTGGTAAGTCTCTTTTGGATATCTTGGAAGGAAACAGACTGGGAGGCTAAGCAGAGATCATCTGCATAAATGAACCTCCTAATGTTGGTGAACACAGGCTGGTCGTTGGCATAAATATTGAAAAGAACAGGAGCCAGCATTGAACCTTGAGGAAGTCCATTTTTCTGATTCCTCCAGCGACTATTTTTACCGTCCATTTCTACATAGAACCTTCTGTTGACCAGATCAAGCTGCTGCAAGAATATTATTACAAGAACAAGAAAATACGAACACATAACATTAAATTCTTACACTGGCTCCCAGTTACGTTTAGGGCAGATTTTAAAATCCTCCTTTTAACATATAAAGCATTAAATGGCCAAGGTTCGGCTTACTTGTCTGAACTTATCATGACTTAAAAACCTGAGCGCACATTAAGATTTTCAAGATGCCGGTCTGCTTATGATTCCAAGGATTAATAAAATAACAGCAGGAGGTTGTGAGCTTTTGGTTACAGGGCCCCTAAACTGTGGAATGGTCTTCCTGCCACTATAAGAGATGCCCCTTTGGTCTTAGCTTTCAAATCCCGGCTGAAGACTCACTACTTCAGTTTAGCACACCCTGACTAGAGCTGCTGATTAACTATACAGACTGCATCTCTGTTATTAGTCATTAGCAATAAAACATAAGTAACATGATAGTTATAATTGAATACTAACGCACACCTATTCTGTTTCTCTTCTCAGTACTCAAATGTGGCACTTGGTGCCACGGCCCACCTGCCAAGTTGTTTTGCCTGCCTAAGATAAAGTCATTTTTGAGGGAGGATCGCAGGAATCATGGAAGAGAGGGGTCCTTTCATTGGATTAGCGCTATTTCAGCTGTGGAATGGCCAAATGGGGGAGACAGCTTGATGAATGAGGTCTCCAGGACTCTAAACAAATCCAAATCATATTATGTGATATCATCTACTGTTAAATTCTACTCCGTACTTCTAAAAATTTTATTTTTATACTGTATTGAGCATTTGTTCTGTTCTGTGTATTGTATTGTATTGACCCCCTTCTTTTTGACACCCACTGCACGTCCAACTTACCTGGAAAGGGGTCTCTTTCCCGAGGTTTCTTCCATTTTTCCCTACAAGGGTTTTTTTGGGAGTTTCTTCTTGTCTTCTTAGAGAGTCAAGGCTGAGGGGCTGTCAAGAGGCAGGGCCTGTTAAAGCCCATTGCAGCACTTCTTGTGTGACTTTGAGCTATACAAAAAATAAATTGTATTGTATCGTAATGACTCCATTATATGAACCAATGGACTATTTTGTATTGTTCTAGCAAGTTTCAAAAGAACTGCTTTGTGGTTCACTGTATCATAGGCAGCGGAAAGGTCTACAAACACTGCCCTGTAATTAGTTTCCGCTCAAACCCATCATCATCTGCAACCCTGATCTGGATAAAGTGAGTTAGAAAATACCAGGACTATAACCTGACTTTTTGTGGTTCTTGTTTCACTCCAACACATGCCAAGTCTTCTCTTTTCTGACACATTTTGTATAATGATTTTCAGGATATCAATACTGAACATGTATAGGGCGCTGTCATTTGTATGATTTATTTAGACGCACGAGATGGCAGTACACTGTTGTAGCGAACTCCCCTAATTGATGGTTGAGGAGTCCGACACACACAAAAAACTCCTTCTAATAGGAAATTATTATTATAATGTCCGAGCACCGACAGAACCTTAGACCCAACTTTGATGTTCCCCAGATGGAGTTGTTTATACCAAAAAAAGAAATAAACACCTAACAATTGTTTAACCAAAAAAAATATATATATATATTATAAAGCACACCAGTAATAACCCTTCATTTAAGTCACTCCTTATCCAAAAAATATACACCCAGTAATAGACCAACCCCTTTTACCCTTATATACTATACAGACAGACAGCAAGAAAGAAAGCCCAGAAAAGCACCAAAGATATATCCTTTTAACAACACCCCCCCTATATTCAAAATAGATATCTATAGCAATACACATATATACACATATATACAAATATAAAATTATACCCACAGAGTCACAATCCCCACATGTTCCCCATTCCCTTTTATATAAGGTTGATTTAAAGAGTCTAGCCACACGGCCTGGGAAGTCCGTGAATAGTCCAGTAATCTAGACAACTCCGTTCCGTTGCCTAGTAATCTGATTTATAAGTAAAAGGAGCGATCTCACCGGCTTGGGGCGATCCTTCGTTAAGAGATGAAATCCGTCTCACCCGGGAGTCTGAGCGTTAACGTCCTTCCATGGCCGCTACCCTCAACAAAAATATACTTGAAGCCGTGCACTCCGAAGATGCTTTCCTGTTAGCCCGCACTCCTTTTTGTTGCGTCCAACCGTAAACTTCGGAGCCTTCCGTGCTTTTACCAGGCGCTTCTTTTACAAATTCCGTTCACCTTCCCAGCTTCTTCTTTTAACAACCTTTCTTCTTCCTCCGCCCTCCTCGCTTCCTTTCTTTTTCTTCTCTCTCCTCCTTAAACTACGCGCCTCCTTGCCTTTTAAGGAAGATTTTAGCCAGGACCCACAGGCGCTGTTTGGACCCCTACTCCCCTTAAAGAAATATTCCCCAGTCAATAATTCCTCTGGGCATACACCCTAAAGGAAGCATGAGGCAGAAACGGTGAAAAGAATACACAACCATGAAAACATGTGACAACCGTTACACTGTATACTTCTGTGGTTTCTGATTGTTTTCATTCTCGAAGCATGGCATTTGCATACGAATGTCCCTACGCACGCCAGCCAGACGTCAAGCTGTGCTTTAGGCACAGTGAAGGTGCACCGCTACCACTATGCCACCGTGTCCCTGAGACGATGTGGGTTCTGCTCCAAGCTCCCATCTCCACTTTGGGAGCTCTAGAACCCGACACCGTAACCGGATGAGCTGGACAGTGAACACATCAACAACGAAGCAAGGGGATAGTGCAAAAAGGTGCAAAGTGCTTTTATTTAACAACAGCAAAACCAAAACAGTGTTCAAATAGTGTCGCAAACAGTCATTAAATAAAGAATACATTAAAAACAAGTGAAAAACGTGGAGGTTCAAATCCAGTAAATAATTCCTCTAAAACGAGGTTAAAAACAATGGCTGGAAGCAGTCCTTTTAAAAACAAAAAAACCCGGTGCCTTCTTTCTACTGGTGACATCAGGGGAGTCACCCTACCTGCAGCTGACCTTCCCTGCCTTCTGCTGGTCTGTTCGCCTTTCCAGTCCCTGGCTCCGGTGGGCTCCACCAGACCGTGACTTGGGCTCCCCAGCGACCAGGGTGCTCACGCTGGGGCTTTTCACTTTCCAAGTTTCAGACTCCCGCAGCCATATGCGGCGAGCCATCCTTCTTCCGGTCACTCCCACTCCTCACTAAAGCTCAGTGGGAGCGACCACTACCGACTGCCCCCGGGTGCCAGCCAAACACCCCACTAGGGCTCACTGCCTAGCTGCCTTCTTTCTTACAGCGAGCCCGCTCTTGCCCACTCACTCCCTCACTCACTCATGGGCTCCTTCGCTTTCAGTTGCCTTCTTCTCCCTTAACCTCCGTTCACTTTTTCTTTTCCTTTTTTTCCTCTCCGCACTCGCGCTCCTACTATATGTAATGGGAACGTGGCACAGGTGTGGCAATTAGCAGCTCTTGGCATCAATTACAGATGTGGACGATTCCTCACCTGTGCACATAAGCAAGGACCAACCGCAATCACGAATTGCCCGGGTACCACTCCAGCCACACGCCCCTTCTTTAAGCTGCGAGTGTGGTGATCATCAATTTAAAAACTGGGCCTTTTCGATCTGAGCTGTGGAACCGCTATACCACAGTCCCACTAGGCCAAATTAAATATATATATATATATATATATATATATATAGTGAAGTATAGCGCCCGGACACACACAGGCAGACACCGGTTTAGCCATCACCCACGTTTATTTACACTATGTACAACTATTTATAAAAGCTAAGTGCACCGCCACCAAACCCCCCAAAGTCTAGGCTCTCACTAGCCACTGTCTTCCCACAAAACACATGGGCCTCTCCTCGCCTCCACTGCCACGACCTTGTCCTCCTCCTCCTCACCCGACTCCAGCCTTGATTGCAGGGCGGCTCCTTAAGTAGGTGGCTGATTGGTGACCACACCCAGCCACCTGCGACAATATATATATATATATATTGTAAAAAGAAAGCACAGACAGTATAAAGGGTTGGGGTTTTTCCGGCCCCGTATATTGCGGACACTCCACAATAAACAAACAAAAAGTCAAAGATATAAACAAAACAGTTCATATGCGCGACGCCGTTCTGAGGCGTCGGCAGCCATTTTATAGGGGAGGAGCCGGAAGTGGAGGAATGCTGGGAAGGAACCGTGAGGGAGGATGGGACTGCTGACCTCACGGAAGATGGCGGAGGAAGGGTGGAAGTGGATGTACTGCGGGAAGGCTTATGATGACAGAGCGTCTTTTTTCCTGGAAGACAAAGGAGAAAGGTTAGTACCCCGCCACTCCCTACCGGCGAACGTCTTTCGAAGCGTTGCAAGGTCCGTCCTCGGCCTCCTACTCGCGCATGCGTGACAATATATATATAAATACTTTTTAAAAACCACGCTTAAATTAAGTTAAAAAGTGCACTAAAAAGTAAAAAATAAGTTTCTCATACATCACTCGTAAAATGAAAGGTGGGCACTTTCGCTAAGATTTTAAAAAGTGTTTTTTGAATGTTGATGAAAAATGCCCACACTTTTATTTTAAGAGTGATGTATGAGAGACTTATTTTTTACTTTTTAGTACACTTTTAACTTAATATAAGCGTGGTTTTTAAAAAGTATTTTATATATATATATTATTTTCAACTTTTTAGTCTTGGGTTTGTTTTAGTATAATTTTGCAATCAATATTTTAACACTTCCTTTAATATTTCTATCCGTTCCTAGCACCATCTATTGGTGAAATCTTTAACTATTCTTCACATGTTAATTTAATTTCTTAATTAACATGGATTAATTGATCAATTAGTGAAACTGATTATTGATTCATGTATTGTCATCGGAAGTGAGTAAGTGTGCAAAAAGTCATTTGGACAATAGGAAGTGGGTTAAATATCGATAAGATTTGTACCAGACAGCAAACAGGTGAAGTTAAAAGAAGCGTGGTAATAATAATAATAATAAAAAGGACTTGAATTTCTTGAATCAAGGTCTTCTCCTTCAATGCTCCCAAGTTACAAATGCCAGTTTAACACCCATAAAAGGTAATTACATACAAGTGCTGCTGTTACACATGAGCAGAAGCTAAACTTTAATTTGAGATTTGCACAGGCATTCCACTAAATTTAATGCTATTGAGAAAATACAGTAAATCCGAAATGGCAAAAAAAAAAAAAAAAATGGTTCATAAGTTTTGTTTTTGGCTGGTCTGTGAGGCACTGAGCAGAAAATCTGGATTTGATGCTCTCTGTCGCACTCATGAGTGACTGCCAAATTTTTAAGACATCTCCATGGATTTAATACGATATTGAAGGCATTGCTTCTCAGTCCTATTGAAGCGTACTGTTTAGTGAACCCTAAGAAACTGTTCAAAGGTCCAATAACCATACATTCTTTAATTTTTGTTTTTCATCTCTGTCCCTGCAAAAGGCATGCTGTGACAGCACAGTGCATTACATAGCAAATACATCAACTTATAAGCCTGGTATTTAAAATAAATATATAATCTTGGCTGCTTAGACATCCGTCCATCAATTATCCAACCCGCTATATCCTAACTACAGGGTCACGGGGATCTGCTGGAGCCAATCCCAGCCAGCACAGGGTGCAAGGCAGGAACATATCCTGGGCAGGGCACCAGCCCACCGCAGGGCTCACACACACACAATACAATACAATACAATACAATTTATTTTTGTATAGCCCAAAATCTTGACATCGAATGTTTAGGCGATTTCAATACTTTATATAAGAGAAAGTAAAACGGACATAGTGAGAGGGGGTCGGGAGTGCAGAAGTCAAGTACTATTTATGAATCAATACAATACAATACAATACAATACATTTTATTTTTGTATAGCCCAAAATCACACTGGAAGTGCCGCAATGGGCTTTAACAGGCCCTGCCTCTTGACAGCCCCCCAGCCTTGACTCTCTAAGAAGACAAGGAAAAAATCCCAAAAAAAACCTTGTAGGGAAAATGGAAGAAACCTCGGGAAAGGCAGTTCAAAGAGAGACCCCTTTCCAGGTAGGTTGGGCGTGCAGTGGGTGTCAAAAGAAGGGGGTCAATACAATACAATATACACAACAGAACAGAACAAATCCTTAATACAGCAAAAAAATAAAAATTTTACAAGTACAGAGCAGAATTTAACAGTAGATGATATCACATTACAAGATTTGGATATTTTAGAGTCCTGGAGACCTCGTCCATCAAGCTGCCTCCCCCATTTGGCCATTCCACGGCTGAAACAGTGCTGGGCCAGCCAATCCGATGAAAGGACCCCTCTTTCCCATGATTCCTGCGATCCTCCATCAGGGATGACTTTACCATAGGCAGGCAAACAACTTGGCAGGTGGGCCGTGGCACCAAGTGCCACATTTGAGTACCAAGAACAGAAACAGAATTGGTGAGGGTTACTATTCAATTATAACTGTCATGTTACTTATGTTTTAGTGCTAATGACTAACCACAGAGATGCAGTCTGCACAGTCAATCAGCAGCTCTAGTCAGGGTATGCTAAACTGAAGTAGTGAGTCTTCAGCCAGGATTTAAAGGCTGAGACCGAAGGGGCATCTCTTATAGTAGCAGGAAGACCACTCCACAGTTTAGGGGCCCTGTAAATAAAAGCTCGACCTCCCACCGGCATCTTGAGATCCTAATGTGCGCTCAGGTTTGTAAGTCATGATAAGTTCAGACAAGTAAGTCGGACCTCGGCCATTTAATGCTTTATATGTGAAAAGGAGGATTTTGAAACCTGCCCTAAACTTAACCGGGAGCACACACACGCCCATACACCAGGGACAATTTAGAAACGCCAGTGCACCTAATCATCAGAGCTTTCTCAGCTCACAACCTGCCTTAGTGAAATTAAAACCTGGATGGAGCAGAACTATTTAAAATTAAATTGCAACAAAACTGAACTCCTGCAAATTGGGACTAAAGTGCAACTTATCCCAAGGGGAAATTCACATAATCCAGCAGCAGTATACTGATACAAAAACAATATTAAATTAAAGAGTAATAAAAATGCATGTAAAAACAGATAATAACTTTGAATAATGTTATCACTTACTCCCCGGGGTGGAATTGAAGAGTCGCATAGTGTGGGGGTATCTTATCCATCCATCCATCCATTTTCTAACCCGCTGAATCCAAATAGGGTCACGGGGGTCTGCCGGAGCCAATCCCAGCCAACACAGGGCACAAGGCAGGAACCAATCCTGGGCAGGGTGCCAACCCACCGCAGGGGTATCTTATCTATCTAATAAAATGAGCTCCTTCCCAGTCCATCTTGGCGGTGATCTCATCAGACCTGCCTCTACTGCAAAGAATCTTGGTGTCATCTTTGATTCCTCCCTCTCATATTCCGCCCACATAAACCACATTAAGAAACTTTCACCTCTGTAACATATTCCGTGTTCGCTCCTTCCTCTCCTTTTCTAATGCTGAGAAACTTGTCCATGCTTTTATCACATCCCGCATCGATTATTGTAACTCGCTGCTGGCAGGTGTCCCTTCTAATCTTATATCACAGCTCCAGTTTATTCAAAACTCGGCTGTAAGAGTCCTTACTCGAACCAGCAGCAGCGAGCACATCACACCCATCCTGCTCCATCTTCACTGGCTCCCTGTGTCTTACAGAATCGAATATAAAATCCTACTAATAACCTACAAAGCCTTAAATAACCTCGCGCCAAACTACATCAGTGACCTTCTCCATCACTATGTGCCTGCCTGCCCACTAAGGTCCTCTGATTCTGGCAATCTTGTTGTGCCCCACACTAACCTGCACTCCATGGGTGATTTCAGGGCCCAGACTCTAGAAAGACCTTCCAAAATTAATCAGATCAGCTGACTCCATGAATTCTTTTAAAAAACAACTTAAAACTCATCTGTTCAGGAAGGCTTTTAGCTCTACTTGACTTCATTACCCTTCTCTCAGTTTACCTCTCTGTCAAGATGCTCATGTAACTTGTGTGTGTGTGCGAGACCATCAATTATGTTGTCTGTTAGGCTTTTTTTCTCTGAGTTCACTGTTGTAATCTTCTTTATTTATTTATCTGGTTTGTACAATGCTATATACTGTATACCCTGTCGTTCTTTCTTATATTCTGTAAGTGCCTTGAGCATGGGAAAGGAGCTACATAAATAAAATGTATTATTATTATTATTAACCTGCATGTCTTTGGACTGTGGGAGGAAACCCACACAGACACGGGGAGAACATGCAGACTCCACGTAGGGAGGACCTGGGAAAGCGAACCGAGTCTCCTAACTGTGAGGCAGCAGCGCTACCACTGCGCCACCGTACAACCCCCTGCTTAGACATAGTTTGTTATATTTAATGTTTCATACTGAATGACATTCGTCGAATGATTCTTGACACTTGCTGACATTACATTGCCCCCCTTTTTTTTTTTTAATATTTGTATTGATTTTAATTAGAAACAGATAACATTCCATACAGTCAAGTCAAATTTAACAAATCAAAGCAAAATTCAACACCCACCCAAGAGAAAGAGAGAGAAGGCAGCAGCCGAAGCTACTCTGTAACGCTGCCCCTTTTCTAAATCCTCCTTATACAGGGAGATTCACTTGAAAGAGGCCCCAGATATTCTGTTGTAACTCCCGTTAGGATGAAGCAATCTGAACCAAACAAACACGCTATAGACCTTGACGTATGTGTAATCGATTGCATTACATGCAACGATGGAAGTGGTTTCTGTTTTCTGCCAGACACATTTCGATGCGGCGCTCCGTGTTCCTAAATGTATCGGCAAGTGTCTTGGGGGAAATAGCAGCAATTTCACATTTTAATGTTTTCCATCCAATCTTCCACAGTTGCGAGGTTTGTTCTGATAGAGTTTTCCTTTGAGCAGACCCCAAATGAAGAAGTCTGGTGGTGTCGGATCCGGCGACCGCCGTGGCCAAAGCTCCTGTTGCAGATGAAGGACTCAATTTCTGCCATGTTCCTTGCCGATGTGTTACATGTTGCTCCATCTTGCTGGAAGTAACCTTCCGTTAACTCATGGTAATCCATTTGATTCTGACATAAATTAAATGATTTGGTGACCCTATAGGTTCACATCATGAAGATGCGCTGCTCAATACTGTACACCACCATCCTGATGAGAAGTCGAGCGACTGAGTGAAGGGGTACGGGCGGTAGGCACCCAGAAGTTGCAAATGGAGGTTAAACGTTGTGATGGCTGTCCAGTGCCAACCTCATTGCTGTGACGCATTGGCATCTGGGCTTGTTTAAAGCTCCATATACAGAGGAGCACATTGCACATTGTTTTGCTGAGATTGCTTCATCCTAACGAGAGTTATTACAGAATATTCAGAGCCTCTTTCGAGTGAATCTCCCTGTATTTCCCTAATCTCTAATCATTACACTATGGCGCTAGGTTGTGGCAACTATCTGCCAGCCACAAACCTTTTTTGTTATTAGACCTGGTGAGCTCTGATCAAGTCCCTTCTGTTGGCACACCCATAGGCACAGCATATGGTAACTATCTATCTATCTATCTATCTATCTTATAGGACTCTCCATCCCTGTTGGGCAGGCTACACCTCAGGCTGGTTGACTTAATGAATTGTTAAGTTCACTGTGCCGTTACTGACTCATCCCCATGCCATTCTCTCACGTTATGAAGATTTCCATTCATTTTCATGGGAAAGCTTTAGGCCCACAAGGGTACGGTCAATTAGCATAGACGTCTAGGGATTAGGGGCCTCTTCCTATTCAGGTTAAAAACGATCACAATTACTTAGCGTCTACTGCAGGGGACTTTGGGACACTTTGTATGAGAGTTCTAAGACGGTTATAATTATTTAGACAGATGCTCTGTGATGCAACGCCTCTGCACCGTTTCTGTTGGATGTATGGATAGGGGTGTTTATCATGAGTAGGGCTGTGAATAGTCTGTCTCGTTCAGGCTTTAGAAGTGTCAATTACATAAGGCTCTATGTTTAATAATAACAATAATATAAATTATTCACAATTATACAGTGCTTTTCTCACTACTCTATATAGTGAGTGAGGAGCCACTTTAACCACCACTAATGTGCGACGGCAGCCATTTTTGCACCGCATATTAGCTGTTAGGTGGTGAACTGGTGAGAGAAACCTACACAGTTATGAATATTTTTTACTGTGTATTGCAGAGGTGTTCTGGTAATTAAGCCCTAACTTAATTATTGTTGAATTTGCAATCATGACAAGTTGTCCAATAAAAACATTCAGACTGCAAGGATGTCCATTATAATTATTTATTAAAAATGCAAATCCAAACCACTTCTAAATCCATATACAGTATTTCATTCTATTCAGGAAATTGTTTACATAGATACAAGATCATTATTGTATTTAGATGTGTGAAGTATGATAAGATGAAGTGTGATGATTTGTGTGTACGTGGTTTCCTTTAATAAAGCACACAAAGAAGAGAGCAGATATTCATTTAACAGTAACTACAATAATGAATGCAAATAATAACTATGAATATCAATATACTAATACATATATGACAGTAGTGCAATGAACACTATTATAACTGATAACAATGAATATAATGCTACTTTGTATTTAAATATAACATTACAAACATGACATTGTCACTAAACAAGCCTGAAAGTAGTAATGTAGTTTACGACAAATACTCGGAAAGGCACGATTTATTAATTATAATGGTCAAGTATAATTATTACTGGATTCTGACAAACAATATGTAATAAACTTCAACTGACTCAAATAATAAGTGATGAAATAAACATGAATATAAAGCTGCTTAACAGTTAAGATATCTGTCTATCAATATATAAAATGCTAAAGTTTTTATCCATTTAGCATGCAATTACTCGTGAACTACTGGAGCTAGAACCTTGATCTTAATCAAAAGCCTCTGACCTGATCCATGCCGGTGAAGAAAAAAACTGTGGCTAGCAGCCCCCTCCACACATATCTGGGTTGACATCTTTCTTATGGAAAACTGCATATTCAGACTATCTGGGAAGGTGGCTTGGCAGAAGTGAAGATGAGCTGTGACATCAGCTGAACACAAAGCAAATTGCAGAAGCTGATTATGTGATAGAAAAAAGAAGAATGACAGCTCCAGTATCTGCTGCACGTCAAGCACATGCGGTGTAGCAACCTGCAGGTACCCTCAAACTACTGGAGCTGGAATGTTGATCTTGAGAGGTCTAAAAAGGGAATTGCCTGAAGATTTATGTATTTTTTTCTTTAACAATTCCAGACATTATTGTGTACCCCTTGCTTGTTTCTTCTATCTATTGTCTGAAGTTATATTTAAAGTATAATGCTATACCCATTGTCTAAGGTCTGTATTATTAGTCAGTGAGAGGCATACAAGTAAAAATGTTGTACTGATCATAAAATAAATTTGAATTTGAACTTTATGTAACAACTTTTCTATATATATATTGTGAACGATAGGGGGCACTCTCGCTCCCTTGAACCCCTGTCCACGACTCCAGACACCAGGTAAAAGTCCTCAAGTTGACTTTATTTTGTCGCCACAGTGCACAAAGCACACTCTCCACCACAATACTCATATAAATCACCAATACAATCAATAATACACAATCCTCCAGCTCCCAGATGCGTTGCCACCCTTCCACCCAGCTCAGCTCATTGTCTGGGAGTTCCCATAGTCCTTTTATACTCCTGACCCGGAGGTGTTTCTGCCCAACAGTCCACAAGTCCTTATTCCTTCCGGGTCAGGGTAAATAGTCCTTTTCTTCAACCCGGAAGTCCGTCGCTGTTCCTATGACAAACCTCCGGGTCGCAGGGCACGAAGAAGCCCTCGGTCCTCCCTGCAGCTCCCTCCTGTGGCCCCCACGGCATCCAGCAGGGCTTTGCATAAAAACTCCATTGTCCATGATGCCCTGCTGGTCTTCTGGGGACCTCCATGCTGCACGGAGGGCTCCACCTGGCGGCTTGGGGGTATTGGCCGGGATAAATGGCCGGCCATCCTTCACAATATATATATATATATATATATATATATATATAAAATCCAACATCTGTCTGTCCGCTTTTCACAAAAGAACTACTTAATGGATTTGTTTCTTTATAATTTGCTTGAACATTCCAGTTGATTTTGCGACCTCTCTCATTGCGCTATGTATTACAGTTCGCTTGCGGTACCGATTTATTTGCACAAATCTGAGAGAGACACAGCGGCCTGAGGGGAGGGGGCGTGGCCCTCTTCATTCCCGGGCCAGCCTCGGGGCGTGTACCTTACCTCCACTTAGTTACCAAATGAGAGAACTACTTCACAGATTTAGATTGGGTTTTTTTTCTATAATTTGCTTGAACATTCCGGTTGTATTTGTGACTTCTCTCATTGCACTATGTATCGTAGTTCACTTGCTCTACCAAATTATTTGCACGAATTCGAGAGACACGCAGCGGGCTGAGGGGCATGACCCTCCTCAATCATGCACCAGCATCGGAGTGTACCTTACCTCCACTTAGCTAGCGAATGAGAGAACTTCTTAACAGATATAGATAGTTTTTTTTCTAGAATTTGTTTGAACTTTCTGGTTGATTTTGCAACTTATCTCATCACGCTAAGTATCACAGTTCGCTTGCAGGAGCAATATATTCACGCTAATCCAAGGCAGAGGCTGCAGGGGAGGGGAAAGCATGACGTCAGGAGTGGGGAGCCGGGCAGGACCCTCTAGTGTTCAGCTAGTGTTCAATAAATAAATTTCAATAACCTGTAAGTTCTAATCAAAGGCTGAAAAGTACAATAATGCTAAAGTCACTTTAAATAGTAAGGCATATTTTTCTTCCCATTTGACAGGTCATTATTATGTGACTCACTTTATACAGTAAACCCTCCTCAATTGCAGGGGTTGCGTTCCAGAACCCCCCGCGAAAGGTGAAAATCCGCGAAGTAAAAACCATATGTTCATATGGTTATTTTTTATATATTTTAAGCCCCTTGTCAGGGATGCCAGGGGTGACGACCTGGCCGGGACGCCCTGAAGGACCGGAAGAGGGTCTACGCCCGCCCTGGATCATCCTGGTTGCTTTGGGGGCCACGGGTAGAGGGCTTGGAAACCCAACCCTGTAGGGGCCCGTGGTCACCAACCAGGGGGCGCACCCATGCCTTTGGAGCCCTGGACCTCAGCACTTCCGCCACACCAGGAAGTGCTGGGGGGGAAGAAGAACAGGGACACCCGGAGTGCTTCTGGGGATGAAGCCGGCACTTCCGCCACACAGGGGCATGTCGGTGGGTGATTGCCGGAACCCACCTGGAGAACATCCGGGTGATAATAAAAGGGGCCGCCTCCCTTCATTCAGGGCAAGAGTCGGGAGTGGAGTGAGCTGGAGAAGAGAGAAGGAGGCGGTCTGAAGAGAAAGGCATTGTGTGGCCAGGACTTTGGGGGCTTTGGGGGTTTTGTGGTGCACTTGATTGTTGTAAATATTGTAAATAAATGTGTTTGTGGGTGACATGAACGTGTCTGCCTGTCTGTGTCTGGGCCAGTCTCCACACCCTATAAACTCTCCCACACTCTTATTAACGTTTTCTGCACAATTATACAGCATAAACCCTTTGTATTCTCTTAGATATTAGGTAAGATTCGTTGAAATTATGAATGTAAACACACTGTTTATATACAGTAAAACCTAAATATTATTTTAAGGATATCGAGCGTCTCCGATATCACGTATTTTACAGCCATTACGATAGACAGGCCACAAGCAATACATAAGTACAATGCAAGAAAAATTGTATACAGTAAAATGTGTGTACAGTGACACTAAACTATGTACATGTACTAAGTACTGTATGTAGAAAATTAATTCTGGTTACTCACCAACAATGACACGACGACTTGTCCGATAAGTCCGATGAGTTTATTTTTACTGCACAACAAAGGAGAGCGTTACAGCTCTTCTAAAGGAGCCTCTTCAGGCGACTGTGTAGCACCGCCGCTGTTCTTCTTCCGGCAGTCTTCAATCCAAATCCATAAAGCAGGTTCCATCCGGACTTATGCCCAGAGGGGACTGGGCGGTCTCATGGTCTGGAATCCCAACAGATTTAATTTTTTCTCCAGCCGTCTGGAGTTTTTTTGTTTTTTCTGTCCCCCCTGGCCATTGAACCTTACTCTTATTCGATGTTAATGTTGATTTATTCTGTTTTATAATTGTGTCTTTCATTTTTCTATTCTTTAATATGTAAAGCACTTTGAGCTACTGTTTGTATGAAAATGTGCTATAGAAATAAATGTTGTTGTTGTTATTATGTTCACTTAAAACTCGTTTTGTCCCCTGGTTATAGGACACTGCGGCCTTAGATCTAATATTCTTTTCCTTCTTTTAAAATAAAAAGAATCGTGGACTAAT
The DNA here is from genome assembly GCF_016835505.1 of Polypterus senegalus. Classification (NCBI taxonomy): domain Eukaryota; kingdom Metazoa; phylum Chordata; class Cladistia; order Polypteriformes; family Polypteridae; genus Polypterus; species Polypterus senegalus. The sequence goes on along the minus strand of NC_053165.1, from coordinate 17,451,902 downwards.
TGATGCCGTCCTGCAGCGGTGTAGCTGTTCCCATCCTTCAACATATCCAAAACCTTTACCTTTTCGGCAATTGTTAACATCTTCCATTGATGCTTGGGCACAGCCCTGAGGCAGTAGCAGGAGCAGATCGTTTTGGAGCCATAATGAAGGGCTTGACTATGAACAAAGAGAAACACAAAAGAGCACAAAAGTTAACTCTTTACACAGCGAAATACGGTGATGCTGAATGAGCGAGACGAGACATCCTGGTTAACGCAGCGGAACTGAATTCGGTGCTCCATCGCTGAGCCAATCAGCACACAGGAACTTAACTGCGTGCTCTGATTGGGTAGCTTCTCAGCCATCCGCCAATAGATAGATACTTTATTAATCCCAAGGGGAAATTCACATAATCCAGCAGCAGTATACTGATACAAAGAAACAATATTAAATTAAATAGTATTAAAAATGAAAAAAAAAATAAATAAAAAAAAAAAGCATCCCTTGTATGAAATCAACTGGGCAAACCAACTGAGGAAGCATGTACAGGAAGTAAAAAGACACATTGTCCGCAGAAACCCGTGAAGCAGCAAAAAAATCAGCGTTATATATTTAGATATACTTACATATAGAGTGAAGCCCTGAAAGTCGAAGCACGATATAGCGAGGGATTACTGTATTAGGACCTGCCGAGGCCTGAGGATTATCGTGAGCACTAAAACAAGCAGGAGATGACTGAGACACAAGAAATTGTGCTTAAGAGACGAGGGAGGGTCGGAATACCAAAATAGAAACAAGTAACCAGAATCAAAGGGCAAAACATTAAAAGTCAGATACAAAAGTGCATTGTAACCAGGACACAAAATTCTAACTGTAGGGCCTACTTGGAAAGAAAGCCAGCTATCGTTATGATGGTCAAAAGAATTCACATTCACCGAGGCATAATGTATAGTGCGATCATCACCATATGTATGTGATAGCTTCAGTTACAGCATCAGGGCAATGATCGAGGACAAGCGCCCTTCAAAACGGCAACACATAAATGAAGAAAACAAAGATGTTAATGAAAATTAACATTTACATTTGTGACAGATAGGGGGCGCTATCGCTCCCTTAAACCCTTGTCCAATACGCCAAACACCAGATAAAAGTCCAAAGGTAGACTATTTTTATTCTGCACGGTGCACAAAGCACCCTGTCCTCCACAATACTCATTAAACACAATACAAATACTCCATAAACAATTCCTCCACTCCCAGACGCGGTGCCACCCTTCCACCCAGCTCAGCTCCACGTCTGGGAGCTCCCACAGTCCTTTTATAGTCCCTGACCCGGAAGTGTTCCAAACCCCAGTCCATGTGATCTCCTATCACATCCGGGTCAGATAAAAAGTCCTTTTCCTCATCCCGGAAGCACATCATTCTCCTTGCCCATGTGACTTGGGGCGTAAGGAAAATAGTCACTGCTCCTCCCTGCAGTGCCTTCTGTCGGCCCCCATGGTATCCAGCAGGGCTGTAAAGGAAAACTCCAACGTCCATAATTCCCTGCTGGCATTCGGGGCCTCTCCATGCAGCAGGGAGGGCTCCACCTGGCAGCGTGGAGGCATTGGCCGAGATGAACGGCCGGCCATGTATCACACATTATAAAGCAAAGCATGAAAATAATCAAATGAAATGGAATCCATTTGATTAATGACCCCAAAATAGACACAAATATACATGTAAACAAATGTTAATACCATACTTTACTGATGTGATCAGCACATACAATTCAGATTCCAAGAACACATAACTTGGAGGAATGAATGACACTAAGATTTACCACAAAAAGACCCTAACTGATGGTTGTTACCACTTTTTAGATTGTTCTCCATGCTGGGCACTTCCTGCCCTTATTTTTTTGTGTTCTGTCACTATAAAGAGAACTCACTGATGAACTGCAGACTATATTCTACAACTCTCGCTTAAAGCAAAAGAAGAAGAAGAGGTGACATGACTGAAGTGTTTAAAATTATGAAGGGAATTAGTCCAGTGGATCGAGACTGTTATTTTAAAGGGAGTTCTTCAAGAACACGGAGACACAATTGGAAACTTGTTAAGGGTAAATTTCGCACAAACATTAGGACGTTTTCTCTACACAAAGAACGACAGACACTTGGAGTAAGAGACTAAGTAGTGGTAGACAGTAAGATGTTTCGGGACTTTCAAAATTCGACTTGATATTTTTTTGGAAGAAATAAGTGGATAGGACTGGCGAGCTTTGTTGGACTGAATGTGCTGTTCTCGTCCAGAGTGTTCTAATGTTCTGTGATGGCCAGTGTGATTTTTCTATGCTGTGGTGTCCTTGGCCGGTAACATCACCTCATGGCAGGCCTACTGAATCAACAGATTGGTTAAGAAGGCAGGCAGATTATTCAACAGAATGACAATATATTTTTATGTTATGCCTCATTGTGGCTACGGCCACTCTTTTTATCTTTAGCCGAGTCAGAGGTTTTCAGTCTTTTTACAAATTCTTGTGTGTATTTATTGATTGAGCTCCTGTAAAAGGCGACACTTCCCCCTTGAGAGAAAGAAAGTCCTAATCTAATCTTATCTAACCAAACTTCAGGTGTACAAGAAAGTAAAAATATCTGAACTCAGCGACTTTGCACATCTCCTCTCTTTTTATAAATCGTATAATCCACAGTGCCAGACTGATCTTCATCTAGTACTTGAAAGTTCTCTTTTGTTGTGCAGAGTTATTAACCTCGACTGAAAATGGCAGGTTACAGCCTGGTTTGCAGTTTTTTTTTCAGTGAAAGAGTGTAATGTAACAAGGCTTTCCTCAGAGTTTCTTGTCTTTCTGAAGTTATCAGGCCTAAGCTGTGGAGAAAGGAATCCCCGAGGTTCAGAGTCATCATGTTTTAAGAAAAACGGCAAGGCGTTGATGAGGATTCTAAATTAGAGTGGAAGCCATTATGGGGTGGCCAGTAAAGGGGTTACAAACTCATCTTTGGTAAATAAATTGATGTACTCACTAGGATCTAAGCAGCTGAATTCTGTATCCAATGCAATACACTGATATCTCTTGTAAAAAAATGTCTTCTGCGCCGAGGCTGCTAGGATTTTATGAATATCAAAATGGCAGGTTGCAGGCTAGTTTGGAGTATTTGTGTTAAAAAGTCAAATGTACAATACAATACAATTTATTTTTGTATAGCCCAAAATCACACAAGGAGTGCCACAATGGGCTTTAACAGACCCTGCCTCTTGATAGCCCCCCTATGGAGGAATATTTTGGACAAAATTAAATAAATGCGTAAATAAATAAAAGTACTGTGAAATGTGAGCATAATTAAATAAATGTGTCATGAAATGAGAGCCTAAATAAATAAATGTCATGAAATGAGAGCCTAAATAAATAAATGTAATGAAATGAGAGCATAAATAAATGTGTCACGAAATATGTTTTTTGTTGCTTATGTATTTATTTAATTTTGTCCGTAACATTCCTGAAAACCGTCATGAAATACGGCTTGAAATAAAACTGTCACTTTCACTCGTCAAAGTTGAGAGGGTGGGCTCTAACACGCCCTCTAATTACTGATTGGTAAATCGATAGCACGAGAATTAATTAGAAAAATGCTTACTACTGCCGATGAAATGGATTCTGCCGAAGATATTACGTATTTCAGAGAGAGAATTGAAGTTTTATCGGAAGAAATTACAATGTTGACGGCCCTTTTAGACTCCGATATAGATGAACCTGTTTTTGAAATTATCGAAGAACAGGCGGAACGGACTCTACTACACTCCAGTTCTGGTGACGCAGTTCCCTGCTCTGGACGTCCATCCTTTGACATTCCAGCTAAATCAATAGAACACCTTCTATTATGCGGTTTAAAAGTACGACAGATTGCAGATTTATATGGTGTATCGGAGAAGACGATCATAAGGCGAATGAGCCAGTTTGATATACGGTAAGCTGTAACGGCTGTATTAGTTTAGGTAGCATACTTTGACATGGAATGCCCAAAGCAGCTCCAACTAATATTTTGAACTGAACAAGTTTACCACTGATCAGAGCTGTACAGTTGTTTGAAAAAGTAGCTGCGAATATGCAACTGACTTTATACTCGTAAAACAAGGGTCAAATACTCAGTTCAAAATATTAGTTGGAGCTGCTTTGGGCATTCCATGTCAAAGTATCTAAACTAATACAGCCATTGCAGCTTACCGTATATCAAACTGGCTCATTCGCCTTGTGATCGTCTTCTCCGATACACCATTTAGATCTACAATCTGTCGTACTTTTAAACCTCATAACAGAAGGTGTTCTATTGACTCAGTTGGAATGTCAAAGGATGGACGTCCAGTGCAGGGAACTGTATCACCTGAACTGGAGTGTAGTAGAGTCCGTTCCACCTGTTTTTCAATAACTTCAAAAATTTTTTCATCTATATCGGAGTCTAAAAGGGCCGCCAACATTGTAATTTCTTCCGATAAAACTTCAATTCTCTCTCTGAAATACGTAATATCTTTGGCAGAATCCATTTCATCGGCAGTAGTAAGCATTTTTCTAATTAATTCTTGTGCTATCAATTCACCAATCAGTAACTAGAGGGCGTGTTAGAGCCCACCCTCTCAAGTTTGACGAGTTAAAGTGACAGTTTTATTTCAAATCGTGTTTCATGATGGTTTGCAGGAATGTTACGGACAAAATGAAATAAATAAATAAATAAATAAGCAACGAAAAACATGTTTCGTGACACATTCATTTATTTATGCTCTCATTTCATGATACATTTATTTATTAAGGCTTCATTTCATGATACATTTACTTATTTATGCTCTCATTTCATGACAAATTTATTTATTAAGGCTTCATTTCATGACACATTTATTTATTTATGCTCACATTTCACAGTACTTTTATTTATTTGTGCATTTATTTATTTAGTTTTGTCCGAAATAGTCCTCCATACCCCCCAGCCTTGACTCTCTAAGAAGACAAGGAAAAACTCCCAAAAAAAAACCCAGTAGGGAAAAAATGCAAGAAACCTCAGGAAAGGCAGTTCAAAGAGAGACCCCTTTCCAGGTAGGTTGAGCGTGCAGTGGGTGTCTAAAGAAGGGGGTCAATACAATACAATACACAGAACAGAACAAATCCTCAATACAGTACACACATAAAAATTTTAGAAGTACGGAGCAGAATTTAACAGTAGATGATATCACATAATATGATTTGGATTTGTTTAGAGTCCTGGAGACCTCATCCATCAAGCTGTCTCCCCCATTTGGCCATTCCACGGTTGAAACAGTGCTTGGGCAGCCAATCCGATGAAAGGACCCCTCTTTCTCATGATTCCTGCGATCCTCCATCAGGGATGACTTTACCTTAGGCAGGCAAACAACTTGGCAGGTGGGCCGTGGCACCAAGTGCCACATTTGAGTACCGAGAAATGAAACAGAATAGGTGAGGGTTAGTATTCAAATATAATTATCATGCTACTTATGTTTTAGTGCTAATGAATAACAACAGAGATGCAGTCTGTACAGTTAATCAGCAGCTCTAGTCAGGGTGTGCTAAACTGAAGTAGTGAGTCTTCAGCCAAGATTTGAAAGCTGAGACCGAAGGGGCATCTCTTATAGCAGACCACTCCACAGTTTAGGGGCCCTGTAACTAACAGCTCGACCTCCCACTATTATTTTATTAATCCTAGGGATCCTAAGCAGACCGGCATGTACGGAATCTTTCTTCAGAGTTTCTTGTCTTTCTGAAGTTATCAGGCCTAAGCAGTGGAGAAAGGAATCCCCGAGGTTCAGAGTCATCATGTTTTAAGAAAAATGGCAGGATGTTGTGATGATTCAAAATTAGTGTGGAAGCCAACATGGGGTGGCCAGTAAAGGGGTTATGGACACATCTTTGGTAAATTGCTGTACTCACCAAGATCCAGCAGCCAAATTGTGTTTCCTTCTTGTACTTGTCTTGTGTACTGATGCTGCTAGGATTTTATGAATATCAAAACTTGTATCGGTCACTTTCACAATGGCCACAATCATTTTTACTTTAAATTATTTTCATTAATAATTAAGGTTTAAATCTTTTGCTTATAAATAGCCTGCTCTGCCAGGCTGCATATTGGGGAATGATTCCAAATCAATTCAGGTACTCATTTAGATGCCGCATTCATTCCAAAAATTTGTGCTTTTTCACAGTGTAGTTAAATGTGTAGAACACCCATACATAATAAAGGCCATACTTTCCTACTTAATTAAACGTCACACGTTTGAATGCTGTCTTTTATGCTGGATTTCAGAATTCTTATTGTTTTCCCTAGAGAATGCAAAATCTAATCATTAACTGAATCTTGCTGATAAGACTATCACCTCAGTTGGCTGACTGGTGATATTGCCATATTGTGCTCACATCAGACACAGCCATTCTCCTCCCAGGGTCCCCTGGAGGTTTAGATGTATTGACCAGCACACCTCCATTTAAGTGTTAGATTAGTGGCTGACATTAGAGTGGGAGCCATTACGATCCTGTAAGTGAACTAGGCTGGATCGATGTATCTAAATCCCTTTTGTCTCTGTCAGACAGATGAATACCATTTAAAATAAGAAAGTGAGCGACTATTGATCCGCATCTTTATCATCAACCTCATGGCTTCTCCTTTGGACAACTTTATTTAGCTGGGGCAAATAAATTTTACAGGTCTCAGAGGGTGTAAGATAAGATTGGTCTTCTTTATGAGGTCAACAGAGAGTAGCCAGCCCCAGAAAGTGAATACATTAGCCCAGGTGTGAATGTGCCCACACGTCGGCAGGGGAAATGGAAGCCAGCCAAGACTTGCACTGCAGAGAAAATCACTGACATCCTTCATTCGGAGAGGATGTAGAGCCTCTGAGCTCCTAGCATCAATCTAATAGCATAAAATTACTTTGAAAGGCAAGGAGGCAGCAGGGAAGATAGTTGCTTAGAAATATCAGACGGTGATCTAAAATCCTGTGCCACTGTTTGATTGACTGGGTAAAAATATCTGAAAGGTTTTGTCTTCATTCTACAACAAGATAAAGTGAGGTGCTGTTGAGAAATTAGTACATCTAAAGGGCTGTGATGCAGTTCAGGAATACGGGCACTGCAGAGCATCTCAGCTTTACTTTGCAAAGCAAGAACCAACCCTGGACAAGTGGACAGAAAAATGAACAGAAGCAAATCTGTCAACAGGAGCATCTTGTAGTGGTGCTACTAGGGAATGAAGCTTCAACTCCCAGCATTCCCTGCAGTGGCTCTGATTGGGAGGGGCACAAGGAGGCCAGTTCTAAAGAAAGCAAAAAGTCGTTTGTGTTTCGTGTCTGGAGTTGCCTGTTTGTTCGCCTTCCCGTTTTATTACTTGTGGATTCTTGTTTTGTCCTCGATCATCTCCTGTCTTGGGTGAATGGACGGTCTGGGGTCTGCCTGCCACATGAGGATTGTCTGAGGATTTGTTGTTGTCCTACCAAGAAAGGAGCGCGTCATCATCTCATCAGGAAATACCGATTGGACTGACTGTTACATTCACATACAGTGTACTGATCTTTGGACTGTCTACCTCCATCATTTCACTTCATCAGTTGCCATTTTAATGGACTTCATCGAGTGCGGTTTTTGTTAGTGGTTTGTGATTGTTGAGTTCATGTTTATTGTATAATCGCTGGAAGGGAACTGGGGTGGGATTGTTGTAGTTTGTGTAGCCTATATTTCGTTTATTATTGTTTAAAACATTTTTTCATTTCTATTTTATTACCGGTTATTTTATTTGTCTCTGTGAAGGAATGTGTGCGAGTCGGGCTAAGGCTGAGTGTGGTCTTGGGATCCCCACCTAAAAAATAAATAAATCATTGTCATATCGACGGTGTGAATCTTAGCTGGGTTTTAGTCTGCTACAGCCTGGAGTTATGGGATATGTGACTTAAGTAAGTTTGGACTTGTACAAATTATTCTACAGGTGAACAGTGTTTTATTTCACGAGCCACCGGACAGTACAGTGCTCACAAGGTCTTTCTCCCTCAGTGTTTATTTTTGCTACCATTTGGCATCTAAAAGAATTTTCAGTCTTTGTGTTTCCCTGTGCAGCATCTCCTTCCTTTTCATGTTTTTTCTCATTCACACTACAGTGATCTACAGTATAATGATATTAGTAATTGTGAATGTACTATTAAGTATCTGCAGTGGGCTGGCGACCTGCCCAGGGTTTGATCCTACCTTGCACCCTGTGCTGGCTGGGATTGGGTCCAGCAGACCCCCGTGACCCTGTAGTTAGGATATAGCGGGTTGGAAAATGACTGACTTACTATTAAGTATATTAAACATTTTGGATTGAAGTGTTTTTAAATTTTTAAAACATGTCCACTGACATTTCAATGTATTGTATAATACTGTACACATGTATGCATAGTCTCTGTGGTGTGATTGTTCATGGTTCGGTTTTGGACTTTTGTAAATTTCTAGTTACACAAAAGTAAACCTAATTAACCTATTATATTGTTTCTTTTATTTTTTTTTTAATTAATTAATTTCCGGCCCCCAACTTCAAACAGCAGGTTCCGGCCTGATTAGACCCCATTTTGATTAGCATTTTTAATTCTTTATCCTGAATAAATTCTGGGTAACTGTGTCTCTCCTCGGTTGTGAAACTCTGGCATTCTGATTCTAAAGTCAGTTTTCAGGTTTGATGCATTTTTGAGGAACTTATTAGTGTTTTGCTACAATGCTATTTTGTTCTTCCTTTGGCGCCATTTTCTAGACCTGGTCGTCATAATACTGATAACAATAACTTTCTGGACCAATTTTTTATTTTTTTTATTTCCTGATTCTCAAAACTTTTGCTGTTGCCCCAGATCTTTGGTTTTTGTTCTTGCTTTGGCATCATTGACAGATCTGGTGATTCTCAGTTGTGACCACAGACATTTATTTTTCTTTCTGTATTTCCCAGCCCTTGAGTCAGTAAAGCCTAAAAATGCAGAAAGTGTACTAAATGTTCAAAAATGTGCTCTTAAAAGTTTAAAAATATCAAGAAATGCTACACAAGAGAGACAACCATGAAAACGTTGGTTTGTATAAAGAAATTAAAATGTTGCATCTTTAGAAATAAAAAATGTATTAAAGACAAAATATAAAAAAATAACAAAACAGTGATTAAACTACAGCAAAAAGGAATTGCTAACAAAGCAATCCACAGTAACCAACCCCTAAAACACAGTTCCAGAAAAACAAAACAGAAGAGCAGATAACCAGCAAACCCAAACGAAAAAGCAACACATGACTATCGTCCAGCAAACTGCATTTAACTGCTCTTTGGATCTCTTCCCTTGCTCAGTATATAGCCAGGGGGCGGTCTCAGCAATGGTGACATCACAGTGGCCCCACCTCCTAAGGAACTGCCTACAATGAACAATACACAATACAAAACCATTTCTCAATGTAACAAAAACAGTAACACATCACAGATATAATTAACACATAATTACCTTATATATATTAAGCCTATATAATACATAAATGTAACCCAATTAACAGAAAGGATATAGACAGAAACAAAATCCATTCAAATGAATAAAAACACATAGAAAGTAAATGTACAGTGGAACCTTGGTCCAAAACTCTGGTCATAACCCAATTTGGTCGTGAACCGAAGTAATTTCCCCCATAGGATTGTATGTAAATACAATTAATCCATTCCAGACCGTATAACTGTATGTAAATATATATTTTTAAAGATTTTTAAGCACAAATATAGTTAATCATACCATAGAATGCACAGCGTAATAGTAAACTAAATGTAAAAACATTGAATAACACTGAGAAAACCTTGAACACCAGAGAAAACTAACACTGCAAGAGTTCGCACTATAGCCTTACGAACCACTCGCTAAAAACACTTTTTTTTAAATGAGTTTTAAGCACAGGGAAAAAAATGAACATTTGAAAAATCCGTAATTTAATAAACCACCAAGAAAAGTACAATTGCAACAATGCACGCTACGAACCGATCGCTGTAAACAGAAGTGAAGTGGAGGTTAAAATCCAATAGAAAAAAGTCTTCATTAAATACAAGGAGGTTAAAACAATGCTCGAATCAGTCTCTTTAACTGCCTTCTTGGCCTTATGCATCCAGCCCTCTCTCTTACTTGCGCATGCATGTGTGTGTGTGTGTGTGTCTCTCTCTCTCTCTCTCGCTGCACAGGGAGAGACTGAACATGTTCAGAAATCATCAGCGCACACAAACCGAAAGGGAAACTGGCTTCGTATACCGAGCGTGTGGTCGTGAACAGATGCAAAAGTTTGGCGATCTTTTTGGTTGTAAACCGATTTGTGCGTGTTCTGAGACGTTTGTGAACTGAGGTTCCACTTATACTTGAGCTAGTGGAAACTGAATGATGTACAGCTGCACATCAAGCAGTATTTTCCTGGGACATGTTCATAGTGTCCAATCCTTGTAATAGTGGATAAAACAATGTACTGTAGTTATTATTTTTGAAAAGAAAATGTAAACAAATAAGAAACAAAATAATTCATGGTGGCACATATGCATAACACAGCAAAGCAACAAAATGAGAATAAGGGGTATAGACAGATATGAAAGGCACTATATTATAGAGGGATAGATATCAAAGGCTTTATATGATAGATAAATAGATAGATAGATAGATAGATAGATAGATAGATAGATAGATAGATAGATAGATAGATAGATAGATATGAAAGGCACTATATAATAGATAGATAGATAGATAGTGTACACATTTTCCATATTTTATATACAGTACAAAACATTTGCCTGCGTCCTTAACTGTACATTGAAGGTTATACACCTAATAAATATAAGTAACCATTGCAACTGCAAATATTTATAAATATAGTAAAAACAAGTCAGATTATGTTGTCTTTGTTTTATTTGTATCTTTATTTACCCCAGAGCCATTGCTCTCCAGTCCAATTAAATATATAATAAAATGAAAAGGCTAAAGAAATTGCCTAAATGTTTGAATACAGATCTAATACTGGAAACTGGTGCTAAGGAATTTTCCAGTGCTGACCTTGTGAAAAATGGTAAAATAAAATATAAGAAGCCTCATGGATACAAAAAAAAATGTTAAAAAATGAGTAGCAAATACCAAATGAATTAAATAAATATTTCACCAAAGTGTTTATAAAAGAAGAAATAAATGGAATGCCTCGGGCAGAATGAAAAACTAGTTTACAGATTTTATAATAGAAGAGTCAGATGGGATTTAGGAATAATAAAAAAAACCTCCAGGCAGGAAGGATTTTTACCAATGGCATTGAAAGAAATGAAAGACGTTATTTATACACCAGTGCTAAGCATATTTTCCGATAATCACTTTCGAATGACTAGAAAGTTGCAAATGTGACTCCCATTGGCAAGAAGGGAGGCTAAATGGTTCCCAGTAATTATAGGCCAATAAATGTTAATTCTATCCATAAGAAACTATAATTAGAAATAAATTAGAGGACTACCTGTGAGAAAATAATATACTGAATAACACCCAGCATGGGCTCATATGGGAATGATCCTACCAAGCCAATCTTTAGACTTTTTTGAACAAAAATCTGGAGCAGCAGAAAAAAAGCAAAGAGTGAGTATGTAAGACTAAAAAAGGGCAATGTCTGAAACATATACTTGTTAAAGGGAGTACAGTGTTACTGCTTTATTTTATATCAGTTTTCTAGACCCTTTTGTAATTATTGTTTAGCAGTACTCAGTAGTCCAGGTGTGTGCCACAGCTGGATTTTCTCTTGGGTGAAAGTGTGAAATAAAGAAAAAAGAAAGAGTGGTGTGTGTGCAAGTGGTGTGCGAGATTAAAAAGGTTTGCCATATAGTGCAGCAAATCATTCTTTAGGTTTGTGAGAACCGTATAGAAGTAGAATGACTGCAGGGGAAAAAAACAGTTATAGAAGGTTTGAAATGAAGGCTCAGGAGATGAAGACAAAAAAGCATGCTAAGGTAGAAGCTAGTAAGAAGTTTTAGTATTTGAATCAGAGCCCAAAATATGAAGCAAGGATCTGAGTAAAATAAAAGGTAAAGTATCACTTCTGGTTTGCAGAAATAGTCCAAAAGTGGACCGAAATCTATGTTTTGTACCTAATACTTGTATACAAAATTTGGTTGCGCTGAGTGATAGCGTACTCAAGTGATCATGTTTAGATACACACACAGGCAGACATAACTGAACTGTCGAGATTCATCAAAATCTCAAAAATGAATTTTTGGAAGATTCCATTGCTTTCCCTATACTTCATATATGAGAAAGTTAGTGAGGTCTAAAACATCGAGATCAAAATCTCGACATCGAATGTTTAGGCGATTTCAATACTTTATATACGAGAAAGTAAAAAGGACATAGTGAGAGGGGGTCGGGAGTGCAGAAGTCAAGTACTATTTATGAACTAATACAATACAGTTTATTTTTGTATCGCCCAAAATCACACAGGAAGTGCCGCAATGGGCTTTAAGAGGCCCTGCCTCTTGACAGCCCCCCAGCCTTGACTCTCTAAGAAGACACAGTAAAACTTCAAAAAAAAAGCCTTGTAGGGAAAAATGGAAGAAACCTCGGGAAAGGCAGTTCAAAGAGAGACCCCTTTCCAGGTAGGTTGGACGTGCAGTGGGTGTCAAAAGAAGGGGGTCAATACAATACAATACAATGCACAGAACAAATCCTCAATACAGTATAAAAATTAAAAATTTAAAAGTACGGAGCAGAATTTAACAGTAGATGATATCACATAATACGATTTGGATATTTTTAGAGTCAATGGAGACCTCATCCATCAAGCTGCCTCCCCCATTTCACCATTCCACGGCTGAAACAGTGCTGAGCCAGCCAATCCGATGAAAGGACCCCTCTTTCGTATGATTCCTGCGATCCTCCATCAGGGATGACTTTACCACAGGCAGGCAAACAACTTGACAGGTGGGCCGTGGCACAAAGTGCCACATTTGAGTACCGGGAAGAGAAACAGAATAGGTGAGGGTTAGTATTCAATTATAACTATCATGTTACTTATGTTTTAGTGCTAATGAATAACAACAGAGATGCAGTACGTATCAATATAAGAGACAAAAATTGTAGTCGGCAATCCAAAACGAGTCTAAACCAAGAAATAAAATTTGTACAACAAGTCACACAACAAGGTTTTTTGAAGGAATATCAATACTCAGATCATTTAATCTGTCGCAGTAATAATGTATGCGGGTCACAACTCCAAATTTTTAATTCTAGCAACAACGTAGCAAATACACAGCAGTAATGGTGCCATTAATACAAAAACAATGTGCTGTCACAGAGGAAAGAATTCAAAATGAATTGTTATAAAAATGCATCAGAACAAAAAATAAATGAAACCACCAAATTCCTTAACCTCTTTAAAACGACAGCTTAATGATTTTTTGAGGACAAGAAATTACCACAAAATATTAAAATAAAACCCAACTCTGACAAGAACAGCGTATATCTAAATAGCCCACTCTGCTTTGTGCTGCCCGCTTCCACCTTAAAAAAGGCCAGTTTCAAAACTGAAGGAAACTAACTTCTAAAGGTGTGGAATAAAAGCAAATTTTAGTTTTTAAATTAGTTTTGTACTTTGGCAGCACAATTTATTATTGTCTTGGGCTTCCTGGAGTTTCTATTCTGTCCTCTTTCTTGCATTTTTTGTTTTTTCCTCTTGTCTTTGATAATTATGTTTCTTTCAGTTGTTACATACCCCCACTTTTAAATTAAAACTAGCACTCACGTGAGTCGGGTCGCCAACGCTGACACAATCTCAGGTGCTGCTGCTACTCGAAGTGCAATAACTTGAGGGCAAATAAAAAAGACTCCCTGCAGCGGGTCTTTGCCGAGGCATTGCTTTGTGCCCCCTTTCAAGTGTCACGTTTCTTGGCTCTGTCAGGTTTTGCTCTTTGTCTTTCTGCTCTCGGCTTTACGTGTGGTAGCAGGCCAAGAGTTTTGAAGAACAAAAAAATTACCTTTGAGTTTTTGAAGTTTTGTTTTTTTAATTTTTGGTAATTTTTTCTCCAGATGTTTGTTTTTTTGTGCTTGTAAGTTAAACTCTCTCCTAGGGGTCAGGCTGCCTGTGGTGAGGTGGTCAGTAAGGCCTTAGTCTGGTCTGTTGATCTTGATGGAGACCCCTAAACTCTTTTTCCCATCTTTGTGGTGCCTCTTAACAATAATTAGTGGACATTTTGGTATCACTTTAGATTTGGTCTCCCCAATATGCTGTACTTACCATGTAAATACTTATACAGGATGGGGCATAAAGATCTCCCACATTTCGAGGGTGAACTGTGAGGGCTATAGTGGGGTTAGAGAGGTGGGGAAAGTCTAATTGGGTAGGTTAGGCTCTACCGTTTTCAGTACCCATCATGGGTTGGACTGGTGAACATCAGGGGTTTGTTATTCAAGCATATTATGAAAACAACCATTCTGTGATAGCGACACAGAGAGCGTTCCATACACCTTTCACGCTTGGTCGAAAAGCATCTGTACCAGATCAGAAAATGATTTGCTGTGGATTTATAACCTTCTGGCAACTGGGTCCACACTGAAAAGAAAATCACCCGGCAGACTTGAGACAGAACAATGTGTGGTTTCAACAGGACAGGGCCACAGCTCACATAGCACGATGTTCTCTCGGAGTGTTGAGGGAAAAGTTCCCTGGGCATTTGAACTCTTTAAAATGAGACGTGGGGTGGCCAGCACGGTTACCTGATTTAAGCCTTTGTGACTTTTTCCTTTGGGGATAACTAAAGGAAAAGGCTTTCAAACATCGTCCTCGAACTCTTGATGATTTGAAGGAAAGGATCAGACAGGAAATCAATGCCATCTCACTTGAGATGACTCGGAAAGTGATGTAGAACTTCCGGATATGTCTTCAGCAATGTATTGCCAATGATGGCCGCCATTTGTCTGATATGATTTTTAAAACCCATTAAAACAAAACAGCTTTTTATGTACTTTTCAGAAATATATATAATTTTTAGGTAACTTCATACCTTTTTTATATGTGGGAGATCGCTATGACCCATTCTGTATAATTACAGAGTAACTAGGGGTTATTACCTCGTACTTACTATGTAATATAGTGTAACACTGTAATTAATTACTCAATTATAATTGTTATTCCACAATTTTTAAAAGCACATATGTACATACACTGTAGAATAACAATTACAAGTAAGTGCTTAACCACAGCATTACATTGTATTACACAGTAAGTACAATGTAATAACACCTAGTTACTCTGCAATTTTACAGGTATTTACATGGTAAGTACTGCGTAATTAGGTACACCTAATCTAAAGTGATACCGACATTTTTTCCAGAAGGTATCTTGCCTCACATCCACATAAAACTTGTAATAGCAACCTACAAACAATAAAATATCTTAAGCAAGTAACCTAAAATTGCTTGGCGAATACTGATGGCTCATTTTTAAGTTTACTTTCTTTAAGCAAAATGACCTTTCACTGTTTGAAATTCAGAGTCCTTACTGGCTTTTAATTCTATTAAAGTCAGATTGTAATTATTTCAAACCTTGTGGGACTGTGGTGACATTTACATATATTATAGCAATGTCCGCATGTGTAAGAGGTCTCTGTTTTTCTGAAACTTGCAAATTTATTTATATGGAGGGAAAAAAAAAAAACACTGTCATAAAGTAAAATTGGTTGCTCTCCGAAAATGACAGGTAAATGCATTTCCCTGGTTTAACTTACTTGATCGATTGCAACGGTTTCAATCATTTCTACCACTGTTTAACTGCACAGTTTTCTTTTTCTGGGCACATTCAGTATTAAAGATACAAAAGAAATATGACATTGAACTACACGACATGACAGACTGAATAAAAAGGTTTTCACTGCTCCGCTTACTTGCATTTAGTATTTGCTCTCTGTTGCCACCTGGGGTATAAATGAATAAAGAGGAGATTGTAATCAGAGAAGTAAAGTACAGTAGCAGTCACTTCTGGGTGCAGTTTGACAAGTGCACTGAGGATGAATGTGGGGTCTCCTTCTCGACCAGGTGAGTGCAAGGTGTCACCTTCCTAGCTCTGACAAGTTGAGCAGTTCCACTACAGGACGAGAGGAGGCACGGATAACACTAAATACATGGTGTCTTTCCCCTGTAGCCACTGAATGAGAATGCCTAGCTCCACCCCCATGCCTCCGGGAAGACTCCACCCCTTCTGGCACAGACAATATAAAAGCTAGACAACCAGAGAGCATGTCATCAGATATTGACTGGCAAGACAGAACAGAGATCTGAATGCTAAACTACCACGCTAATCAAAACCAAGGCCTTTAAGAGACTCTCTTTTTTTGTTTATTTGTTTAAGTTTTGCCGCTGCGTGGCTGTATTTTTGTTACAATTAAACGGGGTGACCCGGCTGGCATCCCAACTTTTAGCCTGCCTGTGACAGTCTATTCCTGGCCATGTTACGGAAGGATGACAGACCAAGAGGTAGTGAGAAGGACATTTGTCACAGAGTATCACTTTGTGCATGGGTGGGCAAACTCATTCCTGGAGGGCCGCAGTGGCAGCAGGTTTTTGTTCCAACCCAATTTCTTAATATGAAGCACTCACTCAAGAGCTGAAGAAATTCATAATAAAAAGTACAGGCAGTCCCCGGATTACGTACGAGATAGGGACTGTAGGTTTGTTCTTAAGTTGAATTTGTATGTAAGTCAGAACAAGTACATTATTTGAATAAATGCTATTGTTGACCGACTGCAACCAAGTGCTCTGCCAATGAATGATGGAGTTTCACCTCTCTCTGACCTTTTTATTGTTTCTACTTTAATTTCAATGGTGATGGTTTTTCTCTTCTTTACTGTATCATCAGCACTTGCATCAGATTTGTGTTTCAGAGACATTCTTGAAGGGTGAAGACAAAAGGTTAAGACGAGCTCTTCTGCACAGCACTGGACGCGCTATCACAGCAGGAAGGCACCCGTCGTCAACACGTCTGATATACTGACAAGAGACAACTTCCTGCTATGTGCGTAGCAGTACAAGCAGGCTTGCTATTGAGAATGAATGGGGGCAGCGAGTAGCGATTCACCAGTCGCCCACCACACAGTCACCTCCATTTGCATACAGTATGCTGCCTGCAGCTTCTTCGAGAACGAACAGGGTGCAGCCAAAGGCGGGTAGTGAATCGCCCACCACCACCTCCATTCAACAGGCAGCAACCCGAGGCACACTATACAATGTTGCCTCCTCCCTATTCACCCTCAATGGTCTTTGTTCAGCCACAACTGTGTCACTGCTTGCAGCATCACCAGCCGCCCACCGAGAACGAACGGGGCAGTCAGAAGCAGTAGCTGCAGCACATGGTGGGCAGGCGGCGAACCGCCCCATCAAGCCTCCGTCCTGCATACAAGCGGTAGCTGTGGACCCCGTGACTATTGACCCCGGGTCACCGCTTGCCGCACACCCAGCCACCCACTGAGAATGAATGGGGTGCGGCTTTCACCGCCCAATTCATCAACCGGAGCCGATCGAGGGACGTGACACTGTATGAGCAGCAAAATCGGCCCCTCCAGAAACCGCTTGCAGTGTCCCCAGGCTGAAGATGACGGAGCTGCAGTTACTGAGGAGCATGCATCGCAACCCCCAGACAGAGGAAGGAACAACAGCGGCCCTGTTCGTAAGTCGTATGTCCGTAAATTGGGGACTACCTGTATACAGATAGCCAACATATCATACTGGGTTAAAGGCCAGGGAGTAAAAGTGTGTTTTTAAATAAGATTTAAAGACAGCAAGTGAAGGAGCCTGCCTAACGTGCAACGGCAAATCGTTCCAGAGTTTTGGAGCTGCAACTGAAAAAGCCCGATCACCTCGGAGTTTGCATCGTGCCTTGGGAACACCTAAAAGCATCAGCTGTGCTGACCTGAGAGAGCGAGACATCGGTACATAAGGTGTGAAAGAAACAACCAGAGACACAACAAAGGTTTGGGGCAGCCACCCGTATAGTTTCCCTGTCTGCAAAAGGCTTTAAAGTAGAATACAATGTGTATTGGTTGGCATCCAAAATAGAACTGTTTAAGGATGGAAGATGAGGGGTTTTCATAGCTGGATCACAGGAAGTGACGTCCTCGGGGCCGGGACAGGAAGAATTTCTCATGCTTGGTCTGCAGAGAGAAAAAAGAAAGAGATTTATTGCACCCCACCGCCCCCTGGCCTGGCGTGGAATTGTCATTTGCTGGTCCCTTTGGTTGACTCCCAAGCGCACGTGTGTGACAAAGGGTACAGCAGTTCCGACAAATAAAATGGGGCACAACCATTAAAGGATTTAAAAGCAAATACAAGGATCTTAAAATGGATTTGAAAATGAACTGGAAGCCATTGAAGGGAAGCCAAAATCGGGGTAACGTGCTCATGCTTGCTCGTACCAGTTAAAAATTGTCATTTTACACCAGCTGCAAATGGAGGCCTGGCTAATTCCAAAAAGAAGCGCATGGCAGTAATCTAGACGAGAGGTCTTAAAAACACGTATCACTGTTTCAAGGTTGTGTTAAGACAAAACAGGCTTGAATTTTTGACAGCCACCTCAACTGGAAAAAGCAAGAGTTTACCACTGCGTTCACGTGGCTATCAAGTTTTAAAGTGGAATCCATTTTCACACCTAAATTTGTGATCATGGATTTCTTAAATTGAGCCACAGTGGAAAGGTCGATGCAGGGGGTCCCGCTGGTGCCATTGGGCCCTAAATAGCATGACTTCTGTCTTGTTCTCGTTGAAATTTAGAAACTTTAATGCCATCCAACTCTTTACGTCAATAAGGCAATCAAGCAGGGGCTTCAGAGGGAAATAAACCTGACAGTTGTCCGCATAAAGATGAAAGGAAATACCGTGTTTCCGGAAAAGAGCACTGAGTAGCAGCAGATATATTTGTATGTGTGTGTGAAGAGGTGGCATGTGAAATGGTTGGCCAGCATGGGCTCCATGGCGGTAGCCTGTTTTGCTCACCCTTTGAGATGACTCCATTATAAAAGTTGTAAGGTACCCTAATCTTGTAAGTTGCCTGGAATAGTGGTGTCAGGCAAATGTAAAGTAATAATAATAAAAATATGCCGTGCAGTGCTGTCTTGTATAACAGCGTCTGCCAAAAAAGAAACTATGATGTGATTCCATAATACACTAAGTGTCTAAGAAGTGTACTTTAAAACAAGTTTTACGGCTTATGTGGTGGAAGTGCTCCGTGAACACCTACCTGGCAAATCATCCCCAGCCTGTTACTATCTGAGTACACCACAGCATTCTCTGCTCGGCTGGAAGTGTCGCCATTAAGCAGCAAGGGGTGAAATATTAATGCCAAGGGTATCTGACTCATTATTTAAATGTGGTAATCCTGGAGCTCCGGAGACTTTCTCATAGCACTTTTGAGGAAGGCCACAGCATGGCAGCTTTTTATATTGGCATCCAGCACTCATAGACAGCTGTCATTTTTCATCCTAATTCACATTTGTATTATAATTTAACACACGCTATTGACAGCAATACGAGATGCATGTAGGGAAGCAACCTACAAAGTACAAAAAAAAAACACACACACAAAACAAAAAGCTTTTTCACTCCTCACTGTGGTGTAACCTGGTGTCTGATTTTTCCTAATTGACATCTTTCTTTTTCGACATAGCAAGTGGCCTTGGCAGAATGTGCTGTAATAACCTTCAGGGATGAAACATCAGCTGCTCCCCTGATCTTCTTCGGTGACGAAAGAACAGCAGGTGAGATTAACATTAGCAGAGCATTGATCAGCAATAGGAATACTGTGAAGGAAAACTGGAGGAGATAGTTTTGAGTACACCTGAAGTGTTTTACTCAGAAGGCCATGGACCGATTACATGTATGTCATGTCCTGTGCATTGGACGGAAGCAGACATTATTAGAAATTGGCAGTTACTTCTCATCTTTACCACAGCTCAAGGTGAATGATTCTGATAACCGGCCATCTAGTCTACACACCCAGCCACCCAGGACACGAGTCTGAGAAGGTCAGACCATCAGGTGCCCCCCCTGTGTGGACTGTCCACTCAATGGACTCCAATGGGGATACAACAACCACAACATTCATTCATTTCTATAACACATTTTCATACAAACGGTGTAGCTCCAAGTGCTTTACAAGATGAAGAAAGAAAAGTTTATATGAAACAAAAATAAGTAACAAATAATAAAGTAAGGTCAGATGGGTAGGAGGACAGAAAAAACAAACAAAAAAAACTCCAGATGGGCCGGAGACAAAAATATCTGCAGGGGTTCCAAGGCCAAGACTGGGCATTCTACCTACCATAAATGGTCTAAATCAGTCCTTATGGCTTTCAGGCTTCACATGAAAGAATTTGAGGATTAATGGGCATGTGGACATCTGGGGTGCTGCCTTCAGTCCATCAATGTAGGGATTGCACAGTGCCCTGATCAGGGGTTCCAAGGCCATGAGACCACCCAGCCCACACTGGCAATCTACCTACCATACATTATCTCAATCAGTCCTTATGGCTTTCAGGCTTCACGTGGAAGAATTTGATGATGATGGTTGTGTGGACATCTGGCCTTCAGTCTGTCAATGTAGGAACTGCATGGTGCCCTGATCAGTGGTTCCACAGCCATGAGACCACCCAGCCCACACTGGCATTCTACCTACCATAAATGATCTCAATCAGTTCTTATGGCTTTCAGGCTTCATGCAAATGAATTAGATGATGATGGTCATGTGGACATCTGCCCTTCAATCCATCAATGTAGGGACTGCATGCTGCCCTGATCAGGGGTTCCAAGGCCATGAGACCTGCCAGCCCACACTAGTCATTCTACCTAACGTCAATGATCTCAATCAGTCCTTATGGCTTTCAGGCTTCACATGAAAGAATTTGATGATGAAGGTCATATGAACATTTGGCCTTCAGTCCATCAATGTAGGGACTGCATGGTGCCCTGATCAGGGCCATGAGACCACCTAGCCCACACTGGCATTCTACCTACCATAAATGATCTCAAGCAGTCCTTATGGCTTTCAGGCTACATGTGAATTAATTTGATGATGATAGTCATGTGGACCACTGGCCTTCAGTCCTTCAATGTAGGGACTGCATGATGCCCTGATCAGGGGTTCCACAGCCATGAGACCACCCAGCCCACACTGGCATTCTACCTACCATAAATGATCTCAAGCAGTCCTTATGGCTTTCAGGCTACATGCAAATGAATTAGATGATAATGGTCATGTGGACATCTGCCCTTCAGTCCGTCAATGTAGGGACTGCATGGTGCACTGATCAGGTGCTGGTGGTGCAAATCGCCACCATAGAAAAAATGGAAAAAAGAACACCAGAGAATAGTAGGGATTAGTACGGATTAAAATTATAATTTAATGCACATATAGCTTATGAGAAAGCCATGTTACAATAATGAGTTTTTCACAGTTTTTTTTTAATGTGCTCCACTGTATTAGCCTGCCGAATTTCTATCGGTCAGCTATTCCATATTTTAGGTGCATAACAGCAGAATGCCGCCTCACCACTTATTTTAAGTTTAGCTCTTGGAATTCTAAGCAGACACTCATTTGAAGATCTAAAGTTATGATTTGGAGTGTAAGTTGAGAGGCACTCCGAGATATAGGATGGAGCAGATTATTTAAGGCTTTGTAAACCATTAGCAGTATTTTAAAGTCAATTCTAAATGTCACGGGTAACCAGTGTAGTGACATCAAAGCTGGAGAGATGTGCTCAGATTTAGTTAAGATTCTGGCAGCTGCATTCTACACGAGTTGCGATTGCTCGATGTCTTTCTTGGGTGGTCCTGAGAAGAGTGCGTTACAGGAATCTAGTCGACTGAAAACGAAAGCGTGAACTAACTTTTCACCGTATTGCAACGTTATAAGGGATCTAACTTTTGTTATATTGCTTAAGTGAAAAAATGCCGGGTTAGTATATCCTCTGCCAGTGTTTAGTACTCCCTTCTACAAATTGTTCATTAATTGATTGCGTGCCTTTAAAATAATATGTAAAATGAGTAAATCATCCAGCCATCCATCCATTATCCAACCCGCTATATCCTAACAGCACAACAAAAATAATAATGACTTTTTCTTTATGATATCCTTCAAAAGTCAGGGCCATTTAATATATGTAAATGTATGAGCACTACTACAACGGCAGCAACATTTATTTCTATAGCACAATTTTAAACAAAAACATGTATATCGAAGTGTTTTACTAGAAGTTATGAATACAAATTGCGAAAGCTAGAATTACATTAAATGAAATTCAAAGTGTCTGTGTATCTGTGTGTCTGTCCATTTGCTGTATCATTCTGACAGCTAGTGCACCACAAAAACTTCTAGTAATAAATTGCATTACATTTATCATTTGTACATATTGCACATCACAAACATCCACAATGCTTTTACAAAACCTATACCCAAAGTCCTATAACAGAGATATATGCGTTGCCTGTATCATTCCTACAGATGGTGCATCACAAACATTTGTAGTAAAGCATTGTATTACCGTATATACTTGCAGGTAAGTTCTCCCGCGGATAAGTCGGGAGTTGATTTTAATGTATAATTTCTGGTATTTTATAATGTTGGTCGTATAAGTCGTATGTGGAAAACTTGCGCCCTTGGTCCAAGAGATTATGATATGCTAATTGCCCATCTGAGAGAGTAAACACGGAGCACACGGCCTTTTTTTGTATGTGGGTGCGGTAATGCGCTGTATGCTCCTAACGTCTCTCTCATTCTCTTTATTGTGCCTACGTGACCACACGGTAATGCCCAAACTATTCCGAAGTGACGTTTGCACTGTTTTGTGTTTTTTGTATCTCACACCTTTATCATAAGAGCATCCCTTATCTATGATGGAGCGTTCAATCAGAAGAAAATATGAAGCTGGTTTTAAATTATATGTCGTTGGAGTAGTGAAAGAAATTAGTAAGTACGCTGCTGCAACAAACTTCGATGCACTTGAGAAACTGCGAGATCGGAAGAGGCAAGAAGATGTAAAAAAAATATGTAAGCATCGCATTTTTGAATGGGCGTATAAGTCGGGGTCTGACTTTATGGTCGATTTTTCGGGTTTCAAGACCCGACTTATATGTGAGTATATGCAGTACTTTAAAAGTTTGTGATGACATCTGTTGGAATGACAAGTGCAATGAATTTTATCAATACACACGTTCCAATAGATGGTGCAGAGAAAATGTTAACCCTGAGGTGTAGGTTAATTTCTTAAGAGAACACAGCCACCTCCCCGACCTCCTC
This sequence comes from Polypterus senegalus, assembly GCF_016835505.1. NCBI lineage: Eukaryota > Metazoa > Chordata > Cladistia > Polypteriformes > Polypteridae > Polypterus > Polypterus senegalus. Next base: position 17,428,610 of record NC_053165.1, on the reverse strand, counting down.
AAGCCTTTCATTCTGCCCCATGTAAGCGGATCAGCAATCTGGTGCTGCCCATCTCACCCTCCAATGTTTATCTTTTCCCAACTTGAAGATCACTTTTTTTTTTCATTTTTCTTCTCCAACACTTACCCTTCTCCCTTTTATTCTAATTGATGAGCTGCTTGTGCCCGGGAATCCTTAAGTAACCCTCTCAGATGCTGGCATGTGCTTGTTCTGCACCAACACGAGAAGAAACCGGGTAAAGGCTTCCACTACAAAGGATTAAACAATTAAAACAATTAAGCTTCTGTTCACAATTCTTATTTGTATTCAGTGCATTTAGCAATAAAATGCATGGCATTTTTCATTCCAACTGATGACGCATGACAAACATGAGCACTGCTGTTTCGAATCCAATACCAAATACTGTATAAATAAGGCAAGGGATAAACTGACACCATAACTATTGAGGACGCTGGCCCGGACACACACAGACGGACATCATAAGTTCACCACACACCCTTCATTTACAACTATTTACAGTCAGTGCACTTGTCTCCAGCACCGTTCCCCCAAATGTCCAGGCCACACAGTCTTTGTGCCTCTCTCTTGGCCACCTCCCGTCCTCTCTCTAGCTCCGCCCTCTTCCACCCGACTTCTGCCTCGAATGAAGGGAGACGGCCCCTTTTATACATGACCCGGATGAGCTCCAGGTACTTTCGACACTCCCCCGTTGGCCACGCCCTAGCGTGGCAGAAGTGCCGGCTGTTCTCCCGCAGCTCTCCAGGTGTCGTCCAAAGTTTTCTCCCCAGCACTTCCTGGTGTGGCGGAAGTGCTGAGGCAACAGGTCCCCAAGGCATTGGGGCGCCTTCTGGCGGTGACCACGGGCCCCTACAGGGTAGGGCTTCCATGCCCTCAACCCGTGGCCCCCAGAGCAACCAGGAAGGCAGCCCCCACGTGATCCAGGGTGGGCTTTGACCCTCTTTCAGTCCTTCATGGCGTCCCGGCCGGGTCGTTGCCCCTGACATCCCTGACACTATATAAAGACAGCTTTAAATAGAGAGAACCGAAGGAAAACAAAAGAATGATATTGATAGTACTAATTTATTTCAAGTCCATTAAATATACTGGTGATCTGACCTCATTTAATGGAGCAAAATGAGAGTGACATAATGCAAAATAATGATTCCCGAACATACAGCTAAGGCAACATGGCACTTTTTCAAAGCTAAAAAATGGAAAATCCTTGAACGGCCAAGACAGTCGCCCGATTGAAATCCAACTGAGCAGGCCTTCCATTTGCCAAAGAGAAAACTTAACTGGACAAGCCCCCTCCGAAACCAGCAGGAGCTGAAGATGGCTGCATTAGAGGCTTGGCAGAGAAGACCCTGAGCAACTGCTGATGTCTGTGAATCTCAGACTTCAAGCAGTCATTGTATGCGAGGGATATGTGACAAAGTTCTACATATGATGGATTTAATAGACCTGCCATAGTTGTGCCCCAACCATTATGGTGTCCTGAAATGGGGTGGGGGGAGCGTATAGAAAAAGTGTCGTCATTTCTGCATGCTGCAAATGAAATGGATGCAAGTACCCTTAAGAGAAAGTCTGCAGTGTGCGCTTTACTCACGTCTGACTTGTAATTAAAAACAGTGGAACCGAGGGGGGCATCAAGGAAAAACGTGTCTTTGTCCCAAATATGACGGAGGACCTCTCTGACATCTTGTAAAGATGTTGTATGAAAATGTGCTATAGAATAAATGTTACTGTTGTCCACAAGTGTTCAATTTTCCTTTGAAGGGCCTGCGTATCATATGAAAGGAGCCAAAAAAACCCAAAAATTCAACCGTGAAAAAGACATTGAAAAGTGGGTTGCAGGAATTTACTTAAAAAGTCCATTTTTCTAGCCCATATATCAGGCAGCAGAGTCAGACGCAGGAAGGATTTCTGCTAAAGCACAGGCCATGACAAAGCCATTTGTATTAATTAAAAAAAGTCATTCTGTTCGCCTACTCTTTGGCTCGAGACCATGTTTCAGCTTGGAGCTTGTCCAGCTCGAGAACTTGAGTGAACAATTAACTCAGGCTGGATTAATTATAGTTTGGTTGCTACTCTTGTAATTTTCAAAAAATGCATAAAAATACCGATTCTGATTATTATTATTATTTTTTTTTTCTTTTTATGAATGCTAAACGTTTTCAGCACCAGGCTTAAAATCATCTGGGGACCACCCTTGCGTACCCCCAAGACTCTTCCTAAGTATCAGGTGGGCTTGTGTCCTCCTTTGAAAATGTTTAATTAGGTTTAGCACGCAAGAGCACTTCTTAGGGTTTCCGATTCCCCACAGCAGCCTGTGGTTCCTCACTGGTGCGCGTGTTTATCCTTAGACATCGTAAATTGGCACTTTCCTTCTGCTGACCAGCTGTTGAGATGGATTGGTTTAACATGCATGCCCAACATTTGATGGCATGAAGCATTTCTTCATCCTTGGCTATAATGCATCCGAGTGCTTGGTGTTTAATTATAAAATGAGGTAGTCACAGATTAGCTTCTTTCTAAACTCTAAAGCAAGTGGAACTGGGGCTTTGCTTTTTATTTTTTTTATTTTATTTCTCAGTAAACAAACTTTTTTTGTGAGTTACGTGCACACACATACGTGCAAGATTTTCTCCAAGATCTTGAATTGGAGCAACAGGGTTCAAGAGACGCAGTGATGTGCCGATAAAAGTGAGCCTTTAAGCTGGTACAAAGTTTAAATTCGTGTTTGTATGCCATCCATTTAATCCAGAGCATCATGAAGTTGACTGAAACCGCTGTCCATTCACATAGCATCAAGTGCAAGGCAATGTAGGATAAAGTGGGCATTGCCCATTTTGCATGGTACACCAGACCTGTTAAGAAAGGAGATTTAAAAGGGATGCTGGCCCAGAGTTGCATTCTAAACTAAGTGACTGGACTCCAGCTTGTAGTAGGATCTGCCGACTCTTCATCTGGTAACAAAGGTGTAAATCAGAGGTGACCCGGCAATTCTGTAGAGGCCCCTCTGCAGACTTCTGAGCCAGAAGGCACAAAATTGGACTCGAGCAATGACAAGGACCTATAATTCAAGGGATGCCAACTAAAATGGGCAGAAGAACCCACACTTGTTTTGTAACTTGAAGTGACTTTAACTCTATCAGGACGGATGTCGACTTTTAGGACAGTGATCAGCTGTAAACTGTGACAAAACTCGTGGTTACATTTTAGTTGGACTCTCTTTCGTTGATTTAACCTCGATTCCCTGCGTGTGCATGAGTAGCGAAGAGCAAGCAACCTATGTGGCATCGACATGTGGCGAGAGACCAAAGTGAATGCGGACAACGTTTTTCGTATTATCGCTGAATGCAGAACGACGTTTTCCGTATTATCGCTGAATTGGTCTCTGACTTCTCGGACACCAATTTTGATGCAAGTGATCTGGAGATGGAGATCAAAAATGAAAGTGAGTTACCAATATCAGCTGATCAGTTCCCAGTTTATTTGTGTAGCAGATGCACCTACAGCAATATTAGCTTTCAGAGGATTGCCACTTAAGATGACAGGAGGTACAAACCAGATTGCGTCGCACTTTGAATGCCACCACCACCCATCTGCGGGGTGAAGGCAGCTGGCCTGCCTCACATTCCTGCTGAGCATCGAGCCACCCCTGTGCAGCCCGAACAGGCACCAACCGTAGCCAGAATTCTTATTTGTTTGTATTTCACCTTTTAATAAGTACAAATACACATTTCAACGGCTAAGCTAGAAAATAAATTACATACAGTACTAAAGTGATGAGTACTACTGGATAGATTTCACTGGAATCTATGGGATATTAGGTGACTTGTATTGCATGTCGTTAATTTCGGCTGCACTAGTACGCACTAACCACTTCAGTACACTGCCACCAAAAAAGTCGTTTCCTGGGGACAAACAGCAAGGAAACAAGGCAGGCGACAAGACAGTAGCCGCCAATTGGGCAGCAGACCAAACGGGAGTCGTCTTGGTGGAGGCGGGCCACCCTGTGTATATATATATTGTGGATGTTGACCCGGACACAGACAGGCAGACACGTTCATGTCACCCACAAACACATTTATTTACAAATATATACAATAATAATTGGTCACTCAGACCCCACATTAGTGCACAAACCCCAAAGTCACAGTCCTGGCCACAATGCCTTTTCTTCGGGCCGCCTCCACTCTCCTCTCTTGCCTCGTCCTTCTTCCACCCGACTCTAGCCTCGAATGAATGGAGACGGCCCCTTTTATACAGTCCCCGGGTGAGCCCCAGGTGTTCCCGGCATTCCTCTTCTGGCCACGCCCCAGCGTGGCGGAAGTGCCAGCTGTCCTCCCGGCAGCTCTCCGGGTGCCGTTCCTAATTCTTCCCCCCAGCACTTCCGCCACACCAGGAGGCTGTTGCTGAGGCAACAGGTCCCCAAGGCATTGGGGCGCCTCCTGGCAATGACCACGGGCCCCTACAGGGTGGAGCTTCCATGCCCTGTACCTGTGGCCCCCAAAGCAACCAGGAAGGCGACCCCCACGTGATCCAGGGTGGGCACAGACCCACATCCGGTCCCTCATGGCGTCCCGGCCGGGTCATGGCCCTTGGCATCCCTGACTATATATATATATATATATATATATATATATATATATATATATATATATATATATATATATTGTGGGGTACAGCCTGGACAGGTAGACATCATTGATTGCATCACAACACGTTTATTTACACTATTTACAAGTCTGTGACACACACAACCCAGTGCTGCAGCACCAATCTCCCCCAAGTCCTGGCCGGACACAATGCCTCTCTTCTCCCTTCTGGTCCGCCTCCACTCCTCTCCTCCGAGCTCTGTCCTCTTCCACCCGACTCCAGCAATCGAATGGAGGGTGGCGGCCCCTTTTATCCCCACCTGGACGTGCTCCAGGTGCCTCCCGATTAGCTTCCGCTGGCACTCCCCAGTGTGGTGGAAGTACCGTCTGCGCACCCAGAAGCACTCCGGGTGTCCCTGGTCTTCTGTCCCAGGGCTCCTCCAGCATTGGGGCGCACCCTGGCGGTGACCACGGGCCCCTATAGGGTTGTGCTTCCATGCTCAGTTCCCGTGGTCCCCAAAGCCACCAGGGCGGTCGCCCCCTCGAGGTCTGGAGGAGGCACAATCCCTCCTCCGGTCCTTCAGGGCATCCCGGTTTGGTGCCACCCCCAGCCGCTTGCCACTATATATATATATATATATATATATATATATATATATATATATATATATATATATATATATATATATATATATATATATATATATATATATATATATCTAGTAGTAGCATCACAGAGTACCAGAATGGATCCCGTGCTGTTTTCTTGGCTCTTATAGTTGCCTCAACATCCTTAACATGACCAATCACCATTGCCACACAAGTTGGAATTTCAGCTCACTCTTTAAGCGAATCATCCCTGGCTTCTCGGCACCATTACACAGAACCTTCCTTTGAAGTCGATGTCACCATAATGACTAGGCCAGGAAGGGCAATTGAGCCATGACATCAGGATACACCCTACTCTTTACGAAGGATGCCCAGGGATCTTTGATGACCACAGAGAGTCAGAACCTCGGTTTTACATCTCATCTGAAGAACAGCACCATTTTTACAGTACACCACACTGGGGTTTGGATCCACACAAAGGCCACAGGGTAAGTGCCCCCTGCTGGCTTCACCAACACCTCTTCCAGCAGCAACCCACACCTTTCCTAGATGGGCTCCTGACCAGTCCCAAACTTAGCTTCTACTTAGCTTCAGGTGGCTGACCTCTTCTGAAGTGCATGTGGTATGGCTGTATTTGGCTATCAACTCCTGTAGTCTTATTTAATTATCATGAAATTGCTACAAATGAATAATTACAACTCATGTTCTTTTTTTTTTTATTTTTTAATCACCCACACATTTTGAGCAAACTTTGCAGGCCATATAGAGTGTGAGGTGTCTAAAGAGTGTGAAACTGGTTACTTTTCTCAAGGACTTTTGTCACAAGATTGTAAGTGGAATTAATGTGTTCAATAGAGGAAGATCATATTAAAGAAGTAATGGAAATTAATTAACCACAACTCTTCACTTTCATGGTAAGTTACATTAGTTATTGAGTGACCCACACTCTGAACATTGTTACTTGCTTGAATGGATGAGAAGGTTATAACCTCATTAATATCTGTAGAAAATTATTTGGTCTAAAATGTACTCATTTTCAATTAATTTAGTCCCTAAACTTAACTTCAACTTACTTTGACTTGCACAATGATGAAAACAATGGCAGTAAAAACCAGGCTGTGAACCCGCTGGTGCCTTTGCTTCAGGGAGTAGTGCTCTGCTTGCCACTTCATTCTTCCCCTTTCCTCGGCTCTGCTGACAGCATCACTGAAGCACCGTAAACACTGGGCGCGCTCGCCGCCTCTGTCTGCCAGGGTATTTCTGTTCTTCATTGTGTGGCAGACTTGTCTACGCTCCGTGTCAGTTACAGCAGCTGCTACTCTTTACATTACATACAGCAAACATTCATCCTCACTTTGCTTTGTTTGTTCTGAATTGCTGAATGTTGTCATTTAAAATGAAACAAGTATTTGAAAAAGTGATGGGCCTCACCCCAATGTGCAGGCTCAGTTCCCGGAAGACACGATGATGGACAAACACAAGTACTGCTAGGAAAATACAAGCTTTGGTGTTCAGGGTTCTAAATTTGAAAAGAAACTGGTTTTCTACTTTTTCATGGTAAGGTCTAGCTTGAAGGTGGTGAATTACTGATTAGTCATCCCACAGAGGAGGGCTCCCTTTCCATGCTGAGTGGACAGAAGTGAACACGTTCTCATCAAAGTAGATTAGCAAGCCCTTTACTGTCAATGGTATGAAATTGCTCCAGGACGCTGACCTGCTCTGTTTCGTGTTCTCACATGGAGAAGCTGGCTACAAACCCGGGATCTCTGAGACACTAAGAAGCAGTTTATCCGGTGGAGCTAAAAGAAAATCTTCCGTCACTGCCCAGTAATGTACTGGTTAGCACTGGTACAGCTCCAGAGACATGGGCCCAATCACAACACAAGTGGGATTTGCATGTTACGATTGGTCGCCTAAGCCAGTGTTCCCCAAGCACAGTGTTGTGACCCAAGTTACTGCTTTGTGAGTGGGTCACCTACAGTAAGTGATTGGCAGAGCTGCACAATGTTTCCCCATTTCTAAGTGAACTTGTTTCACCACAAGGGTGGTTTGCAGTTGCTTTTAGTGTGGTTGTCTATGAACCTGAAAGAGCAAAACTGGTCACGGACCGCAAAATTTGAGAAACACTGGTGTAAGGGAAGATGGTGTAGGCTGAATGATTTGGCCACGTGGAGCAGCCCATCGGGACTAATCTAATCTAACCTAATCTATACATATAAAACAGTTCCATGACTGACTGACAGACAACGCACAGACCAAACTGCTGGACCTGAAGGGCTGAAATTTTGACAGTGCATTCCTATAATGACATGGATAACCGCTAAGAAAGGATTTTTGGAAATTCCATCCCTAAGTGGGTGAATTGGGGCACTCCAATATGTTTGTGTGGAAAATCGTATTCTCTGCGAACGACACGGCGCTCATGCGTGGAATGAGGAAGGGGATGTTTCTGTTTCTGCCTGACGGTAAATTGAGTGACAGCCGCGCATTCCTCTAATATCCAATGACCTCCCCTTTGCCTTTAAGAGACTGTAATTTCCCCTCAAAGTATGTATGGCGATAAATAAGTCTCAGGGCCAAACTTTGAAATACGCTGGCGTAGATTTAAGGGAAGATTGTTTCTCCCACGGTCAGTTTTACGTAGCTTGTTCACGCGCAAGTTCGCCCACGAGCCTGGTAATATTACTGCCGCCCAATAAAGAAACAAAAAAATATTGTTTATAAGGAAATTCTCTAAAAAGCAATTAAATATTTACACTCACAGGCAATAACTATAACTTCATATATATACTCTTTTTCAGGACTGTGTATTTCAACAATAATGTTTTAAAAATCCAAATAACTTTACAGATCTTCATTGTAAAGGGTTTAAACAATGTTTTCCATGCATGTTCAATTAACCATAATCAATTAATTAACATACACCTGTGGAATGGTCGTTAAGACCTTAACAGCTTACAGAAAGTAGGCATTTAAGGTCACAGTTCTAAAAACGCAGGACACTAAAGAGACTTGTCTACCGACTGTGAAAGATGCCCAGGGTCCCTGCTCATCTGCGTGAACATGCATTAGGCATGCTGCAGGGAGGCATGAGGACTGCTGACGTGGCTAGGGCAATAAATTGCCATGTCCGCACTGTGAGACGCCTAAGACAGCGCTACAGGGAGACAGGAAGGACAGCTGATCATCCTCTCAGTGGAAGACCACGTGTAACAACACCTGCACAGGATCGGTACATCCGAATATCACACCTGCGTGACAGGTACAGGATGGCCACAACAACTGCCCGAGTCACACCAGGAACACACAATCCCTCCATCAGTGCTCAGACTGTCCGCAATAGGCTGAGAGAGGCTGGACTGAGGGCTTGTAGGCCTGTTGTAAGGCAGGTCTTTACCAGACATCACCAGCAACAACGCCGCCTATGGGCACAAACCCACCTTCGCTGGACCAGACAGGAGTGGCAAAAAGTGCTCTTCACTGATGAGTCACGGTTTTGTCTCACCAGGGGTGATGGACGGATTCGTGTATATCGTCGAAGGAATTGAGCACGTCTGGGACCTGTTGGATCGCAGGGTGAGGGCTAGGGCCATTCCCCCCAAAAATGTCCAGGAACTTGCAGGTGCCTTGGTGGAAGAGTGGGGTAACATCTCACAGCAAGAACTGACAAATCTGGTCCAGTCCATGAGGAGGAGATGCACTGCAGTACTTCAAGCAGCTGGTGGCCACACCAGATACTGACTGGTACTTTGATTTTGAGCCTCCCTTCATTCAGGGACACATTGTGAAACATTTTTAGTTTATGTCTTGTGGTGTTGACTCTTTTAGTGTTCATACAAATATTTACACATTAAGTTTACTGAAAGTAAAAACAGTTGAAAGTCAGAGGACGTTTCTTTTTTTGCTGAGTATATATTTCAGAAAAAAAATATATTAAAACAGAGTCCTGCACGGATGAAGCTAATCTAATCTAAAGAGTCTTTTAAGACCCTTTGAAATAATAATGATAATAATCTTTAATACGATTTATTAGTGCAGTTGGTTTTCCACAAGTTGTAGAACGTTCTTCCCCCAATGTTTTCCTATGGCCCTCGGCTGTAAGTACGAATCGCCTTAACTCAGTCGGACGTAAATCGGCGCTTGACTGTATCCAATTGTATTCACTTAGCTGATGCTTTAATGTAAATGGACTTACATCTTGCTCAAGTAGTGATGAGCAAAACAGGTAAGTTTCGATTCGCAAAACTGACTAAAATTCCAATGTTAGGCGATTTCACAATTGTAAAATGCATAAATCACTAAAGAGTTTTTAGGGTTTTATTTGAGGGTCAAAAACAAGTAATATTGTTCCCTAAAGCCTTGTTCACATTCCCGTGTTTGCCTATGTTCTTTTCTGCAGTTTAGTAAAAGCATGTCATCAGTAAAATCAATCCTATGTATGCATCTCGTTCACATCACCTTGGAGGAATTCAGCTCTTTTTTTTTTATAAAATGTGATATTATGCATATTTTCCACCCACCAAAAGACAGCATTGTGCATAATACTGTGTTTTCAAAACAGGAAGATCTCACTACATGGAAATTCTCCACTGCTAACCCCAACCTGCAATTTCCGAGCAACTGCCTTATCCTAGTTAAGGATATGCACACATCCAGTTTTTTTTTTTTCTCCTAGATATCTTAAATTAAATAATAAATGACAAGCACACGCCTGCAGAATTAATGCATTGAAACGCTTCCAGACATTAGCTAAACACCTTTGTTTTTGTGTAAATGGCATGAATTTCACTAGAAGTAACGCCAATTTTCGTATACATAGTATAGAGAAAGTATAGGAATTGTGAAAAAAATTGACCTTGAGATTTTGATGAATCTTGAAGTTTTAGATCTTCCTGAGAAATAGGAAGTTATGAAATTATGTCTGTCTGTGTGTAAACACAATAACTCTTTGACCTCATTCAATGAGATTTTGTATACCTGCTTTTATATCAAAAGTAAGGAATTCTGTCATTTTTTGGGACACTTTTGGCGACCGGAAATGGGACTTTATCTGAACACATTTCAGTTTTGTTCAAGTAAACTATGGCTATAAATTAAAATAATATGATTCAAATTTCTTGTGGATATTAGAAATGATAGAAAATAAATAGATATGAAATTTGAGAAAAATCATGCAAGCAGAAGTGGTACGTTAACTGAATATTTTCACGGATTTTCAAGTAAACTGTGGTTATAATTACATATAGACTATGTAGATATTTATATTGTTGAAAAGCAAACATTACTCGACCGGATTTTATTTAAACAACCATCCAAATTTTTTTGTATCATGGAATTATAAATGTAAGCACAATATTAAAAACTGTATTCAATATAATGCATATCATTTCAATAACTATTATTAACTTTATTTTAATTTATACATGACCAGTTTAACAATAACATTGAACATCCATCCATTACCCAACTCGCTATATCCTAACTACAGGGTCACGGGGGTCTGCTGGAGCCAATCCCAGTCTACACAGGGTGCAAGGCAGGAAACAAACCCCGGGCAGGGCGCCAGCCCACCGCAGAACATTGAACATGCCATGTAAATATAAAGATGTAATGAGAACAATAAACTCCTATGTCCCCGTTGTGTTCCTGGTAATACATTTAATTTTATGATTTTTTTTTATTTCTGCCATCATTATCATAATTAAATGTTGCTAAATGCAGTTTTACCCATAGCAATTTATTGCAATAAATATTTTATAATACTAACTCTTTTTCTATGTTTTTAGGTGACTATAACTCTTTTTACTTTGCACATAATCTACATGCATATGTAATCATGAAAAAATTCTACCACCAACCTCCCTACGTTCGAAAATATAATTTTAATATAAAGTTTGATTATAAATAGAAATAAATGATCGATATTATCAATTTGTTAGGAAGAGAAACAAACAGATATGATATTTCAGAAATGTTGCACAACTGGAAGTGGTTCTGATGGCCTTTTCCACTATCTCAGTATAGGAGAAAGTCGAGGAGAACGCACTCCTGATTTTATTTTGTGAAGCGAAACATTGAGCTTCACTGGAAATTAAGTTTCACTCAAATCATTTTACTCATCACTATAATCAAATGAACATCAGTCTAGGGACTGTTTTGAAACAAACGTTATGTAAGAAGGTTACAAAATTGACCGTCACAAATGAAAGACCTCTGAACCAAACAGAACGAAACAAGACTAATTACTCTTTCCTTTCCTCCTTATAACGTTGCACAAAAAGAATTAGAGAGATACTAGTAGAGGAAGAGAGTCTTCACACGCTTCGTAAACACACTAATGAAGTCAGCTATTCAGATGGAGCTGGTCAGCTCGTTCCAACAGCTAAGAGCTACACATGAATCTATCTATCTATCTATCTATCTATCTATCTATCTATCTATCTATCTATCTATCTATCTATCTATCTATCTAATCCTGCCTACTATGCTAAAATTAAAGTCTATCTATCTATCTATCTATCTATCTATCTATCTATCTATCTATCTATCTATCTATCTATCTATCTATCTATCTATCTATCTATCTATCTAATCCTGCCTACTATGCTAAAATTAATATCTATCTATCTATCTATCTATCTATCTATCTATCTATCTATCTATCTATCTATCTATCTATCTATCTATCTATCTATCTATGAATGTATGACATTTGATGCCATGTAAAGGTGGTATCACCACAAGCTAGCAGACCTGAGTCGGTGATATGCTATATCTGTTACTTAACTAAATGACTCTGGCTGTGTGTTGTGTTTCCTGTCCCTCCGAGCAATCTGATTGGTCAGTTTGGCTTTGATCTAATTGGTCAGTTTTGCTTTGTTTGTTCAGTCAAACGTGATCAAGAGAGGAAGTGACAGGAAAGAGAAGTTGGGAGATACTAGGATACAGAGGGAGGAAAGATGGAGGAGGAACGATGAGAGTTGCCTTCAAAGATGGGAAATATTCACAAAAATGCAAATGATGTTTTCACAATGTGTAGTGGGGGCCCGTTTCTCATTGGTGATAGTCAAAAGGCGGACAGGAGGTGAGCGAGCTGCATCAAAATGACAGTCTGAGAAGCAGACTATATGGAGAGAGGAAGTGCCGAGCAAACAGAGGAAAGGTATAGGTGGAACGCAGAGGGTACAAGTAGGGCCAGAAATATCAAACATTTTAAATTTTCATGCCTGAAGAAGGGGTCTGAGTTGCCTCGAAAGCTTCAGTATTGCAATCTTTTTGGTTAGCAAATAAAAGGTGTAATTTTGCTTGACTTCTCACTGAATCCATAATGGCTAACATGGTACAACACACTAGTACTACTGTCTTTGGCAGGTAATGTTTTCTAGTACTATATATTGTAAAAATAAATGACAATGTGGTAATCCCATTTAACAATGGTGAGTTTAGAAAAAGTCCAAAGCAAATGCATATCAGGCTGTAAAACATCCTGTTAAAAACAATGAAATGTCACTTCAGAGTCTGAGCTCCATCCTCCTCAGTCGTAGCTTCTGAATGAGCGCCTGTGTCTGGTTGCCTCTTGGTCTTCATAGAGCCAGGGTGGGTTATTGCTGATGAATGCGTAAATAAGGTCACTCATCAACCAGTTGGTGGGTCTCTGAACTGCGAGTGAAAAAGGGAGAAGGCCACAGCTGCAGACCTCCGCTCCTCCGCAATTCAGTTACTCTGCTGGACAGCCAATTGGATTGCAGATTTTAGTTACTTGCTTTGATTGACACTTAACCATAGAGTAACCTGGTCTTATCACTGACGTATAATATAAAGTGGATCCTCACTGATGAGGACCCGAGTGGCAGGACCAGGCCGAGAGGACGCCCACGTAACACCTGACTGTGGCAGATAGATGGTCACTTCCGGAGGGTGGGACTGGACCATGTGTCTGCCCTGGGGGCTGCCAACCAGAATCCCAAGCTATTTTGTCATGTGGTGGGTCTGGCAACGTGCTGTACCAGTGCATGCTCCCCAATCTGACCTGACCTAACATCCTTAATAGATGGCACTCTGAAAGAACACAGCTAGATTCTATTGGAAAAAAGAGAAGGTGTTGCCAACAGCGCCCCCTCTCTGTCTAGTGTGGCATTGCTTAACTTAGCTGAACCCTGAAGATGCCCCTTACTCGTTTGTGCTTGACGATACAGTATATATGAATATTGACCGGTAAAGGCACTGCATGTAGCAAGCTAAGAGGAGAGGTCATGTATTGTGTATTCACACCAAATACAGTGGAACCTCGGTTTACGAGTAACTTGGTTTACGAGTGTTTTGCAAGAAGAGCAAAAATTTTTAATAAATTTTGACTTGAAAAACGAGCGATGTCTTGCAATACGAGTAGTATGGATACACTTTGTCTGCTGAGCGTCATGTGATCACAACTGAGCCGAAGGTTCTTCTCTCTCTCTCCTTATCTCGCTCGCTCGCCCAGCACGTCCGTCTCTCTCTCTCTCTCCTTACCTCGCTCGCTCGCCCAGCGCGTCTCTCTCTCTCTCTCTCCTTATCTCACTCGTTCGCCCAGTACGTCTCTCTCTCTCTTTCCTTATCTCGCTCGCTCGCCCAGCGCATCTCTCTCTCTCTCTCTCTCTCTCTGGCAATCGTCTCCTATTCTCCGTCTGAGTCTGTGTACCTCACTCATACAGTCAACATCTGTTTACTACAGCATTGTGACTGTGTGTGTGTGCGCTGTGAAGTGCGAGTCCCCATCTTGCTCCCCAAAACACAAAGCTGAGTCTCAGTACTTTAACACCTGCTTTTTTCAGCTTGAAACAGCAACAGCGCTGTTATTTATTGTAGCGGGTTCTTTATAATGATCCTTGTATGACCCATTGACGACAGGCGCTTATAGCATGTCTGCGATCTTTTTGGATGCGCTTATATGGCGAACTGCTACAGCGCTGGGAGACTGCGATTGCTTTGGGACGCTCTTCCATGTGTCGTCCCGTTGGGTGGAATCCCACATGAGTTTAGAAACTCACACCAGCCATGATTCTTTATAAAGGTAAAGTGCAGGTTAATTTGTATTATGTATTTTACTTTATATTTTGTATTAATCATTTTTATCAGAATAGTTTTGGGTTGTGGAACGAATCATCTGAGTTTCCATTATTTCTTATGGGGAAATTCGCTTTGATATACGAGTGCTTTAGATTGCGAGCACATTTCCGGAACGAATTATGCTCTCAAATTAAGGTTCCACTGTACATTTATTTGATCATTTTCAAGCTTCTCAAAGATGCTTCTTTCCTTATTTAACTTAGCAGTAGCATCTCCTCGACAAAAAAGGGCATCACAGTCAAACAAAATGGTTCCCTTCCATTCACAATTAGCAAGCTGAGGGACCTCTCACAAACAGAGTCTTGCCTAGAGCCTTCCCTTAAGAAGTGATCAGTCTTTGGTGGCAACCTCAGCCAAACTGCCCTTCCATTCTTCCCCATTGTGCTTTTAGTGTGGGCACACCAAGTTGTCCTCCAGGCTCATCTGTGTTCTTCCAGGAAGTGTCTTATCCCATGCACTTCCATTTCCCTCCTCAGAAACAAGTAGAGCAGGCTAGGAGGTATTTAGAGTTCTCTGTCTCCATCCTAGGGGTTTACCCTGTGGCGTCACCTTGGTCCTTTCAGGGGGGCAGAGGGAACTGTGACAATGTAAATGTTCTTCTGTGTCACTTGTGATACATACAAATAACATTTATAGCAACATTCAGGACAAATGGCTTCATATAGAGTATGGATTGACTCATTTGGAGGTATTGAATTGTTCTGTTTTTAATGAGATATCTGAGCTTCTACTGCCTGTGGCGCTTTTGTAAAGTCCTCAACAAAACCGTCTTCTACATGCCACTCAAAAGAATTCCACATTAGCACAAAAAAGGCAAAAATCAATACATGTTGCTGGAAACTATAATTATAACTTTTATAACACTGTAATGTTGAAGTTAATTGAAATACATACCCAGAAATATATCATAATCAGCATAAATATTATTGGGGTATTATTTTTTTAACAATGTTGATTTGCAAATGAGCCTTTTATGTTGGAAACAAAAGAGTAAACCGTGTTGCAATCAATGCAGAATATACTGGAAGCTCAAAAAGATGACAATGATGTGTGATTCACTAGTCCGTTAGCGTAGGCGTGGAAGTATTATATATTAAACTAAAATTACTGTGAAGTCAAGGACAAATTAAAATGCTGTAATGGCCCAACATTATTCTTTTTCGCCAGAGGTCAAAAGAAATTGATCGCTGACAAGTAGGATAACATGCATATTTACTGTTCTTCCAAACAGATTTCTTTAAGTATAGGCCGCTTACTGAACAGTTCTGGCTGCAAGGTGATTTTTGTTTTTATTTGTCTCTTTATCCTGCCTTGAAATCGGAGAAAAAAAAAAAGAAATGTTATAGACATGTGTAATGCCTTCAGCACACAATCAACAGCTGGCTGTCCTCAAGTTGACAAAAGTACAATGCCAGGGTGATGTTTTTGATTATTGAACCTGCCCTCTTCATTCTGTTTTTGCAGTTTTGCAGGAAGTGTACTCACTTGAAGGGCTTTCTTGTGTACCCAGAGGATGTGGGCTTTTCACAGAGTTTTCTGTCAAATTATAATAGCTGAGAGATGAATTGTCCCCTTGAAGTCTGAGTTCAATATGCATTACCACAAATGTTCCGTGCCCATTGTCCTGCTTCTGTAAAGGCTGTACTGACACGCAGAGGGGGCAAGGGGTGCATTAAATAGGGGCACGTCTGATATCGTGTTTGTTGGATTGAGAAAATAAGAAAGGTTTTGACAAGAACAAGCAATTCAGTCGAACCTAGTGAGTCAATCTCTATTCACCCAAAGCTTTAAAAATCCATCAAGCCACGATGTGAAGGCCTCCAGTACCAAATTACATTCTATGACACAAATTTGTATCTTACTCCACACATTTGTTGGTTTCCTTTTAAAGAAAATACTTTCCAAATTGCAAAGTCTACCCTTAAACAACTACTAGCAATGTCTCCATGTTAAATTACCAATAATAATAATGATGATAATAATAATGCTATATTTTATTTATATAGGTAATTTTAAAAATTTGTAACATGAAGGTAAATAGGAACAAGACAGAATACACATGTGTAAATAAGAGGGAGGTCAGTGTAATGGTGGGGATGCAGGGAGTAGAGTTGATGAAGGTGGATGAGTTTAAATACTTGGAATCAACGGTACAGAGGAATGGGGATTGTTGAAGAGAGGTGAAGAAGAGAATGCAGGCAGGGTGGAATGGGTGGAGAACATATATATATATATATATATATATATATATATATATATATATATATATATATATATATATATACTGTAGACATTGTATAAGAGTCACAAAAATAGTTAGGGTGCCAACCCTGCCACCCTATTTAATTGCAAGGCAACAGAAATAATAATAAAGCTCAAAGAAATAGACAAGGACATGGAGGTGCTATGAGAGAAAGAATTGCTTAACCTGTGTATTGTATTGAATTGTATTGACCCCCTTCTTTTTGATACCCACTGTACGCCCAACCTACCTGGAAAGGGGTCTCTCTTTGAACTGCCTTTCCTGAGGTTTCTTCCATTTTTTTCTCTATAAGGGTTTTTTTTTTTGGGAGTTTTTTCCTTGTCTTCTTACAGAGTCAAGGCTGGGGGCTGTCAAGAGGCAGGGCCTGTTAAAGCCCATTGGGCCCTTCTTGTGTGATTTTGGGATATACAAAAAAATAAATTGTATTGTATTGTATTGTTTCATTATCAACTGAGCTGACTGGGAGCTCTGTCCTGCTGAAGGCTCGGGACACAAGTGACACACCTCCTTCCAGGGACAGTAATTTTTATATGCGCCGGAACGAAAGGAGTGAGACTTTCGGAGGCGACGGAGGTATAGTCAATCAGCTTCCTGGGGCATCTTTTCTGATCTACGGACAAAAGAGACAGGACAGTTAGTGATACTGCCCCTGCTTGCTTCGGTGTGGTATTGCATACCTAATCAGACCCGGCAAGATGGTCTACAGATGCGCATGCATGACTATAGAGTATATTTGTGTAGATATATATCTACATATATATATATATATATGTGAATTATATTATTCTAGCCACAACCTTGAGGCGGATGGGCTACAACAGCAGAAGACCCCACCGGGTACCACTCATCTCCACTACAAATAGGAAAAAGAGTCTACAATTTGCACGAGCTCACCAAAATTGGACAGTTGAAGACTGGAAAAATGTTGCCTGGTCTGATGAGTCTCGATTTCTGTTGAGACATTCAAATGGTAGAGTCAGAATCTGGCGTAAACAGAATGAGAACATGGATCCATCATGCCTTGTTACCACTGTGCAGGCTGGTGGTGGTGGTGTAATGGTGTGGGGGATGTTTTCTTGGCACACTTTAGGCCTCTTAGTGCCAATTGGGCATCGTTTAAATGCCACGGGCTACCTGAGCATTGTTTCTGACCATGTCCATCCCTTCATGACCACCATGTACCCATCCTCTGATGGCTACTTCCAGCAGGATAATGCACCATGTCACAAAGCTCGAATCATTTCAAATTGGTTTCTTGAACATGACAATGAGTTCACTGTACTAAAATGGCCCACACAGTCACCAGATCTCAACCCAATAGAGCATCTTTGTGATGTGGTGGAACAGGAGCTTCGTGCCCTGGATGTGCATCCCACAAATCTCCATCAACTGCAAGATGCTATCCTATCAATATGAGCCAACATTTCTAAAGAATGCTTTCAGCACCTTGTTGAATCAATGCCACGTAGAATTAAGGCAGTTCTGAAGGCGAAAGGGGGTCAAACACCGTATTAGTATGGTGGTCCTAATAATCCTTTAGGTGAGTGTATATATATATATATATATATATATATATATATATATATATATATATATATACAGTATATATATGGAAGCAAAGGTTTGTGATACAGTTTGCATATTTGTAGTTGGAGATCCACAAAGGGAGAGAATGAATCACGTATCATAATGTAGTTTTTATTCCTGAGCTTTTAGCTCCTGCCAATATATGTCAATTATATTGTTCTGTATGTAGATAGATAGATAGATAGATATGTATATGTATACATATGTGTAAATATTGATATATATTGTAAGCTGGAGGGCTGATCGCACCCTCAGAGGACACAGACGCCCCTGGGAAAACCCCTGAAACAGCTGACATTCTACCTTCACATTGCTCCTTACCCTCCTTACCATACTTGCACCTCTCGCACGGTACTCTGCTTACTTAAAAGCCTTGTACAAGTGCCTGTCAGCTTTGGAATTGATTGTTTTGCTTTCTCTCTCTCTCTCAGACATTTCCTGCTCCTGACGCGTATTTTAAAGAAGAAGATCCGTCTCTCAATTAAAGGTATGCAAACGTAACTGTCATCTCTGTCAAGGAGCACGTTTAAAATCTCTAAAAGGGACAAATGTTTGTTTACAGTATTTGAATAAAATTCTTCCTGTCTCTATGACCTCCTGTGTTTCTGTGCAAATCTGTGACCCAAGCGTGACAATATATATATTGTGACAGATAGGGGGTGCTTTCGTCCCCTTGAACCCTCAGACTTGACGCCAGACACCAAGTAAAAGTCCAGTAATTTGACTTTTTATTAATAAACCGTGCACAAAGCACCCTCCTCTCCACAATACTCATATACACAATACAAAACTAATCAATAAACAATCCTCCACTCCCATACGCGTTGCCACCCTGCTCGTCATCTGGTATTTCCCAAAGTCTTTTATAGTCCGTGACCCAGAAGTGCTTCTGATCCCCTGTCCATGTGACTTCCTAGCATTTCCGGGTCAGATTAAAACTCCTTCTTCTTCAAACCGGAAGCACATCATTCCCTTTGTCCATGTGACTAGGACGCACTTCCAGGTTCTATGAAAATTACTCGTTCCTCCCTGCAGCTCCATCTAGTGGCCCCTGTGGTATCCAGCAGGGCTGTGGATGAAAACTCCATTGTCCATAATTCCCTGATGGTATTCAGGGCACCTCCATGCTGCAGGGAGGGCTCCATCTGGCCGCCTGGGGGTATTGGCCGGGATGACTGGCCATAGACCACAATATATATATACACTCACCTAAAGGATTATTAGGAACACCTGTTCAATTTCTCATTAATGCAATTATCTAATCAACCAATCACATGGCAGTTGCTTCAATGCATTTAGGGGTGTGGTCCTGGTCAAGACAATCTCCTGAACTCCAAACAGAATGTCAGAGTGGGAAAGAAAGGTGATTTAAGCAATTTTGAGTGTGGCATGGTTGTTGGTGCCAGACGGGCCGGTCTGAGTATTTCACAATCTGCTCAGTTACTGGGATTTTCACGCACAACCATTTCTAGGGTTTACAAAGAATGGTGTGAAAAGGGAAAAACATCCAGTATGCGGCAGTCCTGTGGGCGAAAATGCCTTGTTGATGCTAGAGGTCAGAGGAGAATGGGCCGACTGATTCAAGCTGATAGAAGAACAACTTTGACTGAAATAACCACTCGTTACAACCGAGGTATGCAGCAAAGCATTTGTGAAGCCACAACACGCACAACCTTGAGGCGGATGGGCTACAACAGCAGAAGACCCCACCGGTACCACTCATCTCCACTACAAATAGGAAAAAGAGGCTACAATTTGCACAAGCTCACCAAAATTGGACAGTTGAAGACTGGAAAAATGTTGCCTGGTCTGATGAGTCTCGATTTCTGTTGAGACATTCAAATGGTAGAGTCAGAATTTGGCGTAAACAGAATGAGAACATGGATCCATCATGCCTTGTTACCACTGTGCAGGCTGGTGGTGGTGGTGTAATGGTGTGGGGGATGTTTTCTTGGCACACTTTATGCCCCTTAGTGCCAATTGGGCATCGTTTAAATGCCACGGGCTACCTGAGCATTGTTTCTGACCATGTCCATCCCTTCATGACCACCATGTACCCATCCTCTGATGGCTACTTCCAGCAGTATAATGCACCATGTCACAAAGCTCGAATCATTTCAAATTGGTTTCTTGAACATGACAATGAATTCACTGTACTAAAATGGCCCCACAGTCACCAGATCTCAACCCAATAGAGTATCTTTGGGATGTGGTGGAACGGGAGCTTCGTGCCCTGGATGTGCATCCCACAAATCTCCATTAACTGCAAGATGCTATCCTATCAATATGGGCCAACATTTCTAAAGAATGCTTTCAGCACCTTGTTGAATCAATGCCACGTAGAATTAAGGCAGTTCTGAATGCGAAAGGGGGTCAAACACCGTATTAGTATCGTGTTCCTAATAATCCTTTAGGTGAGTGTATATATATATATATATATATATATATATATATATATATATATATATATATATATATATATATATATATATATATATATATATATATATGGAAGCGAAGGTTTGTGATACAGTTTGCATATTTGTAGTTGGAGATCCACAAAGGGAGAGAATGAATCACGTATCATAATGTAGTTTTTATTCCTGAGCTTTCAGCTCCTGCCAGGAGCCATTATCAGGGCCCTGTCCCTCAGATGAGCCCCATGTGGCTCAGCGCCACATCCCGCGATGGCTGATCTTCTCCATGTTGGGGAGTCGGCATCTTCCCATCTGCAGCTCTGCCCTGTGGAGATACAAGCAACAGGTCTGGGGGTGTTGCCCCAACGTCCACACCAATCGGACGTCCTCTCTGGACAACATCGCCAGACGTGGCCACAGAGGCTGCAATTATAGCAACGCCGCTCCCCTACGAATCAACCCGTAAGTGGTTGGAAGCAGGATGGGAAGTCCTGCTCCCATGTTCACTCCCGTGAGGGTACCCGACGTTTCCACCCCTCCACATCAGAGCCCTCCACCGCCTTTATGCAGACGGGCTCGCGCTGCGCACTGTTAGGAGGATCCAGTTTCTTTCTCTGCTACAACCAAGGGAGGCTGCCATCTAGTGTCCAGGGGAAGATACTGGGCTTCCCACTCTTGTCCCCCTGCCAGATGTGGTGAAGGGGCATCCCGGCCAGACATGGGCCCCGGAAATCCGTCACAATGTATAGACATAGATATAAATAGACAAAACTTTATTTTTCCCCAGGAGTAAATCTGGCCTTTTACAGAAGCATAAGTAGGTAGATAAGTACCAACAGTGAGAAATGATATATATGTATGTGTGCATATATATATATATATTGTGATGGACAGCCGGGTCCCATGCCCAGCCGGGACACCTCTGCTGCTTACGTCCCGGGGTAGCCACCATGGACAGTGCAATACCTCCCCCGGGGCGCCTGGGGACAGCCTCCCTGGCCGTGGGTCCTTCCTCAGTCTCCCCGTGGCTCGATGGGACATGGAGTCCACCACAGCCCAGTTGGGAGATGGGGTGGCCGCCAGGGGGTTGCTGCGGAGAGCCAGCCGCATCAATGGATGACTTCCCAGCCCCACCCAGAGGTGCAATTAAGACCAGCTGGTCAGGCACCTGGACTACTACCGGGTGGACCATAAAAGGGCAAACCGTCCTTCAGTTGCGGCCAGAATCAGGAGGAAGAGGACGAGGTTGCCTGGGAGGAGTGGTGGTGCCAGGAAGGGTTGTATAAAGTCTGTTTTGTGCTTTTGGGACTGTGTTGGGCCTGTGGGACACGGGGAAGGCGTGCCCCACGGCTGAAGAAAAGAAATAAAAAACCTATTTGTTTTACACGTGCCTCTGTGTAAGTCTGTGCCGGGTCAGGCGCTATATAGCGCCTTTTACTATATATATATATATATTATATACTGTAATATATAAATAAATGTTTACGTATAGGATGCTGAGGCCTGGGGATCGGCAGCATTTCACTCATACTTAAGCAGTGATGCGTTTCATTTTCTTTCAGGTCAGGGAGTTACTCCAAAAGGGAATTTTGTGTCCAAGTACCAAAAGTCTATCCATTAGTTTTTATTGACTTGCTAGTGGAAGCAATTTGCAATACCGTCACTGAAACTAGACAACAGATAAATACAACTGAAAAAGCATTCTGTTGTATTGACAAGTCAAGGCACCAAGCTTAGCAAGTAAAATGCAGGTTGTAAAATACTGTATGTTGCATTCTGCTGGCTGAACACACTATTTAAACAACCAAGAGACCTTTGAGGAAATGAATTGCATATTGCAGTCTTTGGCTCTTGTAAATAATTCAAGCCAACCAGAATGGTTTGGATATGCTCTTAGCAGGTTTGTTATAATTAAATTTTAATTAATAACATTTGGATTCAAATAGTGCTCATTAAAATGATTCACTGAATACTGGGAGATGCCTCGCCGTGTCCTACCTTGCAAATAATGTGTTTCAAGCCCATGTGCTTAATGCTCCAAAAGGGAAATAAGTGGACAAACACGAATAACACTTAAAATGTAAACCAAACTTTCAATCTTTCAGATGGGAAGATCAAAATGTGTCACGCTCCCCCATCCACCATGGTTGCTTGCTTACATTATAAGCCTTATGGTTTAATGAATTGCACATTCCCTGATTCTGTGATAATCAAAATGTGGCATTTTCATTTAAAGGCTATTTTATAGCAAGACTTTTTATGCTATTTCTTTTTTCTGGATCATTGACAATTCATTACCATTGGAAAGCAGAAAGATGATGCTTAATTTAAATAAGACTTTTACATTTAGCATTTTTAACTTATTTTTTTAAACTCTCTCCAGACATTTAGATGTAGGTAGGAATTCCAATAAAAAAAAAACTTTCATTGTAAAAAGCGCTCCATTTAAACTAAGTGTTAATTACACCGGTAAAAAGGACGAATAAAATGTGTCCACGGCATATATAATGATACATCCCTTGGAGAATGTGACCACTGACCTTCTGCTGGTAACACTTCAGGGTGGATTCTCCAGTTAGGCACGTGATCGTCTGGAGGGAAGAATAAACCACACCCCCAAAGGACAGAGCTCTTTAGGCTCCACCCCATTCAGTCCTTATAGAAATGAACTGTTACAGTGTCAAAGTAACCATTAAAATTGTATACACAGAAAGATTATATACCAGAAATTTTAATTTAATTATTTTATTCCAAATCCTTCCAATTAGTAACCCCCTGCTTTGGTTGCCTGTTCACACTTGATTGTGTTGTCAAATGCTATTATCAAGTATTTAATTGGTCTGATTTCCTGCGGTGATATGACAGCCTATAACGAGGTTAAGCTTTTCACTTCATTGTGAAATTGCCAAAAGAGAAGTGCTGATTTAGGACTTCCAGAGACCTGACGTCAGAGTTGTTAAACACCTGACTACCGATGCAAAGTTCTGCGCAAAAGTAAAACTATTTCTGCCATCCTTGATCCGTGTGTCTACAATATTTTGTAGAAAGTGAGAAAGAATGACACCCTTGATCAAATAGGGAAATGCAGCTAGATGACTCATGCGTATAAAAAGTCATTATTATAATATGTGTTGATGTGACAAATATAATAAAGCCCAAAAATAATGAATGTGATGTACTTTGGAATGGAGACCATCTAGGAAAAAGTTCCTGCTGGAAGAGTGTGCTGATGAGGCCAATAGTGGGAGCTAACCCTGTGGTTTGAATGTGGATCCCAATGCCCCAGTGCAGTGAAAAGGGACTATGTGCTGTAAAAATGGTGCCATCTCTAAGATGAGACATAAAATCTTGGTCCTGACTCTCTGGGGTCATAAAAATCCCTGGGCATCCTTTGTAAAGAGCAGGATGTACTCCGACGTTGAGGCTAAATTGCCCTCCATGGCCTGGTAATTCTGACCTCCTAATCCCCTAAGCCTGTCTCTAACTGGCTATCTATCTCTTTCACCCCTTCACCACTAATGTTTGATGACTGTACTGGTGAAAAAATGGCTGCCATCGCATCTTCCAGGTAAGTGATACACATTAGTAGTGGCTGAAGTGGCTATGTAAAGTGATCTAAGTAGAGTAAAAAGTGCTATATAAATGTACAGAATTATTATTATTTGACTTTCCCGTTAAGAGGATCAGTGTTGCATGTTTGTAATGAAGAACTTTATTGTTTCGTCGTCAGTTTAGGTTACCTGTTGTCATTTCTCAGGATTAGTGCAATAAAAGCAAAGGCTCGATTCACTCTCTGCATACAGAAAACTCTGCATGACATGTCCTACATCCTAGCCTAATGGTTTGACACAACATGATTTCTTTGGCACTGCTTGAAAACTATGCAAATGATATGCGAAAGGAACAAACTCTTAGGGACCAGCTAGATTTTTTTTTTTGTCCTTAATGATAACTAGCTTATGAATCGATTGAGGCACGAAAAAGCCATTCAGTTTACTAACATAATCGGGGCAATGGACAACAGG
Source organism: Polypterus senegalus (assembly GCF_016835505.1). Taxonomy (NCBI): domain Eukaryota; kingdom Metazoa; phylum Chordata; class Cladistia; order Polypteriformes; family Polypteridae; genus Polypterus; species Polypterus senegalus. Next base: position 17,404,003 of record NC_053165.1, on the reverse strand, counting down.
AGAGAAGCTGCATTTGTTAAGTGTGAGCAGTTATATTCCTTTAACACACAAATCATCTGCGGTGCCAAGTTGAGACTGACGAGCATCATGGCTCGGTGGCCTGCGTCAACCCATGGATCATTTATTTCAAGGCAAAGTAGAGTTGGCAGATGACTTACTTGTGTTGCTTCTGTATGTGATGGCTGGCTTGTGGGTATGGTGACTGCCTGAACCTGCAGTTTATCATCTGGCCTATACTATTCATTGTAGCAATGATTATGTCATTGCATGTGCCAGGTAATAGCGGCTACCCAGCCAGACACTGGTGTCTTACACCTTTCCACAACCCTGCACTCCAATGCCATGCAGAGCACACTGTGAGGCTCCTCAAATGCCAGTGAGATGCAGGCGGCAGTGTTTGGATGTGTCAGCATTCTGATTGCATATGTACGATGTTAATTAGCACAGTCCATGTATGGTTGTTTCATCGTGACAACCAGGAGAGTTTTGAGATGCATTTGCATTTATATAATACTTGTGTAAGTTGTGTACACCAGGTTTTATAAATCAGATTTTTTTTTTTTTTTTGGCATATGCACATTTTCATGCTTGAATCCAAGCCAGGTTTTATGACTGAGTGCCCTGGAGAGTGCCAGGCGCAATCTGATATCAATAGAGTTGCTCTGACATGATCCAGGAGCTTTTAAGATCTTAGAGGCCCTCATCAGTGAAGATCTCTCACAACATTATCAGACTTGTAAAGAAAGCTGAATAGCACCTCCGATTTTTGGGAAAGTTGGTCCTAACTAGTGATAACCGATAAATGATCTGCCCAAAATTAAATTTACAGCTTTTGCTTTGCAAAGATATTTGTGAAATAGACGGTACTTGGCCACCAGTGAAATTCGTGCAATTGATATATTAAAGAGCTTGTCCAGTCCTTGTCTGGAAACATTTTCTGGTGCTAATTCGTCATAGGCCTGCCTCTCGTTTAGTGTTTAAATCGAATTTTGTACTGAGGAAAAAAAAGAAAAATCTCCAGACTCACTTCCTGTCAAGTGTAGCTATTTTGTTGAGCCATGAGAGGCATGTTGTGGTTGTTCTAGTAGTACGATATCCTCTTTGCCAATTATGATGACATTCTTGGCAACCGGAATCCTGAAGTTTCATTGGTGATAGAAACAATACTTATCTTACTTACACTATGGATAGCTTCACCCTTATCACGACTACTCGTAGGGTCATTATAAATCAGAGAGATAATCCTGGTAGTGTGTCCGTATTTGTTAAAATAAAAAGAATCATCGCATAATCAGTCAGTGTAGTATGTAAGCTATTACAATTACTTTAAAACCACACAAATATGATTATCTCAAACTTTTTAATGGAATTCAGGAACAAGTGCAGAAGAGCAGACAGGAAAGGGCATGCCTTAGATATTCTCATTTTTATCTATTCAAAGGACAAAATGAACTTGAATCCAAATTCATTTCTTTATTCATTTTTCAATCCTGCTTATCCCACAATGCACCAAGGCCAATTACAACAGGGACAATACACCCACCAACACTCAGGTTAATTTAAAGTTCAACCAAGGTGATGTATAGAAAAAGCCTTTGTTAGGGTTTTCTTAATGTAGTATTAAGTGATTAAATTGCCCCGTAGGTGTCCCCTTTTCTAATGTGTAGGCAGTGCTGATTTGTAAGCCTCGAGATCTTTATATGCAGTTTAAACTAAGAGATGCTCAGAGGTAGCCCCAATTCTAAGGCAAGCTAATGGAATAGCCGACAAAAGCAATTCATACAAAATTATTAACTTAGACTTTCAAAAAGCCTTTGGCACGAGCCCACATGGAACATTAATTTTGAAACTTGAAGGTCTTGGAATCAGAGGTAACCTACAAACCTGGATCTCAACTTGGTTAACCAGCAGGAGACAAAGAGTTCAGATAAAGAGAAAATGAGTGGAGCCCTTCAAGGATGTGTATTTGGACCACTCCTTTTTAAAAATAATATAAATGATGCTGATTCTGGTGTAGTTATTCAATTTGTGATACTAAACTTGGGGGGATAGCAGATACAGAGGAGGAAGCAAAAATAATTTGAAAATGACTTGGAGAAGCTTCAGAAGAGGTCAAACACTTGGATAATGCAGTTTAATGTCGAAAAGTGCAAGGAACGTCATTCTCTCTGTATATAAAATACAACGTCTGTCTGTATGTCTATCCACTTTTCATGAGAGAACTACGGATTTAGATCTGTTTTTTTTTTTTCTATAATTTGCTTGAACATTCTGGTTGATTTTGCAACTTCTCTTATCGCGCTATGTATCATAGTTCACTTGCGGTACTGATTTATTTGCGCAATTCTAAGAGAGAGGGGCTATGGGCCAAAGGGGGGGGTACCCTCTTCTCTCTCACGCCAGCCTCGGGGTGTGTTCCTTACCTCCACTTAGCTAGCGAATGAGAGAACTACTTAACGGATTTAGATCGGGTTTTTTTTCTATAATTTGCTTGTTTTGATGTCGCTACACTGGTTACCTGTGTTTTTCAGAATTTATTTTAAAATTCTGCTTATAGTTTACAAAGCCTTAAATAATCTCGCTCCATCTTATATATCGGAATATCTGACACCCTATATTCCAAATCGTAATCTTAGATCATCAAATGAGTGTCTCCTTAGAATTCCAAAAGCTAAACTTAAAAGAAGTGGTGAGGCGGCCTTCTGCTGCTATGCACCTAAAATCTGGAATAGCCTGCCGATAGGAATTCGCCAGGTTGATACAGTTGAGCACTTTAAAACACTGCTGAAAACACATTACTTTAACATGGCCTTTTTATAACTTCACTTTATCTTAATCCTGATACTCTATATGTTCAGTTCATCATAATAACTATTCATGGTCTCTAAAATCCCTACTGACCCCTGACCCCTACTGACCCCTACTCTCTCTTCTGTTTCTTTTTCCGGTTTCTCTGTGGTGGCGGCCTGCGCCACCACCAACCTACTCAAAGCACCATGATGTCCCAGCATTGATGGACTAAAAGCCAGAAGTCCACGTGCTCATCATCATCATCATCAAATCCTTCCGTGAAAACCATAAATACAAAGAGGACTGTTTCATTTATGTTAGGTAGAATGCCCAGAGGGGACTGGGCTGTCTCATGGCCTGGAATCCCTGCAGATTTTATTTTTTTTTCTCCGGCCGTCTGGAGTTTTTTTTTTGTTTTTTCTGTCCCCGTGGCCATTGGACCTTACTCTTATTCTATGTTAATTAATGTTGACTTATTTTATTTTCTTACTGTGTCTCTTATTTTTCTATTCTTCATTATGTAAATCACTTTGAGCTACATTTTTTTGTATGAAAATGTGCTATATAAATAAATGTTGTTGTTGTTGTTGAACATTCTGGTTGATTTTGCAACTTCTCTTATCGCGCTATGTATCATAGTTCACTTGCGGTACTGATTTATTTGTGCAATTCCAAGAGAGAAGAGCTATGGGCCAAAGGGAGGGGGCGGGACCCTCCTCTCTCTCACGCCAGCCTCGGGGTGTGTTCCTTACCTCCGCTTAGCTAGCGAATGAGAGAACTACTTAACGGATTTAGATCGGGTTTTTTTCTATAATTTGCTTGAACATTCCAATTGATTTTGCGATTCTTCATTGCACTAAGAATCATAGTTCACTTGCTAATCTGAGACACAGGCTGCAGGCTAAATAGAGGGGGAAGCCTGACATCAGGAGTAGGGAGCTGGGCAGGGCCCTGCTCACTGTCCTTTTTCACTAATATACAGGCAGAGCCGTGGGGCATGGCTAGTTGTAAATACAACACAGTCCTAAAGGAAGCAACTTCTGCAAAAGGATTTACAGGTAGGTGTTTATGTTAACACAAAGCCTTCTTATCATTTACAAAATGTGAATACCTGATTGAAAAGTTCAATGAAATTTTGGCTATGAATGGTGAAATGTTAGGCTCAGACTATATAATGCATTAGTGTGACCGCATCTGGAGAATTGTGTGCAGTTCTGGTCACCACGATATACAAGAAAGACATAACAGAACTTGAAGCTGTGCAGAGGAGAGCAGCCAGGGGCACCCTGAGGACTTCAGGACATGTCTTACTGTGACATGCTCAGGGAATTATACCTTTTTAGTCTTGAGCAGAGGAGGCCACATGGGGAACTAATCCAGGTCTACATTGATAAAGTAGAACCAGCCAGTTCTATGAACTTAACAGGAAATCATGTACTCTAGGACACCAATGAAATTTAAGAGGAAGTGAATTTAGGACCTAAAAGGGAGGGAAGCCTTTCTTTATGCTAAAAATTGTTGGAATCTAGAAGAAATCATTGAGACATAGAGGAGAAGCAGCTGCCTTGACCACCTTTAAGAAGTATCTGGATGAGATGTTGAAACAACTATTTAGCTATTAGCTAAACAAAAGACCTAATTTTTTTAGGTCTTATACTTCAAAGTGTTAGGAGCACTAGGAGTGAGGCAGAAAGCATCCCTGGGCAAGACTCCAATTCACTACAGGGCCCACTCACACACACACATTTGTGTGCAGCTCTGGTCATGACGGAACCAAAACACATAGCAGCACCTGAAGTTGTGCAAAGTAGAACACCCAATTGCATCCCAGGACTTAAGGACATGTCGTACTGTGATAATTAAAGCTCAGAGAAGTAGACCTGTTTAGTCTCAAGCAGAGAAGACAGGCCTTCAAAATTCTCAAAAGCTTTGGTAAATTAGATTTAACAGAATTCTTTCAGCTTGACAGTGAATCGCATACTTGAGGACATCAGTGGAAATTAAGAGGAAGTTAAACCAGGAGAACTGGAGAGTTGTGGAAGTTTACAACAAACAGGTTGAAGCAGAAGCCTTGAGAACCTTTAAGAAGATATTGGGAGAGCTTAGCTATTGGCTAAACAAATGAGAATGATGGAACTGAATGGTCTCCTCCATCTGTAAACATTCTAATGTTCTTAAATTATTAAACTCAATTTAATTCAGTCCAACTGAATTCAGTTTATTTTTCCATGCTGTCTTCACAGTCGAGAGGGTCAAGAGGTTTATTTACCTCGGCAGTGACATTCTTGTCTCTGGTGACTCTTCCTATGAAGTCAGTAGATGGATTGGGAGAGTATGGGGGCCATGAGGTGCCTGGAATAAGGTGTGTGGTGCTCCCAGTATCTTTACAAAAGGAAGAAGGTCCAAGTCTTTAGAGTCCTGGTGCTTCCTGTCTTGCTATACGGTTGAGAGAAATGGACGCTATCTAGTGACCTGAGACGAAGACAGGTACTGTGTCTCTCTGGAAAATCCTTGAGTACAGTTGGTTTGACTTTGTGTTGAATGAGTGGCTGCTCAGGGAGTCCCAAATGAGGCACCCAGCCTGCATTGTGAGAGAGTGTCAATTATGTCACTATGGCCATGTGGCGCGATTCCCAGAGGGTGATCCAGCTCGTAAGATCCTCATTGTTGGGGACCCGAGTGGCTGGACAAGGCCAAGGGGTCACCCATATAACAGCTGGCTGCAGCAGGTAGAAGGTCATTTCCGAACGGTGGGAATGGACCACATGTCTACCTGGGGGGGGTTGCCAACCTGGATCCCGAGCTGTTTCGCCATGTGGTGGGTGTGTGGCAACGCACTGTACAAGTGCATGCTCTCCAACTTGACTTGTCTTCACTGTCTGTAGGTTCACAACAAAATGCAATTACAAAGTGTTTCAAACTGATTAAAATTAATGGAACTTCTCTGTCCTTCAACATGTTTGTTGAACTATGACCTGTTGCCCTGAGTATGATGATAATCTGCATCCAGCCCTGCATGTAGGCACTCCAACCTGCAGGGAAAAACCTGGGGTTGGTAGCAGAATTGGCACTCCAGCCACCATAAAAAACCTCACGCTGTTCCATTCCATCTGAACTAGTTTGGTGCTGTTGTGTCACCCGTCGCATGGCTGCAATCGGGTCCAATTTTGGGATCCTGAGTTGGTTTGTCATGTGGTAGGTGCGTCAATATGCTGTATCATGGCATGCTCCTTACCGCTCCATCTCTCTCTATGACTTGTTGACCGTGAAGGTGAGGAAAACAAGAACTCCGAGTTAGCAGCATCCCTGAGGAAAATAAATCTCTGTGGGGTCCATGGTCAGTTATAGGGCACAGTCAGACAAAAACACAATTAAAACAGCATGCATGTCTTTTAGGAGGTGGGAGAAAAACTGGAACTTTTTTAAGAAAGAAACAGTTTGGAGAGAAGGGATCAGTTGCACCCAGTGAATGATTCAGCACAGGGTTCAAACCCAGGACACTTGATCCGCTAACCACTGTGCCACCCAATAAACTACTGGAGCAGACAAAATCGTTTATGATCAAATAGTCGTTGGATACACTGTTTGCAAATTCCAAGTCAAAGATAGCATATACAGTCTGGCTGCTTTATCCATGGGTTTGGCATCTGCGGTTTTGACCCACCATGGTTCGAAATTATTAAAAAAAAAATCCATACAGTTCTCAAAAAGGACATTTGAGATCCCCGCTACTTATGCACAAGAAACAAAATGTACCGACTGCTGGGACACGAAGTACTCGAGCCCAGTCAACCCTCAGACGCACTCTATCAGCCCTTATGTTCACTTCATGTTCACAAACCTTCTTTATGCTTTTCTACAAGTCCTTAGCATCTGTGGATGGGTTTTTGCACATCCTCAAGTGGTCCTGAAACTATAAGCCTATGGATAAGGAGAGCCGACTTCTTTATAAAGTGTCTCACAGGTCATTCAGTGTTTGAATGTCCAGTTGATGTCTGAGTGGAGTTTCCATATTTTTCCCAATGCCTCTGTGGTTTTTTTCTTCAGCTGATCTGGACTTTCTCACACTTCTAAAAAGACATTTTTGTGTGTGTTGGGTTAATTGTTAATTCTAAAGTGGCCCTGTGTGAAGGTAACTGTGGGTGTATGCAAGGGCGGCCACCCATCCGGAGTTAATTTCTCATTGTCTATGCTGCTGGGACAGAGCCCTGCTCCTCATAATCCTGAAATGGGTAGGAAAAGCATTTTTATATTTTTATTCCAATGTTATGTTGCCACTCTATATTTGCATAAATTTCAAAGGCTTGTAGGCTCAGCAAAATCACTAATTCCCCCAAGAACTAATTAGGCCTTGGGGAGTTTTATTTATTTTTCACCTTTGGAGTTCAATTTTATTTTCTCCTCTTCTGTTTGACGTTATTTTTTTTCTAATGATACAAATGTAGCAGAACTGCATTTAAATTTGAAGCCATGGTATAATCTAATCCAAATTAGAAAATGCAGCTGGAGTTCAGGTGTATCATAATATTTCAATGTATTTTGTATGATGACAATAATAATCTGAAATGCTGCATTTTGTGCTCGGCGACAGTGATACGGGACCCTAACATGTTTGCTTAGCAGATTTTAAAAATGTGTGGAAAGCAGTAAATTCATACCTGGTGGCATGGATCGTGGACTACCTTACAGACAGACCTCAGTATGTGCATCTTGGGAACTGCAGGTCTGACATTGTGGTCAGCAACACAGGAGCGCCGCAGGGGACTGAACTTTCTCCGGTCCTGTTCAGCCAACATACATCAGACTTCCAATACAACTCGGAGTCCTGCCACGTGCAAAAGTTCACTGACGACACTGCTACATCAGAAGTGGGCAGGAGGAGGAGTATAGGAAGCTAATCATGGACTTTGTTAAATGGTGCGACTCAAACCACCTACACCTGAACACCAGCAAAACCAAGGAGGCGGTAGTGAATTTTAGGAGGCCCAGTCCCCTCATGGACCCCGTGATCATCAGAGGCGACTGTGCAGAGGGTACAGACCTATAAATACCTGGGAGTGCAGCTGGATGATAAATTGGACTGGACTGCCAATACTGATGCTCTGTGCAAGAGAGGCCAGAGCCGACTATACTTCATTGGAAGGCTGGCGTCCTTCAACATCTGCAATAAGATGCTGCAGATGTTCTACCAGACGGTTGTGGCGAGCGCCCTCTTCTACACGGTGGTGTGCTGGGGAGGCAGCATAAAGAAGAAGGATGCCTCACGCCTGGACAAACTGGTGAGGAAGGCAGGCTCTATTGTAGACATGGAGCTGGACAGTTTGATATCCATGGCAGAGCGACGGGCGCTGAGCAGGCTCCAGTCAATCATGGAGAATCCACTGCATCCACTGAACAGGATGATCTCCAGACAGAGGAGCAGCTTCAGAGACAGACTGCTGTCACCGTCCTGCTCCACTGACAGACTGAGGAGACCCCACACTATGCGACTCTTCAATTCCACCCGGGGGGGTAAACGTGAATATTATACAAAGTTATTGTCTGTTATACCTGCATTGTTATCACTCTTTAATTTAGTGGGGTGAATTGAGAAATGAGAGCTGAAATAAACGATTTATTGTTAAAATGTTATTTAAACACTTGTGTCTGTACATAATACATTTCACCCTGGGTTGATTTCTTGGCTTAACTGTATTTTCTGTTTTATTGGTTTTTGTGTTATTTTTCATGTTTCAATGTCATTTATATTTATTATTATTTGGTTACTATGTCTTTAAATGTTCAGTCTTACTTGTGTTTTATAAGTGGAACCCAAGGGGGTAGGGCCACCTTAACGTCACTGCTTCTCGGTCCTCCCTCTGCCTTTATATTGCTGACCCAGGAGTGGATCATTAAGAGCTGATTGTTGGAGTTTTGCAAGTTTGCTTTCTATTGATCTTTTATCATTCTTCAATTTTTTCTGTTATTGAATTTTGCTTGGAGTTTATAGGGTGAAGATCGTGCCATTTAAATACTGTACTGACTTTTGTTGTCATATTGGTGCCTCTTAATTTTTTCATCATTTCGTGGTTTCATTGGGCTCTTTGTACAACTTTACAAAGTGGGCTTTGAGGGCTTTAGACTACAGTTAGTTTTTGTAACTAGCCTTTGTTTTGTTTTGTTCTTTTTTTGCTTTATCGTTATCGTCACCATATTGTGTAGACATGGCCAGCTCTTTTTTGTTCTCTGGTTACTTGGGCTGCACTTGAATCTCTAAGGCATCGTGTCTTTGGTGGCCAAGAACCTCATCCAGTTACTCATTGTGGTTAAAAGTAACATGGAAATGGTGCCATTTAGAATTGACTTTAAAATACTGTTAATGGTTTACAAAGCCTTGAATAATCTCGCTCCATCCTATATTTCGGAATGCCTCTCACCTTACACTCCAAATCGTAACCTTAGATTTTCAAATGAGTGTCTGCTTAGAATTCCAAGAGGTAAACTTAAAAGAAGTGGTGAGGTGGGCGCCCTTCTGCTGTTAGGCACCTAAAATCTGGATTAGCCTGCCAATAGGAATTCGCCAGGCTAATACAGTGGAGCACTTTAAAAAACTGCTGAAAACACATTACTTTACCATGGCTCTCTCATAGCTTCATTTTAGTGTAACCCTGATATTCTGTATATGCATTTAATTATCTTTTTTTTTTCATGGCTCCAAAATCCATACTAACCCCTACTTTCTCTGCTATTCTTTTTCCGTCTTTTCTGTGGTGGTGATCTGCGCCACCACCACTTGATGAAAGCACCCTTGCAGTCCCTACATTGGCAGAGGTCCACATGACCATCATCGTCTGTTTCTTCCACGTGAAGCCTGAAAACCACGAGGACTGACTGAGATCATTTATGTCAGATAGAATGCCCAGTGGGGCTGGGTGGCCTCAGAACCCCTGCAGATTTTGGTTTATTTTTTGTTTTTTTCTCTCCTCCTGCCCATCTGACCTTATTTTATTCTTTGTTATTTAGCATGGCCTAATTTTATTTTTATATTTCTTCTTTTTTTTCTTTCTTCATCTTGTAAAACACTTTGAGCTACATCATTTGTATAAAAACGTGCAAGAGAAATAAATGTTGTTGTTGTTGTTGTTGATTGAAGCCCATTTGGAGCCCTAGGTGGGGTAGAAAGATGTCACCCCTCACTGTCCATGCCAGGCAGTCTGTATTATTAGACTTCAACGGCCTGTTGGTCCCTATTGGTGTCCCTTTCAGTTGCACAAACAGAGCCCCTTTGTGTATATACTGCAGAGCGCACAAGCTTTTACTTTCATAAATGCCCACAATCAGTGGGTAACAGTGCCCACTCAGTATCATCACAGTTCTTATACCCCGGTCCCTTTCAGTGTTTGGAATGTGCGCCCCTTAACTTCCATAAACAGCGCCACTCAAATGACGGCTTCCTAGGCGGCCATCTGTGTTGGGTAATGGATTGACACGGCTCTGCTCCAAAAGGTCACTTCCCTATCCGAGTTGACAGATTCCAAATCAAACCCATTTTCTTAGTCAGTCAGTCATTCTCCAACCCACCATATCCTAACACAGGGTCACGGGGATCCGCTGGAGCCTATCCCAGCCAGCACAAGGCGCAAGGCAGGAACAAATCCCTAGGCAGGGCGCCAGCCCACCGCAAATTTTCTTAGTGCTTTTTGAAATTAGTTTGAATTCATCATTTTTTTAATGCTGGTCTGTCTTTTTCAACTCCAAATTCTTGTCCCATATTTTGACTTTGGTAATGGTGCGGTTCACTTTTCGGTTCTTGATTCTTCAATTTTTTTGATTTTCACTATGTTTCTTCTCCCGGTTACTATTTCAAAACTTTTTCAAAGTCAAAGTGAACTTTATTGTCATCTCAACCATTTACAAGTATACAGATAGACAAAATTGTGAAGCTCAGGGTCCACAGTGTAACAACATAAAGTGCAAATACTAAATAAATAAATCCATCCGACCCGCTATATCCTAACTACAGGGTCACAGGGTCTGATGGAGTCAATCCCAGGGCACAAGGCAGGAAACAAACCCCGGGCCGGGCGCCAGCCCACCGCAGGGCACACACACCAAGCACAATTTAGGAGCACCAATGCACCTAACCTGCATGTCTTTGGACTGTGGGATTTTGTCGGCGCGCATTTGTCGAAAATCAGTTAGCGGGTTTGTCGGCGCTCATTTGTCGGTGCGCATATGTCTATCGCGCTCTTGTCGGTGAACCGTTTGGCTTCATAATAATCCCCATCTTCTTTTTATTATTCTTTGTTAACTCATTAAAGACCGATTTGCCCTTTCAGCTGTGGACTTCATGTACATAATCTTAGTGAATCAGAGGCAGTCACATAGAGTGACATACCCAGCCACTCTGTCCAACCAGTCTGCAACTCACTCAACAAAACAGGTTGGAAAGTCAACATGCAGTCGGGTAATTTGTCACGCCTAACGATTTCTAATCACATTAGCTGATGAGATCAGCAATCGCAGATCACTTTGTCATCCTCTCCAACTAGACGTTGTCTAATTTGACGTCAACTTAAGTGGATATTGTCTTCATCTTCAAGGCAGAAACTGTTCAGTCATTGCTTATCAGAACAATATTCAAGTGGATTTCCAAAGCTGTGATCCATCTAGATATGTCTTTGATGTCTATGAGTTGTTTGGTGACGTAGTCATCATATATTCTTTATTCTCCTGCTCCTTTTTTAAATTGACATTTTAATCGGAATGTTGACAATGTTTTACCAGTGCAGTCAGTCAGCCAGTCAGTCATTGTCTAACCCACTATATCCTAACACAGGGTCACAGGGGTCTGCTGGAGCCAATCCCAGCCAGCACAGGGCGCAAGGCAGGAACAAACCCTGGGCAGGGTGCCAGCCCCACACACAGACAAACACCAAGCACACATTAGGGACAATTTAGGATCGCCAATGCACCTAACCTGCATGTCTTTGGACTGTGGGAGGAAACCCACACAGACACGGGGAGAACATGCAAACTCCACGCAGGGAGGACTCGGAAAGCGAACCCAGGTCTCCTAACTGCGAGGCAGCAGCGCTACCCACTGCGCCACTCAAGAAATAAATACATAAATACAAAATAGAATTAAAATTTAAATTTTAAATGTATTAGTTCACTAGATGCACATTTGTGGTTTTCTGAATTTTGCTATTGTCTTTGGATTCTGAATATTAAATTATGGATTGGAGTGGTTTTCTTCAGAGTGTAATTTTGGGGAAATCCTTGTTTTGTCCTTTTTCAAATTTTTGTTCCCTTATTTGTTTTTCCAGTTTTTCTATAAAGATTCTTCAGTGGCCTTGTCATACAATCCAGAGGTTGTTTGGTTTTTCCTCTCCCTATCTTTTTGAACATTTAAAGTCTTTCTCAGCTTTTAAAGCCAGCTTGACATTTTTGGGCCTGTGCAGGCCAAAGCCTGCTGGTAGTAGTTGGGGGCTTATTTTCTGGTGTGAAGCCTGTTCTGGACAGGTTGTTGAAGATCATAGCCCTGCTTCGTGGGACTTTTAGGAAGCCTCACACCCTTTTCAAGATGATTGTAACTCCAAGCCACAATACGGTTACTTCTGATATTTCAAGTGGATGTTTGAAAGTGCGTGTGAAATATGAGAAGTTGCAAAATGATGCGGAAGAAGAGGTACAGGTGTTATTTTTTATTTATTATGAGTTTTGTTTGATAGCATGGGTATTACAAAGACACTTCAACGCAAATAGTAGTCTATAAATAACAAATAAGTTACCCCCTTATTAGCTATATATATAAGCTACCCACTGCGTCACCATGCCGCCCTTTACCAGTGCAGAGTGCTCAGATTTATTTTTTAGGTTTTACACTCCAATACAATCTACTGGTAAGTCAGATTATACACGAATGAGAGTTGGTTTAAGACCAGCTATGGAGTGACTTATGAGTTTTTTTAATCATCTAAATGTTGTATTTGGAAATTAATTTTTATTGTAGAAAACATGTTGAATGTATATTTTATGTATCATCAAACATATTTACTATTACTAATAGTATACTCTACTATAAGGTGCATCACAAACATTAACACTGCATTTTTATGAATCCCATACCAAACGGCATATGACAGACACATATGCATTACGTTTGTCATTCCAACAGATGGCACATCACAAACATTTGTCGTAATACATTTTATTACTACAAACAAATGTCTGTAATGCGTCATCTGTTGGAATGACAAATGCAATGCATTTTATTTCTAGATGCTTTACACATTACATTCCAATAGATGGTGCACTGCAAACGTTAATGTGGAGGTCTATGTTGATTATTTAGATTTCAACACAGTTAGTAGTATATATTTATTCTTATTACTTAAAAAATATTTTGTTTGGAGTTTCCATCAATCTCATATTGGAAAAAATTACATGTTTAAAATAAAGTGGAGCTTTTTGATGTTTTAATAGGCTTCTTGTTCACATGGCTCTTCAAACTAGGTGGGGTTATAAGTGCTTTGAAAACATTGCATTAATTGTATGTTTTTTGGATCATGTTCTGTCTGCTGTAATGTGAACTTTAAGCTCAACAAAATGTATAAATTATTTAAAAAAAAAAGAAAAGGGATAGCTGGACAGAGGCATTTAAAGGATTCGGGTCTGCTGTCTTTGTGGCACTGTGGACAGCATTGGGGTCTCCCAGCTCTGTAGCCCTCGGCTGAAGCTCCTGCCTGCCTGCTGACGTTCTTTGTGGAGTTTGCACCTCCATATGGCTCTCCCTCTTTAGTTATTTTTGTTTCTCTTCCTCTCACATCTCCAACATGTGCAGATTTGGTTGACTGCGCATTAAATGTGCCCAGTTTGATTGTGCCCTGTAATGGACTCACACTCTCCCCCAGACCTGTTCCCGCTTTATACTCCAAGCTCCTCTGAAACAGAATTAAGTAAGGTCAGCAAATGGATGAATAAGAGTTTCCTCTCCCACTGTAAATAAAAGGTACCGTTAAAAATTAACCAGCCAGTAATTACTACCAACTGCAGGCTGAGGGTGGCTTTGTACGCACAGCTAAACTTGTAATTATTAGTAATCTTTTGGGATAACTGCGAAAATTGCTTATAATGACAATACTTAAAACTTCATGTGGTAGGAGAAGCCTGTGTTTATGATTTTGTTCTGTAGAAAGGGCTGATTAAGAATTTTGCTCTTCATGTGAGAATATTAAATGGAAGCATAAGTTAAAGAGATTAATTACAGACAACCTGGCAGCAGGCAGAGGGCAAGCAGCCACCAGTTGTCAGCCATAATCACATTTGCTGGGTCACAGAAACACATAAAGCTGGCCTCGCATTCCACAAGTTAACGGGTAACAATCCCACCCCTAGCTCATGGTGGGCTCTTTAACAAGCTGCTTAGCCGTTTAATACAATATAAGAAGAAAAGTGAGGCATGAATGGTGGTATCTGTAGAAATGATACCTTAATTCCCACTGTCTTCTGAATTTGCCAATTTCTGTTGATGTTATTCATCTGTTTTGTCCACTAAGGACTTCATTGCAACCCTCAGATCCCATCTTGTTTGTTTGGTCGTCAGCCATGCAAAGGCAGCTGAATTGAATTCACTCAATTTTACACGTAGGTTGCCATTACTCCAATTTAAACTATAAGCCCTAATAATTCCATTGATGAGAAGGGCGGCATGGTGGCGCAGTGAGTAGCGCTGCTGCCTCAGAGTTAGGAGACCTGGCTTCGCTTCCCAGGTCCTCCCTGCGTGGAGTTTGCATGTTCTCCTCGTGTCTGTGTGGGTTTCCTCCCGTAGTCCAAAGACATGCCGGTTAGGTGCATTGGCGATCCTATCTTGTGTGCTTGGTGTGTGGGTGTGTATGTGTGCCCTGCGGTCGGCTGGCGCCCTGCCCAGGGTTTGTTTCCTGCCTTGCACCCTATGCTGGCTGGGTTTGGCTCCAGCAGACCCCTGAGACCCTGTAGTTAGGATATAGTGGGTTGAATAATGGATGGATGGATGGATTGATGAGGAGGTTTTTAATGGAAGAGAGTAACCCACAGGCTGTAAATTATTCCAAAATGGCTTTGTCAATCTTATTGTAGTTTCATATGTAGTATAAGGTTGGACCAACTTAAAATCCAGGCTACATGGCGTTTCCAAAATTTAATTGGAAGAGATGGTTGTGACGTGCGGTGAGGTTCATGGCTGGCGACTCCTTCAGTGTGAGATTTACAAATATGTGAACCCGCTTATTCACTATTCAGCTGGCAGCCAGCATGCACATTGACTACTGGTTATGTTTCATATCTCAGAAGCATCCTTTAGAGACACACAGGTAAGGCGCATATTTGGCTGAGAAAGAACGTTACGTTAGCGGAGAAAGCGCATTTGCTCCTCACCCTCCATGTGTTCTAAGTTTGCTGTTGCAACTCCACAATTCACACTCATTCAGTACACATGAAAGTATAGCGTGGTGTACAAAGAAAAAACGGATTTCAATTTTGACCTTAATTGAAATATTTACTTGCTTTTAATTTTGATGCTTTAATCGATTTTAATACAGCCTTTTCAGCAAAAGGATAACAAGACAAACAAAAAAATATTTTATTTAACTTCAAAATTAAATTTTTAAATATTGGATTGGTTTTTTTTTTAGTCTGATCCCATGTATTTTATAAAATTGAAAACCCTGTATGGTCTTACCTTTATTTGTAAATAAAGTCCATGCGCCTATCCTTCTCCAGGGAAAGCTCCATCAATTTCTTGTAAATTATTATTTTCCTTAAGTTTTAAAAATCATAACCTTCCATCTTGGCAGTCAGTCGGAACAAAAAATAAAAATAAATGGAGCACTGCAGTGCACTTGACTTTCTGATCTCGCTAACTTATTGGCGCCTCTGCGTAGAAGAGCAGCAGCAACGAGCACCTGTCGGGCTCACATGTGCCCCCTTCAGTGCGGCCCAGTACTGTCTGCCTCACCTTGTGCCTTTTCACTGCAGTTTAATGTCTGATCAGCAAGGCTAAATATGTCACACACAATTATTAAAGATATTAGACAGTCAGGGTGTATAATAAGCGTGTCTGCAAACATTATAATGGCGACATACAGAGAGACAGCAACAGGCACTCGCCAATTGCATGCATCAACCCCGTGTGTGAGGGAGAGCGCAGTCCAAGGTGAGGTGAGGCTCATCGCTGACGCACCTCCCGTTTCTCCCCATTTGAACAGGAAATGCGCAAATACAGCGATTTGACTATAAAAATGATCAAAATTATTGGAATCATACAGAAAACAAATTTATAGCACAGACCAGCAGACACATTTATTTTATTTTATTATTAGTTTTTTCACTTTTCATGATGAACTCCCCTGACCGCACATCCCTGGCTGTAATGGGGAGGCTTAGTTGAAGTTCATTAAATTTTGCAACTACTGTATATTACTGTTAATACAACTTAAAGTCCACACTAAAAGGCCTTTCAAATTTGCATGAGGAAACAGGGTTATAACTCCAGAACTACGTTAAAACAGTTCAAATGACGGTGGTGAATTTGCCATATAGTTTAGGCTTGGCCCTGCTTACAGTAAAGGTTATATTTCATGTCAGTGACTCACCAAAGGATACGATGGATGGCAGTGGAGGTGTGGTGTGATGGGGAATCACACATACCTCAAAAATAATTAACAATACAATACATTACAATACAATACAAATACAATAGCTGAATTATCTGAAATTTCAGGATAGATAGATAGATAGATAGATAGATAGATAGATAGATAGATAGATAGATAGATAGATAGATAGATAGATAGATAGATAGATAGATAGATAGATAGATAGATAGATACTTTATTAATCCCCAAGGAGAAATTCACACACTCCAGCATCAGCATACTGATAAAAACCAATATTAAATTAAAGAGTGATAACAATGAAGGTATAACAGACAATAGCTTTGTATAATATGAACATTTACCCCCCCAGGTGGAATTGAAGAGTCTCATAGTGTGGGGTCTCCTCAGTCTGTCAGTGGAGCAGGATGGTGACAGCAGTCTGTTGCTGAAGCTGCTCCTCTGTCTGGAGATGATCCTGTTCAGTGGATTCTCCATGACTGACAGGAGTCTGCTCAGCGCCCGTCGCTCTGCCACGGATGTCAAACTGTCCAGCTCCGTGCCTACAATAGAGCCTGCCTTCCTCACCAGTTTCTCCAGGTGTGAGGCATAATAGATAACAGATAGATAGGAAAGACGCTATATGATAGATAGAATGATACATATTTGTAATATAGTAGGCAGGATTAGATAGATAGATAGATAGATAGATAGATAGATAGATAGATAGATAGATAGATAGATAATTTGGGGTGGGTTGGCTGGTGAGAAAGTACATGAATCATAATTCTGTCTATGATCAGTTGGGGTTCAAACCCAAAATTTCCAGCTACACCTATGCTTTCTGCTTTGTTTTATTTTTGTACGTATTGCTGTAGATGGTGAATAGGCAGAAGAATTCCAAAAGACAGTTTCCTGCTTTCAATACACTTGTTGAACGTATTCGGGCCAACACCGAAAAGCTAACGTGGAGCTAAGGCATCATTTGAGAAGCTTTTATATTTTTAAGTGTAAAGGAAATATTACTTCAGTATTTGACTGAAACGAAGCAAACAGCGGGAGTAAAGGATATGTACAGAACACTGCTATGAGCAAAACAAAAATTGCATACCTCATTATGGAAGAAGCTTTAATGATGAATGCCAAATGTACAGAAAACATCAAGGGATGCACACCCACTGTGAAAAGAAGGGTTGAGAACTGAAATGATTACAAAAATGAACAAACCGTGTTAATGCTTCTGGCAGCTTTTATCAAAATGCTGAATCCTGAATACTGTAGAAGAAAGTCAACATACTGTGCAAGCAAACTAACCAGGATGAGAGCACTTCAGTTTATATATTTAAAACTTTATTTTTTTTTGTATGTATAGTAATAAGCAAAGTCTGTAGTACTAGGATGTTAGCCATTATAGATGTAGTGAGAAGTTAAGAATAAAGACCCCTTTTATTGGATCACTAGAAAGATTACAATATGCAGGCTTTCAAGGCAACTCCGGCCTCTTCTTCAGGCGAGATGTTAACACAGAAACTGGAGTTCCCTGTGCTTATATACACACCAGGATTGGAAAACCTTCTTTATATCTAAGATTTCTCACTTAAAGGTGTTCCAGTGCCTAAAACCAAATCATTACTGATTAGGTCAGGAGATTACGCTAATAAACATAATTTGTTTGTTTTATAACAGTAGGTCTGGACTTTAGAATTAAAACACATTTTCCTCTCCTCTCTTCAAACTAAGAAGCAAACTGTTAAGCCCAAAGCTTTGCTGCATCTGCTTTGTGGCCAAATCCATGTAAGCAAATAAAAGTGCTGTCCACCAGTGTTGTGTATCTTAATATGTTTCAGTTTCATGTGCTTATGATTTGGTGTTTTGTGTTAGCATGATTTTAGTTCTATGATGGAAGCGTCACGCTGCCTCCATTTTGGTGAGGTCATATTTCACTTTAGCTGCCATCTTTGTTGTGGATTGAGCAACCATTTTCAGTCATGTGACCCCACCATCTTGTGATGTGTGACATCATCACTGCCAGCATATATAAAGATGGCGGCAAAGCCTCTGATTACTCTAGCTAAGGGGGTTACAGAACAAAATTTTGCTGTATCTTTGAGATTATTTTTGTTAGGGTCTTCCTTCCTTCTCTCCTTTCTTTTTACATTTTTTGAAAACATATGTAGTTAGAACAGGGTCTTTTTATACATTGGGAATCTGATTTTTGATATTAATTGTTTTGTTTTCTTCTTCTTCTTTTTTTGGCTTCTCCTGTTAGGGGTCGCCACAGTGGATCATCTTCTTCCATATCTTCCTGTCCTCTGCATCTTGTTCTGTTACCCCCATCATCTGCATGTCCTCTCTCACCACATCTATAAACCTTCTCTTAGGCCTTCCTCTTCTCCTCTTGCCTGGCAGCTCTATCATTAACATCCTTCTCCCAATTTACCCAGCATCTTTCCTCTGCACATGTCCAAACCAACGCAATCTCGCCTCTCTGACTTTGTCTCCCAACCACTTAACATGAGTGGACCCTCTAATGTACTTGTTCCTAATCCTGTCCATCCTTGTCACACCCAATGCAAATCTTAGCATCTTTAACTCTGCCACCTCCAGCTCTGTCTCCTGCTTTCTGGTCAGTGCCACCGTCTCCAACCCATATAACATAGCTGGTCTCACTACCATCCTGTAGACCTTACCTTTCACTCTTGCTGGTCACAAATCACTCCTGATGCTCTTCTCCAACCATTCCACCCTGCCTGCACTCTCTTCTTCACCTCTCTTCCACAATCCCCATTACTCTGTACTGTTGATCCCAAGTATTTAAACTCATTAACTTTCACCAACTCTAATCTCCTCATCCTCACCATTCCACTGACCTTCCCCTCATTCACACACATGTATTTTGTCTTGTTCCTACTGACTTTCATTCCTGTCCTCCAGGGTCTCCTCAACCTGCTCCCTACAATCACTACAGATCACAATGTCATCAGCAAACATCACAGTCCACAGTCTAATCTCGTCTGTCAACCTGTCCTTTACCATTGCAAGTAAGAAAGGACTCAGAGCCGATCCCTGATGTAATCCCACCTCTGTCACTCCTACCGCAGATGTCACCACGGTCACACTTCCCTCGTTCATATCCTGTACAACTCTTACGTACTTCTCTTGCACTCCAGACTTCCTCATTCGATACCACAACTCCTCTCGAGGCACCCTGTCATATGCTTTCTCCAGGACCACAAAGATATTAATTTTTTTGTATTCCTTTAAAATTTTACATTTTTTTTATCATCTTCTTAACATGTCATTATGGATTGCTTCATGGGCTCACTAAAACTCTCTAAACAGTTTATAGGGGATTTTAAAGTATTTTTGGGGACGGAAAAAAAGAAATAGCGTTCTTTAAAGGCTGATAGCCACTTCCATATTTACCTGTGTTCTTTTCTACAGCTATGTGAAATGTGTAATCTGTACCGCACCAGCTAAATCAGTTCTATTTTTGGTTAAAAAAAATATAACTA
Organism: Polypterus senegalus; assembly: GCF_016835505.1. Taxonomy (NCBI): domain Eukaryota; kingdom Metazoa; phylum Chordata; class Cladistia; order Polypteriformes; family Polypteridae; genus Polypterus; species Polypterus senegalus. The sequence continues at coordinate 17,384,085 of NC_053165.1, read as the reverse complement.
AAATAAATCCCCAACAGAGGATATTTATTTATTTATTTTTTTCCTCAGAAGTTTATATTTTATTCATTTAGTGCTACAGCTAATGTAAGTATGTTGGCAATAAATGAATATGATATTTAAATCCATCCTAACCGACTCTCATTTATACCTCACCAATCTTTAAAACAGAGAAACATTCTGTACTATGTACAGTAAATTATGGATTAATTTCATCCATCCATCCTTTTCTGCTTATCCGAGGTCGGGTCGCGGGGGCAGCAGCTTGAGCAGAAATGCCCAGACTTCCCTCTCCCCGGCCAATTCTTCCAGCTCTTCTGGGGGAATCCCGAGGCGTTCTAAGGCCAGCCGGGAGACATAGTCCCTTCGGCGTGTCCTGGGTCTTCCCCGGGGCCTCCTCCCGTTTGGACATGCCCAGAACACCTCACCAGGGAGGCATCCTGACCAGATGCCCGAGCCACCTCATCTGACTCCTCTCGATGTCGAGGAGCAGCGGCTCTACTCTGAGCTTCTCACCCTATCTTTAATGGAAAGCCGAGACACCCTGCAGAGGAAACTCATTTCAGCCGCTTGTATTCACGATCACGTTCTTTCGGTCACAACCCATAGCTCATGACCATAGGTGAGGGTAGGAACATACTGTAGATCGACTGGTAAATTGAGAGTTTTGCCTTACGGCTCAGCTCCTTTTTCACCACGACAGACCGATGCAGAGCCCGCATCACTGTGGACGCCGCACCGATCCGCCTGTCGATCTCACAATCCATTCTTCCCTCACTCGTGAACAAGACCCTGAGATACTTGAACTACTCCACTTGGGGCAGGATCTCTCCCCCAACCCTGACAGGGCACTCCACCCTTTTCCGGCTGAGGACCATGGTCTCGGATTTGGAGGTGCTGATTCCCATCTCAGCCACTTCACACTGAGCTGTGAACCGATTCAGAGAGAGCTGAAGATCATGGCCTGATGAAGCAAACAGGACAACATCATCTGCAAAAAGCAGTGACCCAATCCTGAGCCCACCAAACCGGACCCCTTCAATGCCTTGGCTGCTCCTTGTAATTGTGTCCATAAAAGTTATGAACAGAATCGGTGACAAAGGGCAGCCCTGGCGGAGTCCAATTCTCACCGGAAATGGATTCGACTTACTGCCGGCAATGCGGATCAAGCTCTGACACTGGTTGTACAGGGACTGAACAGCTCTTATCAGGGGGTCCGGTACCCCATACTCCCAGAGCACCCCCCACAGGATTCCCCAAGGGACACGGTCAAATGCCTTTTCCAAGTCCACAAAACACATGTAGACTGGTTGGGCAAACTCCCATGCACCCTCCAGGACCCTGATAAGGGTGTAGAGCTGGAACACTGCTCCGCGACCAGGACGAAAACCACACTGTTCCTCCTGAAACAGAGGTTCGACTATCTGATGGACCCTTCTCTCCAGGACCCCCGAATAGACTTTTCCAGGGAGGCTGAGGAGTGTGATCCCTCTGTAGTTGGAACACACCCTCCGGTCTCCTTTCTTAAAGAGGGGGACCACCACCCCGGTCTGCCAATCCAGAGGCACTGTCCCCGATGTCCATGCGATGATGCAGAGGCGTGTCAACCAAGATAGTCGTACAACATCCAGAGCCTTGAGGAACTCCGGGCATATCTCATCCACCCCTGGGGCCCTGCCACCAAGGAGTTTTTTGACCACCTCAGTCCCAGAAATGGGAGAGCCCACCTCCGAGTCCCCAGGCTCTGCTTCTTCATTGGAAGGCATGTTAGTGGGATTGAGGAGGTGTTCGAAGTACTCCCCCCATCGACCCACAACATCCCGAGTCGACGTCAGCCGCACACCATCCCCAGCATATACAGTGTTGACACTGCAGTGCTTCCCCCTCCTGAGACACTGGATGGTGGACCATGACTAGCACAGAAGTTCAATAACAAAACATCGCTCGGGTTCAGATCAGGGGGGCCATTCCTCCCAGTCACGCCCTTCCAGGTCTCACTGTCATTGCCCACGTGAGCATTAAAGTCTCCCAGCAGAACGAGGGAGTCCCCAGAAGGTGTGCCCTCTAGCACCTTCTCCAGGATTCCAAAAAGGGTGGATACTCCAGACTGTTGTTCTGCGCATATGCACAAACAACTGAAGGTGGAGGGAGGCTACCCTCTCATCTACTGGGGTGAACCACAATGAAAAGGCTCCAAGTCGAGGGGCAATAAATATACCCACACCCGCTCACCGTCTCTCACTGGGGACAACTTCAGAGTGGTAGAGAATCCAGCCCCTCTCAAGGAGATTGGTTCCAGAGTCCAAACTGTGCGTCGAGGTGAGCCTGACTATCTCTAGCCAGAACCTCTCAACCTTGCGCACTAGCTCAGGCTCCTTCCCCTTCAGAGAGGTGACATTCCACGTCCCAAGGGCCAGCTTCTGTAGCCGAGGATCGGACGCCAAGGTCCCTGTCTTCGGCCACCACCCAACTCACACTGCACCCAACCTCGTTGGCCCCTCCTACAGGTGGTGAGCCCATGGGAAGGGGGACACATGTTGCCTCTTCGGGCCCCACATCCAGGCCTGGCTCCAAAGGGGGTTCCCCGGTGATCCATGTCCAGGCGAGGATAAATGCTGTCCAAAGTTTTTATTCTTCATGGTAGGTTTTCTGAACCGCTCTTTGTCTTGTCCCTCACCTAGGACCAGTTTACCTTGGGTGACCCTACCAGGGGCATAAAGCCCCCGACAACAGAACTCCTAGGATCATTGGGACAAGCAAACACCTCCACCATGACAAGGTGGCGACTTGAGGACGAGTTGGATTAATTTAGTGTTCCAAATTTAGCTTGAGAGAGGTCACTTTAATGTGTACTGTATATTTATTTGTTTTCAATATTTTACTCTTTTACATATGAAATAGCTGCTCATATCGTCAAAACAGATTCTTGAGTAGCAATTTAAATGTCAGCTAAATGGTGCATGTGTGTGTCTGTGGCTTATGTGCCACCTCTACCAATGGTGGTTTGGGGGTCTGAGTAAAGCTCAGTCACATGTTGTGCACTCAACTTCTGAAAAAATATTTAATGAGTAAAACTACTTCTTCGATGAATTAATTAAAAAAAAAAAATTTAAAGTGCTTCAACTTTCCAACAATCCCTCCGTTTCCCAAACCCATAGTGCAGAGACCCAGGTAAGCTCATTGTTCCTGCCTTGCATCCAATCACTGGACAGCACAACGGACCCCCACAGGATGAACACACACATATCAGGGGCCACTTTGGCATCGCCAATTCACCTAACCAGCGTGGCATTCAAAACCATCCCCGCAATCCCAGAACACCTCACACCATTCATACATTTTTCTAATTTGTAAAAAAATAATGTGTTTATTTTGTCACAGCTACAGTAAGCAAACAAAGTAAAGAAATTTCTATCATTTTTATTATTGTTAACAGAACCTGCATACTTTTTCAAAAATGTAAAGTTTTGAAAGTGTTACTGCGAGATCTCATTTATTTTGTAAGTTTATATTACAACTAGGGTGACAAGCCCCCCGGCGCCTTCGGTGCCAAACCCCTCCTTTAATAGTTTGTTCCTGTGAAAGAAAGTTTACTCAATCAAAAATTAAAACAACGACTTTCTTGATATTAAAAACTGTGACTTTCTTGATATTTTAGTTTATAATTTAAAAACTGAAAAATAATCTGAAAATCTAACAACATCAAATTAAAGTTCGATATATATTTTGAAAGGAATGATACCAAACATATATATGTAGGTTTTAAAATAAGCCCGACAAAGCGTGGCATAAAAGTGACATAAAAACGTGACATAAAATCGTTGCACAAAATCGTTGCACTTTTAGGCTTAGGATTATTTTATATATATGGTGGTCCAGATCGAATTATGCAATTTTCATTACGCAATAACTTATTAAGTTTATTACATAGAAAATCACCCGAACAATCCCATACCATTGAGAAGTGTGCGAATTGACGACATGAAGAATCGTCTTTGTGCTGAACTGGAATCGTCCCTGCATAAATCAAAGTCATCCAAACGATGTGGATCTGCATAATCAAATCTGGACCAACCCTATAGAGAGAAGATATATGATACGTGGCATGAGATATGATGTAAATATGGAGAAGTATGGCTGTGAAATAAACAAAAAAATCCACCTCTGTTATTTTTGTGTGGTTCATCTGGTTTCCCCTAAGCTTTAAATGTCTTTGGTCTGAACCTGTACACAGTAAAGAGCGCTATACAAAAATAATTTAAACAGAATTGAATTGGAAAACGGTAAGTGAATCCCAGTACAGGCTTTTAATGTTAACATGGTGACACTCCAGATGCCATGTGTGACTGAGGCTGCCATCTCTGCAGTCAGGAATGAAGCTTACTGACAAGGAGGAAGAGAATTCCAGATTGATAAAAAAAGATGGAAAGATCAGGAGAGCAGTGGAGGGAGGTGCGGATTGATTCATTTTCTTTGGTCCACATTGGGCCTGCCATATTAACCTTATCCCTAACCCTAACCCTAATCGAGTGATAGACAAACAGTAGGCACATACAGTACAATGATTTGTCTGTTCAGCATTTGTATAACTGATACGATTAAAGCCATGAATCAAGAAAAAACATTCTGACTTACATGTTGTATTATCTGCAGACTGCAACTAGAAAATGACTTTATTGCCCAAGATTCCTGAAATTCTTGATTTTTGAAACCCACTGGAAATAAAACATCTTCTTGGCATTTGGAACGAATCCCATTTGGTGTAACATCTACACTAAGGAATGTCTGAGGCTTAAAGACAGATCTGTCTTCAGTTGTTTAGGCCTCCAGTATTTGGGCGTTACAACAAACGAGCTCATTCTTTCTCTAAAAGCAGTTATTGTTTTAACGAGAAGTCCCAGCCGTGAGAAGATTAAGAGGCGCGCCAACTGTCCTGACAAATTTGTTACATTTGTTACTGAGAAGAGACGGGTGATTATGTTAATGAAGGAGTGGAACGCTAGCATGAACGGATGCAGGTTTATTTGTAATGCAGAACGGAAAAACAACAGAGGGAAAAATTTCACTAAGCTCTTCTTCTAATTATGTAAGGTAAATGATCATTATTAATGGAGAAACTTCAGTAATTCCCAGTAATTAATAGTTTCTACCATAAAAACAAATGAAATGACAAGAGTTAAAGCAGGTAGTGGGTATCACAGAGTAACTTCATTTCAACCACATCTACACAAAATACGAGGCTTAACCTTGAAAAGTGGGGGGCACAGTGTTTAGTGCTCGTGCATCAAAAATCCGAGAGACTGGGTATGAAACCCTGGTCTTGTTGCTGATATCGAATGTTACCCAACTGCACATCGGTGGATGGTGGGGTTGATGGCAGGACAGGGTGACGTGATGTGATGTGAAATGTCCCGCAAAACCCCTAAAACACAGTGGATTCAGAAAGCATTTGGACCACGCTGCCCAGCTCAGACGGAAATTGGAAATGTCTGTAAACTGCAATGTATGTAAAGCTTGTAGAGGCTTAAAAAGAAGACTCGGAGCAATAATTGCTGCCAAAGGGGTTTTGGAAAAGAACTGAATTAAGGATCTAAATACTCATCTGAATGTCAGATTTTAGTTTTCGATTTTTAATGCATTTGCTAACCTTTCCGAAAGGTTTCTCATTATGGGAGACTGAGTGTAGACATAGTGCTACTGTGATTCACGCCGCTGCCAGGGCAGAGATTTATTATATTTTTTGGTAGGGACCCCCAGGAACGCACCCAACTTTGAACTTGCACCACTCGCACACAGAGACACAGAAACAAATGGATCAAACAGACATCAACATGAATATATTAAACAAAAATAGAAGGATATGATCAACTACACCACAAACAAAACAATCCCTCCCTCAGTCCTCTGCCAGCAATCACACAGGTAACAAAATCCGTAAACAGCAAGACGCATGATAAGCACAAATTCCAATACACTGTCCATATGAAATGGCAGCTGATGATGTGGAAATGATGCAGAAGAGATGATCCAGAGAACAGGTGGCACAGTGGTAGGAGATCGTGGGTAAACATTCCGGGTCCTCCCTGTGTGGAAAGCACTTTGAATAATGAGGAGAAAAAGTGCTATATAAATGTACTGAATTATTATTATTAATAACAGCTCACCGTAAGTAATGCAAACCGGTCCTACTGGTATTCCTGATGTGTTGAGTGGTGTTGAGATTGGGAGTGCTCCCTCAGATGATAAACTAAAAACCAATCCAGCACAGTACTCGCACGACAGGCCTGCACAAAGCAGTCCCTACATTCATACAGGCGCGGCGATCCAAGACAAAGACAATAATCCAAAGGCAGATGATACTGATTGCAAAACAGACAGGTGAACACAGAAACAAACTCCAAACATCTGAACCTCCTTACTGACTAGCCGGCTTCCCTTTTCAAAGTTCCTGCTGGCCGATCTTGTACCCCCAGCAGCCCCTGCGCTATGCTCAGATGTCCAAACAGGATCTGCCTGGAGTTGATGATCCATCCATGTAGCACTTCTACAGACTGGTATGTCTGGTATGTCTACAATACAATAAGGTGTACAAAAATTGAAGAGGTTTGAATACTTTCTGAATCCACAGTACATAATGAAAGTGATGGCCCATGTCATATGGAACTCAAAAAAGGCCACCAGCAGAGGACAGTTACATGGATGTCCCAGCACCGGAGTGCTAGACACTTAGATACAGCCTGATTAGAAGCATACAGTTGACTTCCAGCATGCTAGAGGACATGCAGTCACCTTTTCCCTGGGATAGTTAATCTTCTGTGAAGGAAAACAGTAAGGCCAGAGGGTGTAGGAGCAGTCCAAAGATCTTCTGGCAGATCGGGGGGAAGCATACAGACACAAGAAGAAATGACTTCTTGGGAAATGAAGGACCTTTAACGCATTATCGATAATGCTGTCCTGAGAAACAGAAACCTGGACACCAACAGTACACAATTGTTTATCTCTTAAACGTTTTATGTATTGTGAGAGTTTGGATAACCAGAGATTTCTGAAATCTTGTCTCCAATTATGAATCTCCACACTTTCCAGACCCATAATCCAAGCAGTCTTTAATCAAAACCTTTGTCTTAATAATGTTATTTTCTTTTTTACCAACCAAAAATATGACCAATTGTGAGTGTAAAACATCTATGTACAAAGATATGAGCTCTTTTGTTAAGAATCAGTTCAGTTTTCAGGGTGTAGCTTTAAAGGTTTCTCTATGTGATCACTGGACAGATGGCTTAGAAGGCCAGAACCAGCAAGGCTACACAATTTAATTTGCAAAGTAAAATGTTTCTCTATCTTCTATCAACCTTCAACAAAACACAAAATATGGTGTGTTCCAGGGAGCTCCATATCTTTTAATTTAGATGAAAAACAAGAATATAGACTCGCAGGACAGACAATACCAGCAATCAATAAATCCATCAATTAATAAATCTATATATATCTTATATATAAACATCTACACATGGAAGTATGTGTGTTTGTCTGTCCGGCCTGGAAGTGTGAGGCTACAGCATGAAGCTCAAAGAGCTGGCAAGATGGTTCCAAGTTAACGAGTCGGAAGAAGAAAGAAATGTGAGGCTACAGCATGAAGCTGAAAGTAAGGCACTGCATGGCCAAAGTGAAACCATCAACAAAAGACAAACTCGCTTAGCCACTGATAGACAAGCGAGGCAAGGACATCAGCAAAACGATAACCTCCGAGGAGAGAGAAAATCGCTTAGCCGCTGATAAACAATGGAGGACGAGCACATCGGCAAATGCTAGTACAAAGCTAGTATATATATATATATATATATAATCCAACATCTGTCTGTCTGTCCACTTTTCACCAGATAACTATTTAACAGATTTAAATCAGGTTTTTCTTTCTGTAATTTGCTTGGACATTCTAGTTGATTTTGCGACTTCTCTCATCAGGCTAAGTAACATAGTTCGCTTGCGGTCCCGATTTATTTACGCAAATCTGAAAGAGAGGCTGTGGACCGAGAAGAGGGATATGGCCCTCCTCACTCACGTGCCAACCTCCATTCGAGTCGCTCGACTTCTCGCCATGTGTAGGAGTGTACCTTACCTCTGCTTAGCTAGCGATACCCGTTTGTTCAACAGACATTATCCTCTACAGATTGTTAGGGAGTAACATTAGATGTTTTTGAGAGAGACATCAGAGCTACGTGTGTTTTAGAGGATAGCTGTTGATTGCCAGCGATATATGAATTTCCCCTTGGGATTAATAAAGTATCTATCTATCTATCATGGCCACGTGCTTTCTCCCCACATGGAGGATGCTCTACCGTCAAAGGTGAACACGATCACATACAGTGCCAACGTCTATTTATTTTTAAAGTTTGTCCTGTTTCACTATTACGTGGGTGCATCCACAAGGGGATATCTAGTAAATAAATTTAACAAGTACATCAGGAGGAATTTTGCCAAATGGTTCACCCGGGGGAGTAAATGCTAACATTACTCAAAGTTATTGTCTGCTTTTTTATTTTTTTCATTTTTATTACTATTTAATTTAATATTGTTTCTTTGTATCAGTATACTGCTGCTGGATTATGTGAATTTCCCCTTGGGATTAATAAAGTATCTAAATATCTATCTATTTATCCATCTATCTATCAGAACATGCAGCCATCTTCTGGACAGCGGCTCATTTTTATTGTGCACAGAACGGAAGTGGCGGAGCCAACTCAGGCCTGAAGGTGAGGGTTGAGCATTGTCCTGGGCTGCCTGACAGAACTTCAGAAGGGGAAAGAAGACGGTGAAAGTGACAGGACTCCTCTTATTGCGAGGTGGTACTGCTTACCTCAAAAAAGCCAGGAGGATGACCCCCATGCACACTTGTGGAACAGCTACCTTTTAAATATTAGCTCCATTTTAGTAATTCTTAAAAAAAATATAATAAAATTGACGAGTACATGCACAGTTGCCGAGAGGAAGATAACTCAGAATTAGATTCTCTGTTGAAGAATTGATTATTATTTGCACTTGTTGGCTGAGCTCAGTTAATTTGCAACTTCAATAAACAGTCCCAAATCTAATAAAGAGAAAAATCCTAACAAGAAAGCAAATGAAATGAAGCAGAAAAGTGCCTTAGTTCTGTTTAGCCAACACTTTATCCAAAGTGACTTAAGTTATGGTGTAATAGGTTCTGTATTGTGTTACATTTACTCAGTGAGCTTGAGGTGGGTGAAGAATTTTACAAAAGGGGACTTCAACAACATTCTGACCCCACTTCTTTATTGCTAGCTCAATGGAAGCTTATGATTACTTTATGGACATTTGGTACAAAGCAGACTCCGGCCATGGCAGGCACCAGTCTGCAGATACTGGGCTAATTTAGACATTCTAGTTAACTTAATGATTATATGGTCAAGCAAATCCACCAGGTACCATAAAGAGAGGAATAAGAAGAACGTGTAAACTCCACACATGCAACAACCAGACATTCAAATCCTAGACACTTGGGGAGCATATTATAGAGGAGCAAAGGGATTATATGCTATCTTTTCTAAATAATATATCCAATAATAGATGGATAGATCTTTATTTGTCCCCAGAGGGAAATTTGGCTATTTACAGAAGCTCTTTAAGTAAGTAAATACATAAATAAGTAGATATGTGAGTAAGTAAATACATATACACTTTCACAAACTCCACAAAAGCCATAAAAACGGTTTGGGGCAGTCACCCGTATATTGTTTCCTGGCTGCAAAATTAAATGAATAATGGTACAGAAGTGTATAGGTTGGAGTCCAGAACAGAACTGATTTGCTTGTCACAAAGATGGCAGCTTTAAGGGAGAGGGTAGGAAGTGATGCCATCGGTATGGTTGGAATTGGAAGTGACGTCATCAATAGGGCTGGAACTGGAAGTGACGTCATCAATAGGGCCAGAACCAGAAGTAATGTCGTTGGGCCCAGGATTGGAAGTGACATCATCACTGCGAGGAAAGGCTCTGAAGTGTTTGAAGTATGAGAGCAATTCAAGTGGACAGCATGGCTGAGGCAGTGTGTGCTTGATGCTGTATACCGATAACTCTGTAGAGCTGTGATTCCACACTCAGATACAGTGATATAAATACTCCGAGTGGTGCAGTGAGAGTAATATGATAAAAGATGATCCACTCTGGCAACCCCTAACAGGAGCAGCTGAAAGAAGAAGAAGAAGATGCAGTGAGAGTAACAACGCTAAAGCAGCTATTGTATTTAGAATAGTTTGACCATTCTGTGGACCATTATATTGTTACAGATTAATTACAATCAGATGCATTAAACTAATAAACAATATGCAGTTAATTTCAGTGTATTTATAAAGCTACGTCAGGGATGTGGATCTAAAAAAGAAAGGGAAACCACAATGGAAGCAGCACCACTTTGACATTGGGTGCCACCAGTTTGCAAAACCGAGCAGAGAACTTGCGTACACCAGGGTTTGAGCTAGCGTGAAAATGTGCGTGGCTTTATACTAAGTTTAGGTTTTGTACATCGCGATTTGGGCATGGAAACTGGCTTATGCAACACTTCTGTGCTTACGCACCGTTTATACATGAGGCCCCTGGTGTCCATACCCGGGTGTAATGTCGCCCAATGTTCAGTAAGAGGGCTGCAAAGTCCAATTAACAAATACAACAAGATGTACAAAGAAAGAGGGACGTAAGGACTAGCATATCCATTAGACAGAGGTTCCTAAATACACAACATGATAGAAACAGATGAACATACCATTGTACTATTTTGTCAGTTTTAATGAATGGGCGTAGTGATATGCTTGCAGTAATTATTATTATTATTATTATTAATAATAATAATATTAATAATAATAATATGAATATCTATGTAGAATGACAAGGCGTAAGGTGTCCATGCCCAGAAATAACGTCGCCTAGTGTCCACAAGATGGCTGCAATGACCCATAAACAGAGTACCAAAACACACAAAGAAGAGGGGTGTAAGGGCTAGAATATCCGTCATACAGGCGTTCCTAAATTCACAGTGTTATAGAAACAGATGGACTTACCGTTGGACCATTACATCCATTTTAATGAATGGGCATTTTGCTACACCTACAGTAAGTATTATTATTATTATTATTATTATTATTAATAATAATAATCTATATAAAATGACAAAGCATCTGATGCTTATAGCCTACTGCCCATAAGAGGGCTGCAATGTTCAATGAACAAAAGGCAACAAGGTGCTCCATGAAAGGGGGTATTTAAGGGCTATCATATCCAGTAAATGGAGGGTCCTAAATGCACAGCATAAAAACAGATGGGCATACCATTGTAACTTTGCACCCATTTTAAATAATGCGTATTTCGCAGAAAGTATTATTATTTTTAATACAGCGTGACCCACGAAAAAGTGGCCCGCCTCCACTGAGACGACTGCATTACGTGATGAAGAGAAAAATGATCACATTTGGTACTCACATTTACAGAAGATGCTGAAAGTGATCTCCTTGCCCGTTTCAGCATGTTCATGTATTCTCTTTGCAATTTCATGGGATCGAGTCTCTGTATCGCATTTTCAATGTTCAACTTCAGTTAATTTACAGTCCGCGGATTTGTCTCATACACGCAGCCCTTTAAATGATTCCACAAGAAATAGTCGTACATTGTTAAGTCACGCGATCATGGTGGCCATAAACAGTTGCTAATTGTCCTTCCTTTCGTCAGGGAAATGCTCCCGAATAGTAGCCATAGATATGCAGGAAGTATGGCAAGCGTTGCTGGAAATTCTGCATGTCGTTAATTTCGGCTGCACTAGTATGCACCGATCATTTCTGATCTGGTGGCATAAGAGATAGGAGTCGGCCACTTTTTCGTGAATAATTATCTATGTAAAATGACAAGTTGTCCGGTGTCCATAGTCGGGAGTGATGTTGTCAAGCATCCACAAGTGGTTACAGTGTCCAATAAACTAAAGTAACAAGATGCATAAAGAAAGAAGGACATAAGGGCTGGCTTATTTGGTGAATAGAGGTTCCTAAATGCACAATGTGATCTAAATAGGCGGACTTGTCATTGTACCATTTTACTGTATGGGCATTTCACTATGCTAGCAATAATAATTGTTATATGGGTTTTGTTATTAATGAAAGTTGTTATATAATTTGTGGCCAATTTTTAGTTTTGGATTTTGGGGCATTAAAAAGGTGTTTTTCTAGTATTAGATTGGGTGCGGCTGGAGTTACCCTGCAAAACACAAGTGTGCGAATAAGCACAGGGTGGGGGTGTGGACAGCTGGAGTTTGTATTTACTGTAAGTATGTTCAAAGGCCAGTCGCCATTTTTATCATAGCAAGGAAACATTTGTGAAGATTAAGGAGAAAAAAGAAAGTGTAATCAGAAATACCAATAATACTTATAAAAAGATTAGACTGTTTTGACATAAGCGTGCAAGTCATGCTTTGCATGTGTGTGGTATAAGCGTAACCCAGTACTTATTGTGTCTTGCTAAAATTACTCAAATCTCAAAGCAAACTACTTTCAAAAAAACTCAATCTCTGCCAAGAAATAGTTGATTTACATTGTCTTGTTTTCAAGGGCATTCTGTTCTGCAGACACGAGCTTAAAGGAGCAGTAATTAAATTTTAAACTGTGTTATGCTGTTATTGGATTTCTTTAGAGTGCTTTTTCTCACCATTTCAAATACCCAGAGTGTTGTGTTCCACTGCACCAGGAGGCCCATTTTGCAAAGTGCAGAATGAAAATGACGCTTAAGTAGCCAAAGCTTAGTAGAAGCTTGGCAATTCATCGGATACAGCAAACAACACAGGAAAGAAAAAAAAAAATTATATCCATAGAATATCCATTGAATATTAAAATTTGGGAATAAGAATCGTATAAAGGGAGATGTGTATGTGATTACGGGTGAATCCCATTGGAAACATGGCATGTGGACTATTTTTTTAGAGGTTGTGTGTACTGTAAGTGTCCATTCATCTGTTATTAAGCCTGTTTAATCAAACTGAGGGTCTTTGTGAGTTGGTCCCACCCTGGATGGGTGGCCCACTCAACCTAACACCTAACCCTAACCCTAATCCTAACAGTTCCTAATTTTAAATACTATTAATTTAAACCCTAATCTTAAGATTCTATAACTCTAGATAGATAGATAGATAGATAGATAGATAGATAATGAACACTGTTAAAAGTAGTAATAAGTAATAAGCCTAAATTTTATTTTATTCATCCATCAATTATCCAACCCACTATATCCTAACTACAGGGTCACAGGGGTCTGCTGGAGCCAATCCCAGCCAACACAGGGCGCAAGGCAGGATACAAACCCTGGGCAGGGCACCAGCCCACCGCAGTATACTGCAGTACCAGGTAACGCTTGTGGCTGTCAAATAGATGAACCACACGTGGTGGCACAGCGTAAAGGGGCTTCGTCTCTGACTCTGAGGTTCGATCCCCGAGAAGGGAGCGGTGGAGTGTGTACACCTAATGAGCCCAAATGAGGGTGAAACATGTGTTGTGTACTCTTTTCATTATTTGACAGTAAACTATGCAACATATATATATAGTGGAACGAGCCTCAGACAGACAGGTAGACATGTCACTAATCACCACCACAACTAATATCTTAAGTCTTAAGTGCCACACAACCCACAGACTCCCCCAAAGTCCAGGCCAACACCACACTATGCCTCTTCTTCAAGCCTCCATCTCTCTCTATCCAGACCTTGTCCTCTTCCACCTGACTCTAGTCCTGAATGAAGGGAGGCGGCCCCTTTTATGTCCCCCCAGATGTGCTCCAGCACTTTTCCACCGACACGCCCCAGTGTGGCAGAAGTGCCGGCTGTATCCCCGGAAGCACTCCAGCTGCCTTTAATTGTTTTTAAAACCTGAAGGTTATTTTTTTTTTGGAAATTAGTTTTTAACTGTCTTCATTTTGCATTTTTTTTATTTATTTATTAAGGCAAATTTTGTACAGTTTTAAAAGGTAATAATAATGAATATAATTTATGGGTTTTTAAATAATATGGCGTAGCACGTTAGAGATTTTTTAATGCATCTTAATTATAGTAATAAGTGTTGAGTCTGGGATAGTAGACAGGATGCTGTCTACATAGTTAGTGTGCCAGTGCCCTGTTTGCCCTCTAGGGGGCATACATCTCTACAAACCCTAAGCCTAACCCTAACCCTCACACATAAACAGCTTGGAACTAATACTTGACCTAATGTGCATGACTTTGGGATGTGAGGTGCAAAGCTGAGCACCAGCAGAAGAGCACAGTCAGGGATGGACTGGGATCAAACAATGGCTCATTGGTTTACATATACATTTACATAATTTAAATATTTTTTTCTTGAACATCATTTCAGATTTCTTTATATTCTGTAAGAATCACAAAACACAAAAAGATTTGGGGATCCACCCTGTATATTGTCAAAAGAGTTGTCTTAAATGACTGACACTAGCCAGCTATCTGGATGGGATGAATAAGTGGACCGAATGGCTTTATAGCGTGAGAGCAGGAAGGGCGTGTTGTAGGACAGGAAGTAGCATGAGGTCATCTGTAGGGGCCAGACGTGAGGACAGGAGCAGGCGCAAGTGAGAGGTTGAATTGATTTTGTTTCTTCTGAAGGCCTGTGGGAAGAGAAGGAGAGGCATTGGTACTCTGTGCCAACCCCTGTTTGGGCTTGTCAACACCCTGATTCGAACCCTTCGACTGCCTCCCAAGCGCACGTGTGTAATCTTCTGTAGTGACCAGCTGAAGGTGCTTAACAAGTACAGTTTGAGAGTTCTTGTCTGTATTTTATGAAGTGGGTCACACAGTGAGAGGTCGGGACATAGCTGGCAGTGGCTAAATCTAACAAAGGCCAAGCTCTGTGAGCATTTTGTGTGTTGTCGCTTGAAGGATATGAACTTTTTGTGTTTATTGTTACTGTGTGGGAGTTGCAAAGAATCATACAAGATGATTTGCGCTTTTGCCTGCGCATAATAGAAGCACCATTTCTATTTCAAGACATTGCTGAGTCAACTGCCTAAGGCAACGTTTACACTGCCAGTTTGCTTGAACCAATTTTGAGATGTTTGTTTTTTGTTTTTTTTTTTTGGCATATGTAACACAGATGGGAATTTTTTTTTCTCATTGCTGGGCAAAATCCAAAAAAAGACCCTGCAATTGTTAGTAATTGAAATCCATATTTGTATGTGGATCTTAATTGTAATCCGATCCTGATTGCCACAGTGAGAGGCCAACGTGAGGATGCTCAGATCATATTTTTGCAGCGTGGATGATTTTCCACACATCACTCAACTGATGCCTAAAGCGAACAAAGATGGATGAAAGGCAATTGAAAATACAGGTGCCTGCAACTGCAAGGAGGTCATATGTTTAATTTCACTTTAGGGCAGGCATCTGTGCAGGCAAAAAAAATTGAAGTTGCAGAATGTAAACCATACTTCACGAAATATCCTGGCTGAGAAAAACTACAAGCTACCGTATCTGCAATGGCAGCGAAAAACGGAACGTACAAACAAAAACAGACAGTACACTGTCTTGCTTCAAATTAGCTGAGATCTCAGATATCATCCCCAATTTAGGTGTCCTTGCTTAATCTTCAAAAAAATTCTGTTGTGAATTTTCGATGTGATTTATGCAGACATTGAATGTTACCCACATACAGCACTTTTGTACATTGGTTCACTGCATTTAAACAGCAGTTGTGCTCAAAACAGGATGAAATCCATCAGAGGTCCTGGGATAGTGGAGCTCATAGTGGTGTTTACAGAAAGATGTCTTTGTAATTTCTTATTGTTTAGTCAAATCATTGACTTTTACAGGGTCAGAAGTAGATAGATGAGCATGGCATTATATAATAGAGAGCACTCTATTTTTCCCCATAGGGAAATGTAGCTTGTTACAGAAGCTCAGTAAATACTTCTTCTTCTTCTTTCGGCTGCTCCCGTTAGGGGTTGCCACAGCAGATCATCTTCTACCATATCTTTCTGTCCTCTGCATCTTCCTCTGTCACACCCATCACCTGCATGTCTTCTCTCAGCACATCCATAAACCTTCTGTTAGGCCTTCCTCTTTGTCTGGCAGCTCTGTCCTTATCATCCTTCTGCCTAATACACTCAGCATCTCTCCTCTGCACATGTCCAAACCAACACAATCTCGCCTCTCTGACTTTGTCTCCAAACCGTCCACCCTGAGCTGACCCTCTAATGTCCTCATTTCTATGTGAATTTCCCCTTGGGATTAATAAAGTATCTATCTATCTATCTATCTATCTATCTATCTATCTATCTATCTATCTATCTATCTATCTATCTATCTATCTATCTAATCCTGTCCATCCTCGTCACACCCAATTCAAATCTTAACATCTTTAACTCTGCCTCCTCCAGCTTTGTCCCCTGGTTTGTGGTCAGTGCCACCGTCTCCAACCCACACATGTTATTATATTATGACAAACAACAAACCACTCGAAAATACACACCAGAACGACTTAAAAGAAAGACAGTCATGGTGAGGCATTACAAAGGTGTGTTGCTGTTAGTATGAAGGAGGCCCATTGGTGTTTCATGACCCACTTCTGTTCAATAATTCCTTGGTTGAATGTCCTCAGTGTTAGTGTGTCACAGAAAGGATGTGCAGCATTGTTCATAATGGGCGTAAGTGTTGCCTTCATTCTCTCCTCCACTTCTACTTACGATGGGTCAAGACAGCGTCCCATAATTAAGCCTGCTTTTATAATTAACTTGTCAATTGCTTTGCCCTGAAACTAACTTTTTGTTTCTTTGTTTACACACTATTGTGTTGGATTGAGGGCTCCACCCCACTCATTAATATTGATGAGTTACTGCAGTGTTACCATAGAATGGCAGAGCATATAGAAATATTAAGGATTTTATCTTACTAGATGGCAGCAGAGTGCTTTTCGGGCTTAACACAAGTATAAACGTTCATCACAGAGTTCCTCGAGTCTCACTCAGAGTTAGCCGTTTTTACATAGAATTTTAAGCCTGAGCCTGGTTAACAGAAAGGAGGTTGCATTTCTAGGCACTTTTGATCAAGAAGCAATCTTTGTCCTTGCATTTAAATGATATTGAAGATTATTTTGTATTTCATAAGTTTTATATATGTATTAAGATGCTATTAGGTATTTTTTTAGTTTAACTGCCTCTCAAAGAAAGACATAATGAGCCACAAAGAGGTTTGGGGCAGGCCCCTGTATACTTGAACCCGGCTGCAAATTTTGATAAATTGATTGTACAGTTGAGTACAGATTGGAGTCCAAAACAGAACTGCTTGGGTGAGGAAAATATGGCGGCTTTAAAACAAGGCAGAGGAAGTGATTTCATCGGGGCCAGGACCAGAAGTGGCATCATCGGTGCTGGGACTGGAAGTGACATCATTAGGCCCCACCCCAGACATAACCTAACCCCAGCTCCCCACCAGTCCAAAAGTGATGTCACCAGGGACCGGAATTGATGTCATTAGTCCCCACCCCTCCCATAACCCAACCCCGGCCCCCCAGTGGGCTAAAAGTGGTGTCATCAGGGACCAGAAGTTGCGTCATTAGGCCCCCCCATAACCCAACCCTGGCCCCCCAGTGGGCTAAAAGTGGTGTCATCAGGGACCGGAAGTGATATTATTAGGCCCCACCTCACCCATAACCCAACCCTGGCCCCCCAGTGGGATAAAAGTGGTGTCATCAGGGACCGGAAGTGATATCATTAGGCCCCCCCCTACCCATAACCCAACCCCGGCCTCCCACCGGGCCAAAAGTGGCGTCATAAGGGCCAGACAGAATTTCCTGTATCTGGTCTGCAGTGGAAAGAGATAAAGGATTAGCACCACTCTGCCACCACTGGCCTGGCGTGGAATTACCCTCATTTGAGCCCCTTAGCTCCTTCCCATGCTCATGTGTCTGACAGCCTTTTATTCATGTATTAAGGATTTGCTCCTTTTTGAAAATATAAAAAAAAAATTGACTTTAAACAAATTTGGAATACACTTTAGTTTAAGTACTGTGAAAATGCATCTATTACTCATTTAGATAGACAGAATTTTATTTGTCTCCAAGGAGATATTTGGCTTTTTTATAGAATCTATTTAAATAAATAAATACATAAATAGTTAGATAAGTAAGTAAATAAATTGAAACAAAAAGAAAAACAGTGAGAAATGGCCATTACGTAAGAAGACCTTAGCCTAATTCATAACACTTACAAAGCATCAGTAAAGTGTTTCTTCATCTCTGCAATATGGCCCACTAACAAAACGTCACTTTGGAGTGGTCAAGTGGCTTCACAGAGACACATTTCTCTTGATATTACATATTTAGTAGAAGACTTGTTGGTCCTTCATATTGACAAGTCATTTTATCATCATGTCAATATGCCACACTGCACAGACACGAATAACGCCATCTACTGATGCTTTAGAAATGTTATGAAGATCAAAAGAAGACATTCTTATGGTCTTGTTTCATGATAGTAAATGAGTAACAGATGCATATTTGCAGTACCTAAACTAATATCTGGATGTGTTTTGTCACACACACCTGCTACAGTGCGCTTCTTTAATGAGGGAAGTGACACCCTTGACATCTTCTACAACTCTGTGATGGCCAGTGTGATTTTCCTCACTCTTTATGTGTTGGGCCGGTAACATCACTTCAAGAGAGGCCCATCGAAACAACAAGCTTGTTAAAAGGTCCGACTCACTTATGGGACACAATCTGGACCCCCTGAAGATAGAAGAGGAGTAGAGAGTGAAAAATGTTTGTGCCATACGAGAGAACTCCTTTGTTGCTTACTTCTTCCAGAAATGGAGGTCTGCCGTCTGGCTGAGGGCTCCGTATAGTCAAACAAATATGGGGACAGCCCTAGTGATGCACTAATAAATGCAGACGCAGATTTACGTGCAAAATCCTTGACTTTCAAATGGAAGAAAAATCAGTTTACAAAGTAAATGGTTGGATTTGTGAATGGTGTTAAAGATGAAAGAACGCAGGTGCACCTTCTACTCATGAAACATTTCAATAAGGCTATAAAGCATAAAGCTAAAAAAATCACCAAAGATGATAGTGTCAAGAAAATGACTACAAACAGTATGAATGAAATGCACACTACAATTGAATATACCTATTCATGTTATATGAGAGCAGTCAAGTTAAGTTGGAAGCAATGAAACCTGCATTCATGTGGTTTGATGAGTAGAAGCCATGAACCTCTGCCATACCGAGCACTGCTGTGATGAAGTCCTCTGCCTATTATGATTTTGAGTGGTGCTTTCTACACACTGTATCTGCCATCTATTTTCTGTTATTATGCTGACTATTGGAGAGAAAGCTTTAAGCTACTTGGCAGCATTTCTATTACAGACAGTGCTGTGTGTGAAATAGTGGATTGTGTAAGGCAGCAGTCTACAGCTACTGACTATTTTTAGAAGAAGGGAATTAGCAGCTGCTCGGATCAGAACACAGTATGTCAACCAAAATATATAGAGTACAAGTCAAAGGTTACCTCGATGGTAGCTCTCAAATGTTCTGCATGAAAGTATCTATCTATCTATCTATCTATCTATCTATCTATCTATCTATCTATCTATCTATCTATCTATCTATCTATCTATCTATCATATAGTGCCCTATCTGTCTGTATATCTATTATATAATGCCCTATCTATCTATCTATCTATCTATCTATCTATCTATCTATCTATCTATCTATCTATCTATCTATCTATCTATCTATCTATCATATAGTGCCCTATCTGTCTGTATATCTATTTTATAATGCCCTATCTATCAATCTGTCTGTATATCTATCTTATTTTTAATGTCCTATCTATCAATCTGTCTGTATATCTATCTATCTATCTATCTATCTATCTATCTATCTATCTATCTATCTATCTATCTATCTATCTATCTATCTATTATATAGTGTCCTGTCTATCTGTCTGTCTATCTAGTATATAGTACCCTATCTATCTGTCTAGTTGTAACCAATGGGGAGATGCCACTGAGCCCCAGACCCAATAATGTCCAACACAATCAAAGGTTTAAATAATGGATTTTTATAATTCACCAAGCATCAAATACCATAAAGTACAGCCAATAATCATACAAAACAATGACTCTTGTACTCTCCTTCTCCCAAATCTGACTGCTTGAGTTAAGGCAGTGGGCTCCTTTTATGCTGTACCTGGAAAGGCTTCTGGTGACCTGGCAGGACTTGTGTGGAGTATTTCCGGGATGTTTGGAAACCAGGGTAGTCCTCCTCCAACAGTGCCCCCTTATGGCACCCTGGGACCCTGACACCAACTCCAGCTACCATGAAACCATGCAGGTATCCATGCTGGGACCCCTCCAGTGAACCACTGTCCCACCTAAAATATGGGGGGTTTAACTGCTCCTGGTCCTCAGCTTCTGCTTGTTCAACCCCTGGCACCTTTCATCTTGTTCAGAGGTCATCTTGTCATCCCTGTCTGTCCTCTATCTATCTATCTATCTATCTATCTATCTATCTATCTATCTATCTATCTATCTATCTATCTATCTAATCCTGCCTACTACACTAAAATATCTATCTATCAAGTACAAAAAACAGAAACTCCTTTATTTAGGTCACTCTATGGATTCATTTAAAATTACATTAAAGGCCATAGTGCAGTAAAAATGCAATAACGCTGTTCATCCATCCTTCCTTTTCTCTAACAGTGTAATACAGTTAAAGGTTGTGGAGAGCATGAACTAAATGTGGACGGGGTGTCACTCACACACAGGCCTCTGTAGAATTATCAGTTCAGTTAGCAGACAGGACTTTCAGATGTGGTTAGAAAACCAGAGGTTATTCCAGAAACAGAGTTGCAGGTGTGTTTCCAGCAGAGTCAGTGTCACCTATCTAAACACAGATTACTTTTAAGGTGACAGTAGCTGCCAGTGCACAGATACCCACACATTTTTTTTTACAGGTTCATTCTGGGTATTAAACTGTCACACCTCGTATTTGTGTTTGCCAAAGTAACTACTGTATATATTTGCACTTCATTTGTATAAATGTTAACCTTTCTTTCATTGTAATACAGCACATCAGTACAAAAGTTTGACCTTTCAGAGATAACTTTAAAACTTCACAAAACCCTCTCACTAAATACTGTACATTTAGCTCCATCTTACACGTGTTCAGATATCTGCAAGTAGATTCCTGTTAGTTTAACGATCATAGAGCTCTTTAAATTGTTTCCAGTTTTTTTTAAGATGTTGTAATACGGCTGGTTGTTGCTGGGAGCCTTGCGTTGCTTGGCAGAGCTCAGGAGATTCAGTAGAGAAGCGCAATAAAAGAGTCGGGCTAGCTGTCCTTTTTAATCACTTATAGTGTCTCAAAGACTATATAAAGGACAATAACTTTAATGAGTTTGCATTTCTTTAAAGATACAATAAAGAGCGTCCTATTTGGTTTGAAAAAATCAGATTTAAATTACTTTTTCTAGTCTAAAAAATTATTTGAAGTTGTGTATTTTTTTTTTTTTAATAAATATATGTCAGGTTTATATGATGAATATGCATCCATATGTACTAAAATCTTTAATATTAGCTTTTGCTCTTTCTGTATATAAATACATTTGCAGAGTCATATTATTAGGAATGTTTTAGTGTGGGTGACGTAGTGGGTAGCGCTGCTGCCTCACAGTTAGGAGACCTGGGTTCGCTTCCCGGGTCCTCCTTGTGTGGAGTTTGCATGTTCTCTGCGTGGATTCCCTCTGGGTGCTCCAGAGTCCAAAGACGTGCAGGTTAGGTGCATTGGCGATTCTAATTTGTCCCTAGTGTATGCTGTGTGTGTGCCCTGTGTTGGGCTGGCGCCTTGCCCAGGGTTTGTTTCCTGCCTTGCACCAAGTGCTTGCTGGGATTGGCTCCAGCAGACCCCCATGACCCTGTAGTTGGCATAAAGCGGGATTGATAATAGATGGATATTTTAGTGTTATAAGAGTAAGTTCATATTACCTGTATTACCGGCCATCTGTGATAAAATATACAGTATATATACTGGGGGGCTCCACCCCCTGCTCGCTTTGCTCCCCAACCCCCAGTTTGGTTAACCAGATATACAATTTAAATAGACTGTTATTTTAGTGAATGAGTTATTCTCCAAGGGGGGTTGTTTGTGCTGTGCTGCATGATCTGCATGTCGCGCTGTGTGACTATCATCTAAAACTGCTGCTGCTGCTTGTGAAGTGCTGCATGATCTGCATGTCGTGCTGCGTATCGTTAATTTAAAAGCCTGTACAGCAGATGCTGCTTGTGATGTGCTGCGTGATCGGCATGTTGTGCTGCGTATCGTTAATTAAAAAGCCTGTACAGCAGCTGCTGCTTGTGACATGCTGCGTGATCTACATGTTGTGCTGTGAGACTATCATCTAAAAGCCTGTACAGCAGCTGCTGCTTGTGAAGTGCTGCATGATCTGCATGTCACGCTGCACGACGATCATTTACAATATCTACATACTTGTGACATATCACCTCTGTCCATATATTCAATCTCTTTTTGCTGTTCCATTATTTCACCGAGTAATAATTTCCGTTTGTTTGTGCTAATGCGATCTTTATTATCTTTTTTTGATACCTTTGAATTTTCCTACTTTCATATTCTTTAACTTCCTCTGCATGTGTATCGCGCCAACGTTTTTGAACGTCATTATGAATTCTTTTATTTCTGACCCGGATTTGACCTACAAGGTTTTCAGTTCCACTTGGTCCGGGCTGATTATTACTTTCCTTATTTTCTGAATTTGCACATAAGATTTTTATTGTTCTCTTGTGCATCCTTTTTTGCCTTCTATTTTCTCCAATGCTTTCATGTTTCTTTTTGACACACTGCTCTTTCTTCTTCGCTTAGCCGTTCATGTGCCATCGTGAATGTATAACATTTTTAAGAGCTGGGAGCACATGAAGTGTGTCTGCCGAAAGGATTCCAACAACTGCGAGGTTAGATGTCCATGAACTTGTTTTAAATTGTTTGTAAGTATGGCGTGACGTGCAAAAGTCACCGTCTCACGGTTCTTGCTTCTTAAGGTGGTAATGTCTAGTCTCGTGTGATGTCAAAGTGTCTCTCCGAGAAGATCATGTCTCGACCCAAGATTTTTTCATATAATAGATAGATATACATACACACACTCAGAAAAGGGCCAGTTTAGAATTGTTTATCATTTACGTCTATGGGAGGGAAAAAAACAAACTAAAACATGAAAGTGGGGAGAAAATGAAACAGTATGGGAACAGAAGAGTGTGAGTTCCAAATCCTGGTCCTGTGCTCTACAACTAGCAAGATGTTTAAACAAATCTGATGGCATATAAAGAAGAAAATTATTAGGGAATTTGAACTTGGATACTTACAGTAGCTACTTACATTAAATTAGTTCAACCTTATAAGTCCCAAAAGAAAATTTAGATACATATAGCAACAGAAATATAAAATAAAACAATCAGGATACAGACTCAATGGATACAAATAATACAGTCAATCAGTAACGTAAATTGTGCAGAAGTTGCAAAATGGAATTCTAAAGAGTACCAGCATTTAGTTTGGGATGTCAGGAGGAAGCACTGAATTGCATGATAGCAGCGGGCAGAAAAGACCCCCAGAGGTGCTTCTGAGCACACTGTGGTGAAATGAGCTGGTGGCTAAAAGTGCTGCAAGAGGGCTCCTCCTGGTGGCGGTGGCTGGGATTTTTCATGCTGGCATCCAGTTTTGCTACCAACAGCTTCCAGT
This sequence comes from Polypterus senegalus, assembly GCF_016835505.1. Classification (NCBI taxonomy): domain Eukaryota; kingdom Metazoa; phylum Chordata; class Cladistia; order Polypteriformes; family Polypteridae; genus Polypterus; species Polypterus senegalus. The sequence continues at coordinate 17,360,291 of NC_053165.1, read as the reverse complement.
GTGTCCAGGGTTCGGCCTGTGATGGAGCAGACTTTACTGCTGCTGTTGCTGTTCAAAAAAGGATCTCTTCATAATTTATTATAACATAGTAAGATTACATAAAAGGTGACATTTCATTTGACTTTGAACGTCCATTTTACATTTTACAGATATGGTATTCAAAAAGCTCCAGCTGCTTTACTTCATCATCGGCTGGGATGGGGGCAACAATCACCTTGTTCATTGTCTGTAAGCAGCATATTTTTTCTTGTCTTTCTACTATTCGCTCTTCTTTTCCTCCTTCTCCTCACATATATACTTCCATCCATCCATCCATTATTCAACCCGCTGAATCCAAACACAGGGTCACGAGGGTCTGCTGGAGCCAATCCCAGGGCACAAGGCAGGAACCAATTCCGTGCAGGGTGCCAACGCACCGCAGGACACACACAAACACACCCACACACCAAGCACACACTACGGCCAATTTAAAATCGCCAATCCACCTAACCTGTCTTTGGACTGTGGGAGGAAACCGAAGCGCCCGGAGGAAACCCACGCAGACACGGGGAGAACATGCAAACTCCACGCAGGGAGGACCCAGGAAGTGAACCCCGGTCTAATGCAAGGTGCCAAGGTGGCAGAGTCCATCCCAGCAGCAGCAAACATTTTGCAGACAGCAGTCCTAGATAGGGCAACAGTCCTACATCAGACCATTTATTATAATGGTGGTGATGAGGATGATGATTATAACATTCTCAGACTTGCCTAATCTAATGTATGGCTGTAGTAACCTGGGGCCTATCCTGGCAGCATTATGGACAAGGTAGGAACCACCCATGGATATGGAACTAGCCCAACAGTGATTATTATTATTATTATTATTCATAGTAGTAGTATTGATTATTGTTATTATTTGTAGTAGTAGTATTGGTATTAATAAAGGAATGAGAAAGAAGGACTGGACAAACAGACATAAGAACAAAAACCTTGAGTAGAGTTAGAGACAAAAAGAAAGTAAAGATAGACAGTTACTTCTAAGATTCTATAGGTTAGATTTGTAGTTTTAGCGTTTGACGCTTCCGATCTTTGTACTGCTTTCAGAGTTTGAACGTGTCTATCCTTTCTGTTTCCACTATGCTTGCTTCTTATTGAGTTTTGCTATTTACTTGTCAGCTTTACTAAACAAAATATAAAAAAAGATTTATGGCTTTCAGAATGATAATCCATTAAGGTCTCCAGTGCCGAGTGAAGCTGTTATTAATAAAGCAGCATCTTGCAAGAGCAAGAGTTTATTTACACAGTTTACAGTTAGGCACTCATTACAGAGAATGGGCGCTAAAAGTGTCCGGTTTTTGGACTGATAATTGTGTAACAAATTTAGAAAATGTTTAGACAAAGCTCTCTGAATATCAGACTACAGCAGTATGCCAAAAGACAGAGTCAAAAGTACGACAAAAGAGCCCCAAAAAGGTTTGAAGCAGCCACCCGTATCTGTATATTATTTCTGGCTGTATTAGCAATGTACAGATACGTTCAGACTGGAGTCCACAACAGAACTGATTCAATAGCTTTAAGGGAGAGCGAAGGAAGTGATGTCATCAGTGGGGGCAGAAATGGAAGTGACGTCATCGAGGCCAGGCGGAATTTCCTGTAACTGGCCTGCACTGAAGTGAGAAGAAGAGTTAGTGCACTCTGCCACCTCCTGGTCTGGCATGGATCACACCCTTTAGCTGTCTCCCAAGCACACGTGTGCGACAATGGGTACGCTATACTTTCTATGTTCGTGTAATGAATTTGTGGAATTTTTAAATTTTTACAAATCAATTAAAATTAGAAAATGAAATATCACTATATTGTGTGCCTTTTCTTATCATGTCCACTCAATTGAACTGACCACAGGTGGACTCCAAACAAGGTGCAGAAACATCTCAGTTATGATCAATTATCCTTCTTTCAGCTGCTCTCATTAGGGGTTGCCACAGCGGATCATCTTTTTCCATATCCTTCTCTTAGGCCTTCCTCTTCTCCTCTTGCCTGGCAGCTCTATCCTTAGCACCCTTCTCTCATTATACCCAGCATCTCTCCTCTGCACATGTCCAAACCAATGCAATCTCGCCTCTCTGACTTTGTCTCCAAACCTGAGCTGATCCTCTAATGTCCTCATTTGTAATCCTGTCCATCCTTGTCATGCCCAATGCAAATCTTAGCATCTTTAACTCTGCCACCTCCAGCTCTGTCTCCTGCTTTCTGGTCAATGCCACCGTCTCCAACCCATATAACAAAGCTTGTCCCAATACCATCCTATAGACCTTCCCTTTCACTCTTGCTCAATTATGATCAATAGAGCAGCCAAATGTCAAGGGTCATAGCAAAGGGTCCCTGTGCTTGTATTACTGTGAGATTTCACTTTTTTGTTTTTAATACATTTGCAAAATATTCAGATATCCTGTTTTTGCTTTGTCATTCTGTAGTACTGTGTGTTGCTTGAAGTGGGGGAAAAATAAATTTATGAGATTTTAAGCTTAAGGCTGCAACATAACAAAATGTGAAAAGAGTGATGGGGCCTGAAAGCTTTCAGAAGTCAATGTAGTGTACACACTTTCTCAAACCGGTTTAGTCCAGTTTACGGTTGGTGCGACCTGAAGGTTATTTCAACATCACTGAGTGCAAGCAGTCCTGTGGCCAGTCCACTATAGAACCCAGTCTCTCACACACACACACTCAGACAGGACCAGTTTAGAATCGTGTTTATCATGAACGTCTATGAGAGCATGTTCTGATGACATTGCGTTGCTGGACCCACCATACGACAGACCACATGGATTGAGATCCAAGTGCAGCCATGCAGCGACTAACACCTCAGCACCACAATGAACAGTGTGAAGTTTTTTTTTTTATGGTGGCTGGAGTGCCAATCCTGCCACCAATGCCCAAGTGTTCTCTCTAAGCTGGAGGACCTGTTTAAAGGGCTGGATGCCCAGGATGGAGCAATTACAAGTTAAGGGCTTTGCTCAACAGTGTAGAGTCACTTCTGGCATTTTTTATGGGATTTGAACCGGAAAACTTCCGAATACTAGTGCAGACCCCCAGCCTCAGAGCCACCACTCTGCCCTTTAACCAATGGAAGGAAAAAAAAAAATAAAAACAAAAAAAGGAATTGGGGAGAAAATGAAACTCTATGGGAACAGAAGAGTGCGAATTCCAAACCCAGGTCCTGTGCTCTACAACTAGCAAGATGTTTAAAATAAATTTGATGGCATATAAAGAAGAAAATTATTGGGGAATCTGAACTTGGATACTTACAGCAGCTACTTAGATTAAATTAGATCAACCTTGTAAGTCCCAAGAGGAAAGTTTGATGCATACAGCAGAAGAAGCACCTCTTTTTAAAGCCTCCATATCTCAGAAACTAATGAACATACAGGCCTATAATTTAACACACTAGTTATTGGGTTAAATGATAGAATTTTCGGCAAATATCAAACAAATTGGAGACGGTCAACATAGAACATTTTCTTAAATCTGTTGGTTTGGCATGGATTGACTGAAATGTGTATTGGTTTATAGGTAATATGTGTTGTTGGTGTAGTGCATGTGGTGACACACACACATATTTATGTATATGTGTACACATACACACACATTTATATACATTGTCACAAAAGCCACAAACAGCCATAGCAAGGTTTGGGGCAGCCACCCATATATTTGGTTTCCTAGCTGGAAATTGTAGTGTAAATGATAGCACTGCTGTGCACAAAACCGACTCCAAAACAGAACTGAGGGAAGAGCGAAAAGGTGGAGGCTTTTAAAGGGGAAGACAGGAAGTGAGATCAAAGGGGTTGGGCTCATGAAGGTCTTCAGCCATAGGTTTGAGCCCGGATGTGACATCACAGGGGCTGGAGCTGGCAAGGTCTCCTTTGATAGGCTCGGTCCCGGAAGTGACATCAAGAGGGCCAGGTGGAATCTCCCGTGAATGGTCTGCAGGAAAGGGAGAAAAAGAGTCAGTGCACTCTGCCACATCCTGGTATGCCTTGGAACTGCCCTTACTCAAGCCCTTTAGCTGCCGCCCATGCGCACGTGTATGACAATATATCTACTCTCTGTACGTTTACCATTCGTTTGCTCAGAGGTTGATGCCCTTGCTGCTTCCTGAACAGTTCTACTTTTCTCCACCCTAGCGGCCCGCTGCTTCTCTTCTTCCGTCGGCATCTTTTTGTGTTAAAACTAAATCAGTGTTCGTGTTGCAATTACTAAGTACGTTTTCTTTAATTTTTCAGTTAAGCTGGCACTTAAGTCTTCAATGTGCCTCAAGAAGGATTTAAGATATGAAGAGGTAGGGGAAGTGACGGTGAAGGTGGTAGGGATGAGAACGGCGCCAGTACACATGTGTAACACCGCCACCCTGCTGGCCGCTGCCGAGAGTTGATTCTACAATAAAATAAAAAGAGGAATAACCTTGGACATCAATCATCACCGCAAAAGCAGATAGTAGACGTCACGTGGTATATGGGTACCAAATTTCAAACGGTTTGGATCCTGGACAGACAAACAGACAGCCACGGTAGCGTATTATAAATGAGGCTGGCACGACCTTTTAAAGGGGGCTAGGGTTACCAAAAAAGGGAGAAGTATTTCGTGCTTCGTGTTTAAAGTTCCTGTCTGTCTACCTTCCGTTGTGATACCTGTGCCTTCTCATTTTGTCCTCGATTGTTTCTTGGTCGGGGTCTGGATTGTCTGCTGTCTGCCTGTTACGTGAGGACTGTAAGTGGATTCATGGCCATCCTGTGAAGAAAGGAGCGCTCCTGAACACGTCCCCCCGATCTTCACCATTTCAGAAACTACCGGTAGGACTATTTTTACATTCCCCTTCAATATGCAGATCTCTGGACTATTTACCTTCATCTTTACATTACATCTCTTGCCATTTTTTCATGGACTTTGCTGTGTGTGGTTTTTGCTTGTGATTTGTTGTATTTAATGTATAATCGCCATAAGGGGAACTGTTGTTTGCATTTATTATTGTTAATACATTCTATATTTGCTGTTTTATTTCCGTTGGCTTTTTGTCTCTGTTTGTGAGTGTGTGAGGGTCGGGCCAAGGCTGGGTGCGTGTGATATAGCGGGTCCACAGCTCACTGAGCAAAGGCCATTTTTAAATAATCACCGCACCCGAGGCGGCTTCGTGAGGGGCGATGTTGTAGCGAGCCGCGGGGCAGTCATCGATGTGGGCGTTTCTCACCGTGTGCACAGGTGAGGAACTGCCCACATTCGTGATTGCTCCCGTGGCTAATGCTACAGCTGTGATGGCCCCTCACGATATAAAAAAGAAGCGCAAGTGGTTGAAGGGGGAAAAAATGGAGGAATGAGAAAAAGAAACGATCGGAGAGAAAAAGGAAAGGAGAGGACGGAGGTTACAGGGAGCGAGGAAGCAGGCGGTGCAGGAGAGAGACGGACACGCAGAGCATGTGGTGAGCGCGTACGAGCGCTCGTGGGTAGCTGCGAGGGCCTGGGGTGTTGGGCCTACACCCAGGCGTTTGAGTTGGATGTCGCTCCCGCTGAGTGATTATGTAGCGGGAGTGACCAAGGGAAGGCGACTGGCCGCAGAGAGGCAGCGGAAGTCGGGAGACTTGGTGGTTGGAATCCCCAACGTGGGCGACCTGGCCGTTGGTGGAAACCAAGTTCTCCGAGGCTGGGATGAGTGCCATACAGGAGCCAGGGATCGGGAGGTCTCCAGTCTCGAATGTGTGTTGTAGGAGGGCAGCTGCATAGAGAGTGTGACTCCTCTGTTGCGAAGCCTGGACCGGGAGATGCAGGGGAGTCACATGATAAAAGAAGCACCGAGCTTGTTTGTTGTTTTAAGACTGCTTCCTAAAGAAGATTTTTAACCTCTCGTTTTAAAGGATTGTGTTTTTCTGTTGATTTTTACCTCCACCTTTTATTGGATTATTTAATGAAGAATTTGGAGCACTGCACTTTACATGGAACACTGTTTTGTTTTGATTGTTTCTTTTAATAAAAGCACTGTTGCACCTTTTGTATACCTTCCCCTTGCTCAGTAATTTGCCTCCATTGACTAGCTCATCGGTGACATTACCGACGGTGTTGGGTTCAAGTGCTTCCAACAGCAATGGGAGCGTGGAGCCAGAACCCACATCGTCACAGTGCGTCCCTGGAATCTCCACTAAAAAAATAAATAAATCAACGTCTCATTCGACGGTGTGAATCTTAGTGGCACTGGACCGCTACAAATCAGTAACGTAAATTGTGCAGAAGTTGCAAAATGAACCTGAAGAGTATCAGCATTTAGAAAAAAAACCCAGAGGTGCTTCTCAGCACAGCATGGTGGAATGAGCTTGTGGGTAATAGTGCTGCAAGATGGCGCCTCCTGATGGCAGTGGCCGGGATTTTTCATGCTGGCATCCAATTTTGCTACCAACTGCTTCCAGTGTGTCCAGAGTTGGGCCTGTGATGGAGCAGACTTTCCTGGTGCCGTTTGCTATTCACATGAGGATCTCTTTAGAATTTATTACAACATAGTAACATTACATAAAAGGTGACATTTCATTTGACTTTGGACGTCCATTTTACGTTGTACAGATATGGTATTCAATAAGCTCCAGCTACTTTTCTCTATCATTGGCCGGGATGGGTGTTTTCAGCATTTTCGTGTACCACATTTCACTTGTGGTTGCTGAAATTTGCTTGTCTTTTATCGCCTGCTTATCACGTTTTATGTGTGTGATGAGGTCATTTGAAGGAAGAGCCCTTTGTGCTGTGTGATTTCACACGCTGCACTCTATGTGTTTTGGGAGAACATGGGGTTCGCCACATTAGCTGGCACAATCAGAGACACTTTGTAGTTTGTGAATATATAGTCCTTTCCCTAAAACGGAGTACGATTTTTCTAGCCTAAGCAGTAATGGGCTTTCCATGTCTTTAGGGCGTATATGACTAAAACAGCTGAAGGAGCTTGACAGGATTCCTAATATGAGCCGGCTTCCACCCTACTGAGGGTACAAAGTGTCTCTTGTCACAGAGTGTTACAAAATGACAAGAGACATTTCTCACCAACATAAAAATGTAAGTATTTCATTGTTTCTTTGTTCAGTCAAATAGTTAGAAGGAGAGAGAACAAAAAGACTTTTAAGGAAAAGAATGGTTTTGATTTTCTATCCCGCTAAAACCAGAAGTGTAATGGCGGAAATACTGTAGAGCAGAAGTCCAAGTCACCTTCTATCATGTGCCAGTTTTTCTTCATCTGCTGTGGATTCAGAACATACTCGGACCATTTCACTTTCTTCACATTTTATTTTGTTACTATCGATCTCATTTGGTGTTCTACATTTTCTTAACAAATATTTCCTCTGTGGCGGGCGGCCAGAACCCTTACCCTGCTGGGACGCCCTGAGTGTGGAACGAATGGGGGGAGAGAGTATTTTCAGGAAAGTTTCTCCCCCGGGCCGACAGAGGGCAGCCCCCTTGGTTTCCAGTGGGGCCACGGGTTATGAGCATGGGAGCTCAACCCTGTTGGAGCCAGTGGCCACCGCCAGGGGGTGCATGGACCTTTCCAGGGCCTTATTTGGCCAAACTTCCGCCACGCATTTTTAGTAATAAAATATATTGCATTGTCATTCAACTAAATGGCACATCACACACATTAACACTGCTTTAGTGTATCCCATACCAAATGGCATATAACAGAGACATGCGCATTGCATGATGCTCTGCAAACGTTAATGCTGAGGGCTACGTTCATAACTTATATGTCAACTCTTTGTAGACGGGTAGCAAAGCTAGTGGCAGTATATTATTATTATTTTCTTATTTGTCAGACATCTTTAAGTCAGTCGACTTACAAAAATTGAGAAATAATTGGTTACATTTGTGTTGTTGTTTAAATTGGAGCACAGGTGAAGTGATTTGCTCATGTGTGTCAGTATCAGGAATTGAACCTACAACCTCAGGATCTGAAGTCCAAAGCCTTAACCACTATGTCACATGGATTGATTCATTGACTGGTTGAGTTATTAAGTCTAAACCTTGTATGTTTTTTCTATCATTTATAACATTAAAGTATGCAATCTTTATCACTCTGGGTGTGGAGGGATGTTGCCACACTGCCCCCTGCTGTCCAGTTCTGGAAAGTCCCTTATGATGCCAAGTGTTCTTACCTATTCTGTCTGGCACCATGATAAATACTATTCCATCCATCCATTATCCAACCCACTATATCCTAACTACAGGGTCACGGGGTTCTGCTGGAGCCAATCCAAGCCAACACATGGCGCAAGGCAGGAAACAAACCCCGGGCAGGGTGCCAGCCCACCGTAGGATAAATACTATTGTTACTATAAAATGTAAAGACTGATTTAGTGATGAGATGGTTGATTAACTTTTCGTTGTTCTTCAAGAATCTTGCATTGTATGATCACCAAGGTGTAGGGTATTTACCACAGTTGGTAAGGGGGAGTGTTGTGCGGGTGCTCTCCTACTTTTACATTCTGTCAAGTGTCTCACAATGCTGCTTGTTGGAAAGGCCACCGTGTAAAATTTAGATTGCCATATTGCTGCATCGATTAATTCATTGAGAGCAAACCTTTTATTGTTGTCTACCTAACATTTATCACGTCATAGCATCAAGTATTTATCACTATGGGTGTGGAGGAGGCGCTACGAGAGCTGCCCTCTGCTGTTGCATTCTGGAAACTGCAGCTAATAATGCAGCATGCTGTTAATGGCACTTCGTAAAACAGAAGTTGATGAAGTGACTAATTAGATGTGCCTTATTTTATCGATGTCTAAATAGTGTTTACAACGACAAACAGTGTGGTACATGTCACTCTGTGTGTGGAAGGCTGAGTGAATTAGTGATGGAAACTTTTAATTGTTCTCTGTCTAAATTTTATAACACCAAATTATGCTATACGTATTAGATTAGCCTCTTCAAGTAAACCACATTTCACTTGGGCCATCTGTACTTAAACACAACAAAAACTGTGGGTTTCAAACCGAACAATCATTTAATCAAAATTGTACGAAGACACAAGGATTATGTGTTTATTGGATGATGTCTTGCAGTCTGATGTGAATAAACCAGCAATGTCACACAAAGTCAAACACTTCTCTTTCCAATAAATCATACTTTAAACTCCCTAGCTTTTACATATCTCTTATATATAATAAAATCAGTGTAGCAGTGTATGAAGTGAATTTTAAGTCAATGTTATTCTGGTAATTTGAAAATTTATAACACACTGTCAGTTCAAATTAAATTATATTTGGGCCCAAGGAAAGAATCCGAATAGAAGACATGATTTTCACTATAATGCCTTAGAAATGTATTACTGATTTGATAAGGCTGGTCAGAGGTTTTAAATAAAAATATTAAGGGATTTTTTTTTCTTGCAGAAAACTATGCATTTAAAACTGAATTGAGCTTCATATTTAAAGAATGACATCAATGATTAAATACTCAGCCCACAGTATTTATGAGATATATACATGTGCGTATGTATATATTGTGGCACGCAGCTGGTGGTGGTACCCAGCTGGGACACCCAGGAGGACTGCAGAAGGGCTTGCGCTTCCTCCAGACCACGATGGGGCGACCTCCCTGGTTGCTTTGGGGGCCACGGGTGCAGAGATTTGAAGCTCAACCCTGTAGGGGCCCATGGTCACCACCAGGGGGAGCCCCAATGCCTGGAGAGCCCTGGACCTCAGCACTTCCGCCACACCAGGAAGTGCTGGGGGGAAGAGGAGCAGGGACACCCGGAGTGCTTTCGGGGATACAGCCGGCACTTCTGCCACACTGGGGCGTGTCGGTGGAAAAGTGCTGGAGCACATCCGGGGGGACATAAAAGGGGCCGCCTCCCTTCATTCAGGGCTAGAGTCAGGTGGAAGAGGACAAGGTCTGGATAGAGAGAGATGGAGGCTTGAAGAAGAGTCATAGTGTGGTGTTGGCCTGGACTTTGGGGGAGTCTGTGAGTTGTGTAGCACTTAAGACTTTAAGATATTAGTTGTGGTGGTGATTAGTAACATGTCTACCTGTCTGTGTCTGAGGCTCGTTCCACTATATATATATATATATATATATATATATATATATATATATATATATATATATATATATATACTGTATATATATATATATGTTGCATAGTTTACTGTCAAATAATAAAAAGAGTACACAACACATGTTTCACTCTCATTTGGGCTCATTAGGTGTACACACTCCACCGCTCCCTTCTCGGGGATCGAACCTCAGAGTCAGAGACGAAGCCCCTTTACGCTGTGCCACCACGTGTGGTTCATCTATTTGACAGCCACAAGCGTTACCTGGTACTGCGGTATACTGCGGTGGGCTGGTGCCCTTCCCAGGGTTTGTATCCTGCCTTGTGCCCTTTGTTGGCTGGGATTGGCTCCAGCAGACCCCTGTGACCCTGTAGTTAGGATATAGTGCATTGGATAGTGGATGGATGGATACATATATATATATATTCATCCATCCATCTATTTTCCAACCCGCTGAAGCCAAACACAGGGTCACGGGGTCTGCTGGAGCCAGTCCCAGCCAACAAAGGGCACAAGGCAGGAACCAATCCCGGGCAGGGTGCCAACCCACCGCAGTATATATATATATATATATATATATATATATATATATATATATATATATATATATATATATATATATATATATATATATATATATATATATAGTGGCAAACAGCCTGGACACAGAGAGGTAGACATCGTTTAACCACACGCGGTTTATTTAAAATATCCCACTATATACAGTGCACACACAACCCACATCACCCCAAAGTCCAGGCCTTCTTCCACAATGCCTTTTCCTCAGGTCTGCTTCCACTCCTCTCCTCTGAGCTCTGTCCTTCTACTCTCCCAACTCCAGCTATCGAATAGAGGGAGGCAGCCCCTTTTTTCCTCACCCGGACGAGCTCCAGGTGCATCCCGATAACCTTCCACTGGCCCTTCCATGTGTGGCGGAAGTACCGGCTGTGGCCCAGGAGGCACTCCAGGTGTCCCTGGTCTTCTTCCCCCCAGCACTTCCGGGTGTGGAGGAAGTGCTGAGAGCCAGGGCTCCACAGGAATTGGGGCGCCCCCTGGCGGTGCCCACGGACCATTATAGGGTTGAACTTCTAAGCTCTGTTCCCGTGGTCCCCAAAGCCACCAGGGCGGTCGCCCCCTCATGGTCTGGAGGAGGCGTAAGCCCCCCTCCTGTCCTCCTGGGCGTCCTGGCTGGGTACCACCCCCAGCCACTGACCCCAATATATATATATTATATATGTATATAAGGGGATCCAAAAAAAACAGATTTAGATAATAATATTTATTATTAATCACTATTATATTTATAACAAGTGCAAAAACTTTTAATGAAAACATACAACTTTTAGAGGTTTGCAGTTTTTATTTCCTCTGAACGGAGCAGCGGCCAACTGCTCCACACTTGTAGGTCTACAGCATTAGTGTTGTCTTCAATGAGGTTGGAACATTCTTGCAATGGTGGACAACTAGTTAATAGAGAATAAACTGTTTGTGTTCCTCATCCTTTGTCAGTCAGTATTTAATTGTACTTTTAAATGAGGCTTATTCCTCTTTCTGCTGCGTCGTTCATTACTATCATATGTGAAGACAGCTCACAACATTTAGTTGAAGCTTGGATCATCTGCCCATGAACTTTGACTGAGACCTTTCTTTGCCTTTTCCATAAAGACATCCAAGAAGGACGTCGTCGTTCTTTCTGTTACCAGATCCCCCATTTTCAGCTACTCTGGTTTATTTGTCAGCTGAAGGCATTGAGGTATGCCAGGTAACGGTAGCCACTGCAGGCTTTGCAACTGCATCTTCTTCTCCCTTGTTTCTGCTGAGGCTCCATCATCCAAAAGCACGAAAATGGAAATTCCTGCTTCCAACTGGAATGTTCTGAAACTTCTGCTTAATAATAGAATGTGAGGAAGACTTCCACCTACTGCTCGAATGTTCTGGGAAGTCCACTTTCATAGTAGAATGTTCTCTGTTTCATTTGTTTTTGTTTTTTTTTATTGTTAGTTAAGAATACTGCATATGAGAACATACAGAGTAACAATACAAATATAATGTTCAGAATGTTAGTGACCTCTTCTGTAAATGTTTCATAGTCAGACCAAAACTTCACAGATAAGCGGGCCATCCCTAATGAACAGAAACAAGCCCTGTAGAGAAAAGTACAAAACAGTTCAGCACAATCACTGGCACAAAACAAACATCATTTCTTCTTCTTCTTCTCTACTCTCTCTTTCTCCACACCTCAGGGCAAGCTTCATCTACCTCCTCCCAACTCTGGCTCCCAGAGTAGTGGCTGCTGATTTTTTAAGGCACCCAGAACTGCTTCATCTTCCTGACTCTGTTGAGGTAAACGGTACTACTCCAGGATGAGAGCAGGTGCTCACACTCAGTGCCTCTCCTTAATCACCTGCAGCTCCAAATTGCCGCCCAGTGTCGGCATCTAACCAGCCACAGAGCCCTTCCACTCAGGGCTCTATAAAACTGGACAGCCACCCGGAGGACGGCATCTGAGTTTGGACCTGGAAACCGATCTGGAGCAAGCTCTAACGACTAATCTGTGTGACTCCGTAACCACGGAAAAATGTCTATTTTCTTGACAAATAGGCCTTTTTTTATTGTTTGTGCCACCATGCGTGGTTTTTGTTTATCTTGTTTATTAAATGGTTATGCCCGGCCATTCCCTACATTCGAAGTAGCTTGTGCTGCTTCCATCAATGTGCGTTTATATACGATAAGAACGTACAGTACACAGTGGATTCACATATTTGGACCTTTCAATTTTTGGACACTTTATTATGTTGTCTATTAAGTTCTAAATGGATAAATCTGAAGCTTTTGCCCATCAACCTGCACTCAATAATCCATAATGACAAATTGGAAAAAAATTTTCAGAAAGGAACACGTTGCAACTCTCTAGGCACTTTCTCTATCTCTTTCACACACTCCATTTCTTCAGATCTATTTTATAAAGTGCCAGAGAGTATTGACACATTTCATGTTGATTGGACACACAATTACAAATTCTACCATACACTTGACATCTATCTATCTATCTATCTATCTATCTATCTATCTATCTATCTATCTATCTATCTATCTATCTATCTATCTATTATATAGTGCCTTTATCTGTCTGTCTATCTATCTTAACTATTATATAGTGCATCCATCTATCTATCTATCTATCTATCTATCTATTATATAGTGCCTTTATCTGTCTGTCTATCTATCTTAACTATTATATAGTGCCTCTATCTATCTATCTATCTATCTATCTATCTATCTATCTATCTATCTATCTATCTATCTATCTATACTATTCTTTAGTGCCTTTATCTATCTCTGTATCTATCTATCTGTCTGTCTGTCTGTCTGTATCTATCTCTCATCACTATTTTGAGAGGGACAGAGCAGGCCTTTCCATAGCTCCCTTTATCTACTAATGTAAATGTTTTGGTGCCTCCTTTTAAGAATATTAAAGACATTTTTTCAGCTAAATTGTCAATGTTGATGTTGAATAAACTGCAGAAAGTCTGTGATAGACAGAGCAGCATACTGTATAAAGCAAGGAGATAATGCAGTTATCTAATCTGGTTCGGAGGAGTTAGGATTGTTTGTATTTTTGCTGGCAAAGTAGCAACTAAAACAAGAAGGCAGGAAAGGTTACTCAATTTTCAGCTCGACATACAAATATTAATTTGCACAATGACCTGTAATGCATGACATTAATGAGAAATAGCAACATTAATTGAGCATGAGCATTTTTAATGATGTACTCATGATTTGTGTGGTAACTTTGTGCTCCTGGGATCAACACGATAAGAACCACCTGCATCATCTCTATCAGCGAGCACTTGGAAAGAGAATGCTGCACATGAAGGTTATTTCTGTGACCTCAAAAGGCTGAAGAGTCCCATCTTTCAGCCATAGACCTTGGGACAGTAAGGAAAGCGACCTCCATGCTGTAGGCTGTCATGGGGCCGACAAGTCAGATAAAGTGGCACCCCATGGAGGACATTCTGTTTCAGCACTGCAGTCAATACGTATGCAGTTGAACACTTTACATTATTTAAGGGGCTTGCAAAGTTTCATTTGCATTTGCATGAAAATTTATTTCAGGTGAACAATACCTAAGATTTGTAAGCCACTTATTGTACAACAGGGGAAATACAGTATTTTTTACAACTGTTGAATTTATAACACGTTTCATTTGGACATCATTACATGTTAGGTGGCACAGTGGTGAATTGGTTTATGTTACTGCCTCCCTGCTCTGGAGTCCCAGCATGGGCAGTGCCAGTGTCCAGATTACACAGGGTTTGTTCCTATTGTGCCCCCAGAGCTGCCCAGTTATGTATCTGTGTACAATATTAAGTTTTAAGGTTTATTATTAAATGAATGAAAGACCAGGGACAAAGGCACCACAAAGTGTCACATTGTGCAGGTGACCATTGAGCTGGGAAAACACACAATTTAGTAGAACAAATGGTTTGCTCTCTGAGGTTTCCTATCCAGGCCACACTTCTCATTGACATAGTCTGTCACCCCCAAGATCAGGGGTGTCCAACTCAGGTCCTGGCTGCAGGATTTTGTTCCAATCAGCTTCTGTTTTTAATTGGAGTCCTGGGCTAAATAAGTGATGTGACATTTCCCAAGTTCTGTGTTTTGGGAACAATATAGATATTAGAAAACTAAGTTTCGTAAAAAAAAAAAAATAGATACTTTATTACCCCAAAGGGGAAATTCACAAATATATATATATATATATATATATATATATATATACATTGTGGCGAGTGCCTGGGGCTGCTACCCAGCCCGGGACGCCCAGGAGGACCGGAGGTGGGCTTGCACCTCCTCCAGACCACAAGGGGGTGACCACCCTGGTTGCTTTGGGGACCACGGGTAGAGAGCTTGGAAGCTCAACCCTATAGGGGCCCGTGGTCACTGCCAGGGGGCGGCCCGGACCTCAGCACTTCCACCACACCCGGAAGTGCTGGGGAGAAGAGGATCGAGGACACCCGGTGTGCTTCTGGGTACACAGCCGGTGCTTCCACCACACAGGGGCGTGTCGGCGGAAGGTTACTGGAGGACATCCTGGAGCACATCTGGGTGGCTTTGAAAGGGGCCGCCTCCCTCCATTCGATGGCTGGAGTCGGGTGAGGAGAAGGACAAGAGCTTGAAGGAGAGGAGTGGAGGCGGACCAGAAGAGTGAGGCAGAGTGTGAGAGGCCTGGACTTTGGAGGAGTATCTTGGGGTTTGTGGAGCACTTTTGTAAATCAAACGTGTGGTGGTGCATTTAACATGTCTGCCTGTCTGTCCAGGGCTTAGTCCACAACATATAGATTAAAATATACCAAGCAGTTATATGGGAATAATGTATTTCTTCTTTTTAACAATACTTTCATCTTAATTTTATACTTTTCTAAGTGTTGTAATTGTTTAATTAATCCATTAATTACTAATTAATGGGTCTGATGCCTTTGATTATTTTGTGTTGTTTGCCAGAGTGTCTGCTCCGCTCATTTTTAATTGTCATTAATAAGACACAACGAAGGGGAAAAACTGCACAGAGGACTGGTAAAATATAATGAACAACAAAAGAGAGTTAAGCATTTTAATCTACAGCAAAAACAGAAATATTTCTAAATGTCCCATAAATGTAAAAATCACGCTGCTGTGCTTTTCTGAATGTAGAATAAAAGAAAAATCTTCTTCTTCTTGTTTCGGCTGCTCCCGTTAGGGTTTGCCACAGCAGATCATCTTCTTCCATATCTTCCTGTCCTCTGCATCTTGTTCTGTTACCCCCATCACCTGCATGTCCTCTCTCACCACATCAATAAACCTTCTCTTAGGCCTTCCTCTTGTCCTCTTCCCTGGCAGCTCTATCCTTAGTACCCTTCTCCCAATATACCCAGCATCTCTCCTCTGCACATGTCCAAACCAACACAATCTCGCCTCTCTGCCTTTGTCTCCCACACATCCAGCCTGAGCTGACCCTCTAATGTCCTCGTTCCTAATCCGGTCCATCCTCATCACACCCAATGGAAATCTTAGCATCTTTAACTCCCGCCACCTCCAGCTCCATCTCCTGTTTTCTGGTCAGTGCCACCATCTCCAGCCCATAAAAGACAGCTGGTCTCGCTACCTTCCCGTAGACCTTCCCTTTCACTCTTGCTAATGTAGAATAAAAGAAAAATAATACCAGCTAATTAAATGAGATCAGTGCTCTCAGGTGTTGTCACTGATTATGAATCTGGTTGGAACAAAATCCTGACACCACAGAGTAATTAACCACCATACCCCTAAAGCTGCCAGGCAAAGCCACCCCAGGACTGAGGTTGGGAAACACTGAGCTAACCACATTATCTCAACATAAAGAAAGGTGGAGGACTCGGTAAGATTGATCTCTCAGGTCAGCAAAACATTTTGAAAGTGTTCTTAAAAAAATAGGAAAATCACCAGTTCTGTGGCAGAATGAGAACAGCAACAAGCTGTGGAATTAAATAACGAGTTTAATTAACAGCAAGATTGGGCTTCTCATTAAGAAACCGGTTGGAGTTTGACGTTCCAATTTAGCTGGTCATCTGTCGGCTTGTTTCACGTCTCATTTCTGTTTGGCTGCCATTTAATGAAGAAAGGAATCAATTGAGAGGACTGAATCCTTAAAAGCAGGGCTAATAAAATGAAGGGAAAAGAAGATAATTAGCAGTGAAAACTGGTCAATTCTTAGAATGAAAACCAGCAGCCACTGCGGCCCTCCAGGCCCGGAGTTTGAGACCCCTGCTCTAGATGACCCTTATCTTCCTAAATGTTGCATGTAGTAAGACACCTTTTGCCACTATGAGTTTTAATAGTTGAAGATTTTTTGGTGGATCTCACTGGTGTCCTTTACCACCTGTGTGGCACCCTAGACCCTGGCAGCCATTTGGGTAGAGCCAGATAATTGGCATGTTAAAGGAGGAACCGTTGGTGGAGTCTCAGAAAGAAGAAATGAGCTGGGATGTCTGCTCTGCTGTGTCGTGTCAGAAATCAGTTTCTGTTTCTGTGTCTGTCCAGATTTGCTTAGCCTTCTAATGACCCTGGACGACTATCCGTTGATTAAAGCGAGGGTTTGATGCACTGTAGAAGCTGAGTGCCGTCTCTTTGGGCATCTCACTGATGCAATTATGAGAAGTTACAATAATTTCCACCACAAAAGATCATTGCTGAAACCCTAATTAGTCGTTTTCTGTCTATCCTATGACAGTTCCTCATGTTGAGCAGTTATTACGGGTCACTCATGGTAACCGGAGCGATTATACAGCACAATATAAACAATTTACTGCAGAGTAAGGACATTCTCTGGACTTGGCTACCTCAACAATTGCTCATTTATTTGGATGTTTGTCTGATTTTTGTAAAAAGAAGCCTGTGGTCACTATGGTTTTAACATTAGTCAACATGATACTGCATAAAAATGCCTCGCTTTTACAGATTGGCCAGATAAGAAGTCAGACGTTAGTTTCTCCACGAGGTCACGATGTTTTTATTCACCCAGGCACATAATTTGTTGCGGCTTGTTGTGCCTTAAATGTTTTATTCTTTTAATGTAAGCATTTTAGAACTGTTTTATCTTGATGGAGTTCTATATTACTCTACTTAACCCTTTTGCATTTGTTAATGTGTAGCCTTTGTCAGAATGCCTCAAAATCCCATAGACTTACCACTGTTTATAAGGTATTGTACCTTATAACCTCTCCCATTTTCCAGTTAGTTGGGATGACGTCAGTGTCCCAAATGGAAGTAAAGATTGCTTGCAATGCCAGGAGGACAGCCTTCCCACCAGCCTGGAGAAGTTCACCCTCAAATACCACAGATCCCTGCCGCCTTCCCTACCCTCAGCTAGTGAGATCTCTCTTGCCGGCACACCTTCAAATATCCGTGCTAGAATTCTGAATGCATCTCTTCCTCTTTTAGTGGTTTTGGCAACCTAAAATGCATGGTCTGTAGAAGCTGAATAGTCCTACCAAGCAGGGACTTCAAACCTTAGCTGTCGCTCCCAGTGCCCATATGAATTGTAATGGCAGTCTTTGGAAGCTGGATAGTCTTACCAAGTGGGGTCCTCAAGCCTGTTGCCTCCAGTGCCCTATAATGGACGGCTGGGACGCCCCTACTGCATATGTTCCGGGGGAGCAAGCATGGACAGCTCAATACCTCCCCCGGGATGCTTGGTGGCAGCCTCCCGGACCGACGATGATTTCCCAGCCTGGCTCCATGGGAGATAGAGTCTTCCACAGCCTGGTTGGGAGCTGGGATGGCCGCTAGTGGGCGCTACATGGAGTCAACAGCCCAGCTGGATGAGTCTTCAGCCCCACCTGGAAGTACAATTAGGACCAGGTGGTCAAGCACCTGGAACACTTCTGGATGGGATATAAAAGGGCCGAGCCAACACCACTCGAGAGCCGGAGTCGGGAGGAGGAGGATTAGGCTTGGTGAGGAGGAGTGGTGGAAGGAGAGTGTTTTGGTGTTACTTGTGCCTTGTATTAGGACCGTGTTGGGCTGTGTGACATGGGGAAGACGTGTCCCACGGCCGAAGAATAATAAAAGCCTGTGTGTATTTTGTACGTGCCTCTGCGTCAGTCTATGCCAGGTCGGGTGGTATATAGCGTCCATATTACAGCCCATATAAATTCCCCACAAGCATCACAAATTAATGTACAGAACTGAGAAGACAGCCAGAATGAAGAAAATCATGTGTAATTTATGTGGTCTTGCTGCAATTGTCAACTCAAAAGATAATCATGTGATTTGTAGAGCAACCTCTAAATCCATGCTCGGTGTTTACTTCAATACAATCCCTGTAAGCCTCGCATCTGACGTCCACACATGACAATTAATATCAAGCTACACAAGTCAAGAATTCAGGAAATGAATGGTTCGATTTCACTTACAAATCTGTGCAAAGTCAAGTCAAGTCAGCTTCATTTATACGGCACATTTAACACAACTACAAGCTGGCCAAAGTGCTTTACAATAAAAAAAAATCCAGTATAAATACAGTTCAGAGAACCAAATAAAGTAATATCTCTCTATTATAAAAGGAAATCCTGGGACGAGACTTTCTCAAAGATAATTTCAGGTCCCCCGAGATGAGACTTTTTGCCAAGAGATTTTGACAAGTCCCGCCGTCCTCTCAAACATTTACAATCACGCCCATAGTCCAATCTCTTCTCATTCGTCAGACACAGTTCCTGTGCTCTCAGCTCCAAGCGGGGTAAGAAATAAAAGACAAAGAGTAGAAGACAAAGAAGAAAGTCGTAAAGGGGTTCAAAAACATTGGCGTGATACACAAGCAGAGCAGGTTAGAGATTATGAAAGTACTAAGTACTCCTTTTCCCTTCATTTTAATGACCCTGTTTTTTAAGGTTTCAGTCCTCTGAATTGATTCTTTTCTTCATTAAATGGCAGCCACATAGAAATGAGATGTGAAACAAGCCAACAGATGACCAGCTAAACTGGAATATCAAACTCCAACCAATTTCACTCCAACCAGTTTCTCAATGGGAAGCTGATTCTTGCTGTTAATTAAGCCCATTATTTAATTCCATGGCTTGTTGCTGCTCTCATTCTGCCACAGCAGACATTTCCAAAACCGTTGATTTTCTGCTTTCTCTAAAGAACACATTCAAAGTGTTTAGGTGAGCTGAAAGTTCAACCTTACCGAGACCTCCACCTTTCTTTAATCCGAACACATTTCTCCTGTTTTGATGTCACTACACTGGTTACCTGTATCATTCAGGATTGACTTTAAAATACTGCTTATGGTTTATAAAGCCTTAAATAATCTCGCTCCATCTTATATATCGGAATGTCTGACACCCTATATTCCAAATCGAATTCTTAGATCATCAAATGAGTGTCTGCTTACAATTCCAAGAGCAAAACTTAAAAGACGTGGTGAGGAGGGCGGCCTTCTGCTGCTATGCACCTAAAATCTGGAATAGCCTGCCGATAGGAATTCGCCAGGCTGATACAGTAGAGCACTTTGAAAAACTGCTAAAAACACATTACTTTAATATGGCCTTCTCATAACTTCACTTTATCTTAATCCTGATACTCTGTATGTTCAATTCATCATAATAACTATTCATGGTGGCTCTAAAATCCGTACTGACCCCTACTCTCTCTTGTTTCTTTTTCCGGTTGGCCGCCACCACCACCTACTCAAAGCATCATGATGCCCCAGCATTGATGGACTAAAAGCCAGAAGTCCACGTGATCATCATCATCATCATCAAGTCCTTCCGTGAAAACCATAAATCCAAAGAGGACTGTTTCATTTATGTTAGGTAGATTGCCCAGAGGGGACTGGGTGGTCTCATGGCCTGGAATCCCTGCAGATTTTATTTTTTTCTTCGGCCGTCTGGAGTTTTTTTTTTGTTTTTTCTGTCCCCCCTGGCCATTGGACCTTACTCTTATTCTATGCTAATTAATGTTGACTTGTTTTATTTTCTTACTGTGTCTCTTATTTTTCTATTCTTCGTTATGTAAAGCACTTTGAGCTACATTCTTTTGTATGAAAATGTGCTATATAAATAAATGTTGTTGTTTATCTTCAGATGTTGTGTAACGGGCACAGGTTAGCTGGTCCTGTGGTTGTTTGCTTTGTGTCTCATTATTGTTTGGCTGCTAATTAAGGAAAAAGAAAAAACTAAGGGGTCTGAGGCACGTTAATTAAAACTAAGGCAAAAGAAGTTAATTAGCAGCCAAAACTGGTAACTAATGCAGAAGATGGTTAGAATGAAAACCTGCAGCCAACTGTGCCCCCCCCAGGACCGGATATCGACACCCCTGATCTATTGTATCAATTTTATTTAAAAAGAAGTTTAAAAATTGTTGGATATCTACTAAGAATTTAATTGTGCTTCACTCACTCAGAATATGTACCAATGTAGGAAGTCTTTTAAGACAGAGAAGCTTTTTTCTGTTACCACCTCTACATGAGAACCACCTTTTTCCACCCTCTCAAACGTATGCAGTTTTTAATGTCTGGAAAGCATCTGCGATTGAATCACTTAGAGATCTGTACATAGACTTTGTATCCTACGAACAATTACACTCCAAACCTAACTTTCCAGCAGCACATTTCTTTCACTACCTTCAAATTAGAAACTTTGTTAAACAAAACCTGCCCAATTTTTCTCACCTCCCACCTACCTCTATGCCAGAAAACATCTAAAGATAGAGCTGCCAGGGAAGAGGAGAAGAGGAAGGCCTAAGAGAAGGTTTATGGATGTGGTGAGAGAGGACATGCAGGTGATGGGGCTAACAGAACAAGATGCAGAGGACAGAAAGATATGGAAGTAGATGATCCGCTGTGGCAACCACTAACCGGAGTAGCTGAAAGAAGAAGAAGAAGTCTTGAGAACTCAGACAGTACTCTGTAATATATAAAGCCATTTTACAGTCCTTCCCTTTCAAAGATCCAAGAGTACAGTGGGAAAAGGATCGCTCACTCAACATCTCAGAAAAGGAGTGGCAGGCATGTGACGATGCGGGTTCTGCTCCACACTCCCATCGGCTGTTCGGGAGCCCTTGAACCCAACACCATTGACAGATATAACCGAGTTGAGCTAGACAGTGAGACAATAATTGAGCAAGGGGATGGTCCAAAAAGTGCAAAGTGCTTTTATTAAGATAGTCAACAAAAAGTGTGCAAATAAATAGGTGCAGTGATTTCCAAAGTGTTTAAAATAGAGTCATTAAATAAATAATCCAAAAAAACGTGGAGGTTATAAAATCAATAAATAGAAAGAAAAACAATCCTTAAAACCAGAGGTTAAAACGTTGCTGGAAGCAGTCCTTAAAATCAATAAGCCTGGTGCTCTTCTACGCTAGCGTTAACGTTAGCGTCTCACCTGCTTCTCCCATACGGGCCCTGCAACAGACGAGACGCTCTCAATGCAGCTGACCTTCTGCCTACTCCTCCTGCTACTGTCAGTCGCCTTTCCGATCCTTGGCTCCGGTCGGCTCCCCCTGACAGTGACTTGGGAATTCCTCCCACGGCCAAGGCTCTCATGTGGAGGACACCACATCCCAAATCCTGACTCCCGCTACCATCCGCGGCCCCATGCAGAGTCACCCGTCTCCCGGTCACTCCCGTACTTCCTGCAACAAACTCTGCGGGAGCGACAACAACTACTATGCCCTGGGTGTCAGCCTAACACCCAGGCTGTCTGTTCAGCTACCGCGAGCCTGCTCTCACTCGCTCACTCTCTCGTACCGGCGCACACTCTCTTTCATTTGCTTGCTTCCATAACCTCCGTCTTTCTTTCTTTCGTTCGTTCACCTCATTCTCTTTTTATTCCTCTCCCTAACCGTCTCGGGCTTCTCTATATATGAAGAGAGGACATGGAAGCTGCAGCACATTAGCCCTAGGAACAATCACGGATGTGGGCACCTCAGATCGCCCTGAGACGCTACAGCCACCACGCCCCCTTGCTAAGCCACGAGCGCGGTGATTATTTAAAACAAAAACGGAATTTGCTGGAAGAGCTGTGGACTCATATCACCACAAGCTAGCAATGCATAGAATTCACTTGAGCTCCATATGGGCAAAGCATACAATTATTCAACTTACAATTATATATCGAGCACATCTGTCTAGCTTAAAATTGTCCAAACTGTTTCCAGGACAAGAGCCACATGCTTTGGGCCTGCTCCGAATTAACATCATTCTGGACCCAAATCTTTAAAGGCCTTTCAGACAGCCTTGGTGTCACAATCACCTCTAACCCATTAACAGCTGTGTTTGGTGGACTCCCAGAGGGTCTTATAGAAACTGTAATAGCCTTTACTACACTATTAGCACTTAGGCTTATCTTGGTCAACTGGAAGAATCCTAACTAACCTCTGTTAAGTCAGTGATGTTACTGATGTTATATACTATTTGAAACTGGAAAAATATCAAATTCTCACTTCTAGAGGATCTGTGCAAAACTTTTTCAAAACCTGGCAGGATCTGATCAATGACATTTTAAACTAAGAATTTAAATTGAGGAAGCAGATTCTCTCCCCTCTTTTACTCCATTTATCGTTATTTATTTATTTGCTTTGTGACAGATAGGGGGCGCTGTCGTCCCCTTGAACCCTCAGACCAGACGCCAGACACCTAATGAAAGTCCAATCATTTTTATTCGGACAATAATAATGTGCACAAAGCACCCTCAACTCCACAATACTCATAAATAATCACAATAGATAGATAGATAGATAGATAGATAGATAGATAGATAGATAGATAGATAGACTGAAATACAATACACAATCCTCCTCTCCCAGACGCGTGGTCCCTTTGCCACCTGACTCAGCTTTTCCATCTGGGATCTCTCACAGTCTCTTATAGTTCTTGACCCGGAAGTGCTTCTGAACCCTCAGTCCATGTGACTTCCTAGCACTTCCTGGTCAGATCAAAACTCTTCTTTTTCATCCTGGAAGTATGTCATTTCCTCTGTCGCTGTGCCTAAGACGTACTTCCGGGTTATAGGGAAAGTAAACATCTCTGAGCCTCCCTGTAACGTCTCCTGGAGGCCCCGACGTTATCCAGCAGGGTTGGGTACTAAAACTACATAGTCCATGATGCCCTGCTGGAATTCGGGGCTTCTCTATGTCGCAGGGAGGACTCCATCTGGCGGCCTGGGGGCATTGGCCGGGATGAATGGCCGGCCATAGTCCACAGCTTATTTTTACTAGCTTTAAGTTTTACTCTGTTGGCCTAGCTCGCTTTCTCTGGGTGGAGGTTGATTTGTTAAACTTGAGTTATTTGTATGGAATGCTATTTGTTTTTAATAAAATCAATAAAATCAAAAAAAAAAAAAAATCATTGGATGTCAAAGGTGATCGCAGGGTTACTAAGTATACCGTTAGTTCTTTGAGATAGTAATAGAAAGAATATTTCTCTCTTGCTGTTTTTACAGCTTCCTGAAATTTACCCAGACAGTCCCTCCAAATATCATGAGATATCTGCAGTTTGTCCTTCTTCCATTTTTCTCTCTGCTCTCCTACATGTTTTCCTAGGAGACTTGATGGTATCGTCAGTCCAAGGCTGTGCTCCTTCCTTGTACGTTTTTATTTTGAGAGGAGAAACAGCATTTAAAATATTAAAGCCATTTGGTCAGAACGGGGCAGGACGGATACGAGGTGAACTTCTGATGAAGGTGCTGTTATACAGTAAATGTTCAATTTGGAAAGAGAAATAGACCATAAAAACATGTTCGATTTTAAAATCTTGCTGTCACATGCAAAACAGACAGCATGATGGCTTGATGTCTAAACTGTGGTTTATAAATAATGTATTTTGGCTTTTGTTAAGCTTGACAGAATTCATTGTTATTTGTTTGCATGTCTGCTGTTCTAAAATGTTCATTGCTTAAGGCAGGGTAACTAACTGAGTTTTAGGACTTGTTCGTGTTAAAAATGTAAAATGTGTCATTAATTATTGATTCAGAATCTTGATATTTACTAATTGCATTCTTCTGCAGACATTGTTATGTGTATTGCTAAATAGTCTGATCTCCTATGCTGTAATGCTGTATTATGCGTACAAAGTTCACTTTTTTCACACTTTCCTTTGTTGCATCCTTATGCTAAATTCATTGAAATTCATTTTCTTCCACATTAAGCAAAACACGATACTCCAGAATGAACAAGCCAAAACAAGATTTTAGAAAGTTTTGCAAATGTATGAAAAATAAGAATGGAAATCTCCCTTTGACACAATTATTTAGACCCTTTACTCGGTACTTTGCTGAAGCTCCCACTGGCAGCGATTCCAGCCTGGAGATAACATCTAGTGTCTGGAGACAAGCCTTGCAATCCAGGCTTTAGGGATTTTCTTGCCATTCATCTCTGCAGATCCACTCAGGATCCGTCGGGTTGGATGGAAACCATCAGTGGGAAGCTATTTTCAGGTCACAATTGAGTTCAAGTATGGAGTTTTGTTGCAAGACTCCAGGACATTCCCAAAGTGTATCCCTAAGGCACTCCTGTGTTCCTTTTACTTTGTGCTTAGGGCCTTTAGCCTGTTGAAAGATGAACCTTCAGCCCAGTCTGAGGTCCAGGGTGTTCTAGAGGAGGTTTGCATTCAGGTTATCTCTGTACTTTGCTCCATTTATCTTTCCCTCAGTCCTGTCTAGTCTCCCAAGCCCTGCTGTTGACAAACACCACACAACATGATACTTCCACCACCATGGTATTGCACAGGCAACGAGCAGTGCCTTTAAAATACTGCTTATGGTTTACAAAGCCTTACATATTCTGTCCTATAGTTCGGAATGCCTCCTACCTTACACTCCAAATCGTAACCTTAGATCTTCAAATGAGCATCTGCTTAGAATTCCAAGAGCTAAACTTAAAAGAAGTCTGCTGTTATGCACCTAAAATGTGAAATAACTGACTGATAGAAATTCGCCAGGCTAATATGGTGGAGCACTTTAAAAAACTGCTAAAAACACATTTCTTTAACATGGCTTTCTTATAGTTTCATTTGAGTGTAACCCTGGAATTCTGAATATGCATTGATTTATCATTTTTATTATGGCTCCACAATCCGTACTATCCCCTTCTTTCTCTGCTGTCCTTTTTCTGGTTCTCTGTGGTGGCAATCTGCACCACCACCATCTAATCAGAGCACCATGCAGCCCAAACATCGATGGATTGAAGGCCAGATGTCCACATGTCACGTGAAGCCTGAAAAACATGAAGAATAATTTAAATCATTGATGTTAGGTAGAATGCCCAGGGGTGGCTGGGCGGTCTTGTGGACTGGGAACCCCTGCAGATTTTGTTTTTTTATTCCAGCCGCTGGAGTTTTGTTGTTGTTGTTGTTGTTATTTCTGTTCTCACCTTACTTTATTCTTTGTTATTTGGTATTGCCTAATCTTATTTTTATGTTTCTATTTTTTATAAACTTTTCAGTAACATTTTACATTAAGTGTCCATAAATACGCTGTAACTACTATGTAATTACCTGTATAAGTACAGTGTTATTACTCAGTACTTACTGTGTATTACAAAGTAACGTTATAGTTAATTACTCAGTTGTCATTGTTATTCCACAGTTAATATAATTACAATGTAACAATTTATCACTGATCCAAAAACAAGTGTACTCACATAGTTACATTGTATCTCTACTTTCAAAATGTAATAAAAACATCAGGGTATGTAACTACAACTATGTAACAGACGGTCTGGGAAATTGTAATGGAGAATTGCAGTGCTAACTGCATAGGTTTTCAATGATATTTCAAGATCTTTTTTAAGTGGTGAAAACACCTTTGCAAAATGGTTAACGCTCTATCCCAAAATCTAGAGGGGCACCTCCTTGACATGTTTTGCTTAAACAAACATTTGTCACATTCTTGTAGTTGTGTTACACTATTTATTGTTGAATTTTTTGGGTTATTATTATACCCATCCCTAACATAATACTGCTAAACTTGCATCATTCAATCAAGGTACACAGGGTTGCAGAGCCATTCCAAGCATCACCGGGCACAAGGCAGGAAACAGCCTAAGATGGGGAGCCATCCCATTACAAGGCCCACTGACAAACATACCAGCAGTCACGCTCTCACACATATGGCCACGTAACCCAACCTACATGTCCCTGGGATGTGGCACTAAAACCCATGAAGAAGACATAGAGAGACATGGGTAGAATGTACAAATTTTACACACACATCCGTCCATCCATTATCCAACCCGCTATATCCTAGCACAGGGTCACAGAGGTGTGCTGGAGTCTCCAGACAGAATTCCATCTCAGGATAATGGATCTCTGAGGCAAAAGCGTTAATTATTTTGCAAAGGTGTTTTCACCATTTAAAACAGATCTTGAAATATCATTGAAAACATACACAGTTATCACTGCAATTCTCCATTACAATTGCCCAGACCATGGAACATCTGTTACATAGTTGTAGTTACATACCCTGATGTTTTTATTACATTTTGAAAGTACAGATACATCGTAACTATGTAAGTACACTTGTTTTTGGATCAGTGATAAATTGTTACATTGCAATTACATAAACTATGGAATCAAAATGACAACTGAGTAAATAACTATAACGTTATTTTGTATTACACAGTAAGTATGGAGTAATAACTCGTAGTTACACTGTACTTATACAGGTAATTACTTAGTAGTTACAGTGTAATTATGGACAGTGTTACCAACTTTTCTTTCTTCATCTTGTGAAGCACTTTGAGCTATATCATTTCTATAAAAATGTGCTATAGAAATAAATGTTGCTGTTGTTGTTGTTTCTTCCAGATGTAATTCTAATCTTGGTTTCATCAAACAGGAGAATCTTATTGCTCACAGTCTTGGAGTCCATTTAGGTGTTTCCTTGTGTCTGTTACTAAAGAGAGGCTCCCATCTGGCCACCCTGCCATAAAGTCCACATTGGTGGAGTATTGTGGTGTTGGTTGTGAACTAGGAAGTCACTCCCATCTCCACACATGTTCTTTGGATCCCACCCAGAGTGGCCACCTGGTTCTTGGTCGTCTCTCTTACTAAGGCCCTTCTCCAGTGGTTGCTCAGTTTGGTCGGGTGACCAGCTCTAGGTAAAGTTATGGTTGTTCCAAATTTCTTCCATTTAAGAATAAACAAAGGAGCTGTGCACGTGGGAACCTTCAGTGCTGCAGACATTTTTAGTAGCCTTCTCCAGATCTGTGCCATCTCTATGCCGTGCAGGTAGTTCCTTCAACCCCTTGGGTTATCTTTTAGTTCTGATACACAATCATCAGTCAGAACTTCTCTGGACAGGTGGGTGCCTTACCTAATCATGTCCAATCAAATGAATCGACCTCAGGTAGACTCCATACAAGGTTTAAAAAGATCTCAAAGATGATCAATAGAGTTGGATGCATTTGAGCCAAGCGTCACAGCAAAGGGGTTGAATACTTGTATCAATATGACATTTTTTTTTTTTTTTTTTTTAATAAATTTACAAATTACAAAAATTCTCTGTTCACTTTGTGACTCTTGGGTACTGAGTACTTATATATGTCGGGGAAAAAAAAAAGAAAGATTTTAGCACAAGGTTGCAAAAAAAGCAAAATGTGAAAAAAGTGAAGGGGTCTGAATAGTTTCTAAATCCACCAGAGAACTTTGTTCTGAACCCAAGAGGGGACACTCCTTTTTCATTATCATTATCCCAGTATCACTAGGTGCAAGGCTGCAACTTACCCAATACCATTACAAGGCACCTACGTGCCCGCCCATACTCGACTTGGTCAGTTTAGAGTCCTCAGTGAACCCAACATGCCCATCTTTAGTATGTAGGGTGGGTAACCAATGTGTCCGAATAATACTTGATACAGATGAAAAAGACATGTACATTCAAGAGAGACAGTGACCAGGTGGGAAACTGGATCAGGGTCTTTGAAAGTTTAATACTGCTACCCAAGAAACTGCCACTGTACGACTCGTTACTCTTTATGTAAGCTTTTATTTTCCCATCTGCTTATTTATTTATTTTTTAAAATCCTACCTCTGTGAGAGCCTACTCAAGTACATTCATTTCATGTAACAGTATGCATTATGAAGCCAGTCCCATGGGGGCCCATGCTGGTGCTGTAACTGTGGCAGTTGATGATTTAAAAACAGAGCGTCTACGCAGAATTTCATTTTATTATAGAAGAGAATATATGGACATCCATAACCAGTGCTCAGCTTCACCAAGTCTAGCTACATAAAGTGCGGATTAGATTAGATGATACTTTATTTGTCCCCAAGAGGAAATTAAAGTTTTACAAAAGCTCCCAAAAAATAAATAAATGTAATAAAAACAAACAACAACCACCTCCAAACACACATTAAAACGTCTGGCTTGGATAACAGAGAGTTGCTGCTGCTGCCGTCAATAGCAGGCTTGTAGGTGGTAGTAAGATGAGGCCAGACCTTCTCAGATTGTGTCACAGGTTTATAGTTAAAGTCATTCATTTTTGAATAGAGGAGGTCCAGCTTGTAGTATTCATATATGGAAGATGACTAATAGACACTTGATTCCTTGTTTGAAGTCACCAGAATCCAGAATGATTCATCATTAAGATATTGGTAACAGGGTGAATTATTTCTGCTGCTGAGACAGCCAGGATGATTTACTGTAACTTATTTTCTTTTCTAGGCAGTGGCATTTACAAATTCAGTCTGCATTTCAATCTCTGGATTTCGTTTAATATGTAATGTGCCTTCATTTTTTACAAAAATCTCCAGTCTCATCCATTATCCAACCCACTATATCCCAACCACAGGGAGCCAATCCCAGCCAACACAGGACGCAAGGCAAGAAACAAACCCCGGGCAGGGCACACACACACCAAGGGCAATTTAGGATCGCCAGTGCACCTAACCTGCATGTCTTTGGACTGTGGGAGGAAACCGGAGCGCCCGGAGGAAATCCACGGGGAGAACGTGCAAACTCCACACAGGGAGGACCCGGGAAGCAAACCCAGGTCTCCTAACTGTGAGCCAGCAGCGCTACTACTGTGCCACCATGTCTGCCCAATCTCCAATCCCCCTTCTACTTTTTCCAATCAGTCTGATGGAATCCATCCAACATTAAAACAGCATCTAAAGTAAGAGGTGTAAGCCTGTTCTCCACAGTACCCAAAATGTCAAAATACGAGGGGAAGTCAAAAAGTAAAGGGACATTTGAGAAAAGGGGCATTTATTCTAATGATAGAAATGTGAAACATGCCTTATTTTTCTACATAACCTCCCTGGACTTCAATGCACTTTTCCCAACGTTTGACAAGTTTTTTGATTCCGTCGGAAAAAACAGTTTTTCGGTTGCATCTGCAACCAATTTTGCACCGCATCAATGACTTCTTCATCACTTGCAAATCTTCTTCCCCTTAGCGCTTCCTTTAGTTTCCAAACCATGCTCGCGGTCTTACTTTCCGGTTCGTGATGATGAACCTAAGTTTCATCTACAGTAACGATTTGCTGTAAAAATCCATCTCCCTCGCCACGATAACGGGCCGCAGGTTTAACACCTTCCGCAAACAAAAAGCGAATCACTGCCCTCATTTCCTCCTTGGTGCAGATCGACAATGAAGCTGTCATGTTTAACGGTCTGCTACACTCCAACAAATAACACGGGAATAAGAGTTACACGTTGTATAGAAGTGTTGGCGACTACACTCATTCAGCTCTGGATACGAGCAGTGTTACCAAACTCTGAAAAGAGAAATTAAAAAAATCCCTTTACTTTTTGACTTCCCCTCGTACTTGTCATAATTTCCTATGAGATTTAGCGGTATATGAAAGCCATAGAACATTTCTTATTATATGAAGTCCAGCCAGGTCTGAATCTTTTCTAACTTACTTTCATCCAGAGGAGCTTGTAACTTCGATCCTTGCTTTGGGAGTTCGCTCTTTTTATTTTTGGATGAGTAGCTCTCTTGATAGACTTAGCAGGGCTCTTTAGGCAGCGGTGAACACAGTGCTACCAGGTGAATATGGAAATGTTTAACACTAGAATCCCTGAAACCTATGGAAAAAGTCAAAATCCCCGGCCACCTGAAATTCCTTCGCACCTCTCCATCAGTGTCTTTTGTTTTGCAAATGTGTCGATCAGCACAAGCAGCAAGCAGCCTGCTATTCCATCCCCCCCACCGATGCAGCTGAAGTCTCTTTATCTGTGTTTGAGGTGCCTGGAGTGGTATAGGATATATAATACAGAATATCATTTTTTGGAATACAGGTAGTCCCCGGGTTACGGACATCTGACCTACGACATACGAACAGGGCTGCAGCTGTGACGCATGTGCCTCAGTAACTGCCGCTCCGTCATCTTCAGCCTGGGGACGCTGCAAGCGGTGGCTCGATGGAGGCTGGAGGGGGTGATTTTGCTGCTCGCGCAGTGTAGTGTCCCTCGGGCAGCTCCCGGTGGCAAGCGATTTCACTGCTCGCCCATCACACATGGCTGCCTCGTTCAATCTCGGTGGGTGGCTGGTGATGCTGCAAGTAGTGACCCGGTTGTGGCTGAATGGAGGCCATTGAGGGTGAACGGGGCGGCAGGGGGTAGCATTGTAGTGTGCCTCGGATGGCTGCCTGTTGAATGGGGGCGGTGGTGGGCGATTCACTACCTGCGTTTGGCTGCACCGTGTTCGTTTTTGGTGGGCAGGAGTTTCAGGCAGCATACTGTAGTGGAGATGACTGTGAGGTGGGCTGGTGATGAACCGCCCCTCGCTGCCCCCATTCATTCTCAAGAGCAAGCCTGCTTGTACTGTTATGCAAATAGCAAGAAGTTTGTCTCTTGTCAGTACGTCAGACGTGCTGACGACGGGTGCCTTCCTGCTGTGATAGCGTGTCCAGTGCTGTGTAGAAGAGCTCATCTTAATCTTTTGTCTTCACCCTTCAAGAATGTCTCTGAAACACAAATCTGATGCAAGTGCTGGTGATACAGTAAAGAAGAGAAAAACCATCACCATTGAAAATAAAGTAGAAATAATAAAAAGGTCAGAGAGAGGTGAAACTCCATCATTCATGGAGTTCAGTTGCATTCACAGTCAACAATAGCATTTATTAAAATAATGTACCTGTTCCGACTTACATACAAATTCAACTAAAGTACAAACCTACAGCCCCTATCTCATAACGCGGGGACTGTCTGTACATACAAGATCTGTATCGGTGTAAGTGCAGGATGAGACGAAATGTGAGGCAAGAAACACATAGCTAAAACAGAAGCTTTCCATGTTATACTAATAATGACGTGAAGTGTATAATGTGTGAAGACTTTAGTCCAAATATCAAATAAACATGTGCACTTTAATTCAAGAAAATAACCGAAGAAAAAAAAATCATTCAATTTACATGTCGCCACGTTACATTCCTCCGAGTCTCTTATATTCTTAGATGTCATAGACATAGGCAGCCATTGGATCTTCATCACTCTCCAGTTCCAAATTCTTCCGAGAGGCAGTTGTGAGGCGGGCCATTACAGGTTTAGGGAAAACTACATTAGTCCCAATGGTCTATAAAGAAGTTTAACCTCCTTATAATGTTTGACCTGAGGTAACTGTGTAGACACGTCTTGTCCGAGCCTCATAATGGTGTCTCATAAGAAACGGCTCTCCTCAGCAGTGATGATGAGGTAAATCTGTCTTTAGGCAGTGAAATTAAAACGGACAGTGAAACCGAAAAGTGATTCTGGGAATTCGAAAGTGACACTCACGTCACTTGCACATGTGCAGTGTGCTGTTCATACCCATCCATCCATTTTCTAACCCGCTGAATCCGAATACAGGGTCACGGGGGTCTGTTGGAGCCCATCCCAGCCAGCATAGGGCACAAGGCAGGAACCAATCCTGGGCAGGGTGCCAACCCACTGCAGGACACACACAAACACACCCACACACCAAGCACACACTAGGGCCAATTTAGAATCGCCAATCCACCTAACCTGCAAGTCTTTGGATTGTGGGAGGAAACCGGAGCGCCCGGAGGAAACCCACGCAGACACGGGGAGAACATGCAAACTCCACGCAGGGAGGACCCGGGAAGCGAACCCGGGTCTCCTAACTGCGAGGCAGCAGCGCTACCACTGCACCACCGTGCCGCCCATGCTGTTCATATTATTATTATAAAAATGCATCATTATTATTATGATTTGTATCATTACTATACTTTCTACATTTCCGACCTTGTACTTTTAGTGTTTTGCACGTTTTACAGTAGAAAGATGAGGTTTAATAAAACGGTCATTTTTCAAGCCAAAAAATGCAACGCTTTTTACATGTTTTTTAAGGAAAAAATGTAATTCCAAGGAGGTTAAAAGAAAAGGATGCTAGAGTAGGCACACTTGCTTATGATGAAAGCATTTTTGCTCATATTGCTGGAATGATTTTTATCAACAGCCACAGCAACGTAAACTCAAAACTACCAGATTGCCTAAATGTTTTTTTGTTTTTTTCTAACAGATGAAAATAAAATGGCCACAGTCTTAGTTCCTCCCGGCTGTTTAAACCATAAAGTGAATCTTTCTTTCAGACCCGGTTCACTACCTGCTTGTTTATCTGGAAAAAAAGGAGTGCAATCCAGCAACCACTTTAATCGACTAAGACATGTTGACCTGTCCTTGACTGAAGCTATAATGAAAAAATTGAACTTGGTAAGTGTCTAGACATTTAAACTTTAAATTCCTTCATACACCATAAATAATTCAGAATGCTGGGAATCCTATCTGATATACAGTAGGCTCTAAAGACAAACGGGATAACTGTGTTATAGAATTAAATTGGTGATATAAACAGGAACAACAGGTGAATCCAGGCATGTTGTTGTAAAACTGTTAATAAATTTCAGTGAAATGCCTCGCTTTGGCAGTGATGGCCTCTGAAAGCAGCTTTTTATTAGGCAAGTTTTGTTTTTACTGGTTTGCTTGTTCCATCTCTTCCTCAATTTTAGGCCATGTTTAGACTATAGTTTGTGCAGGAAATGACACCCTTATGATAAAGAGTAAACCAATGGGTGTCTTCAGACAAAATGATCAGAAGGGCTTGAAGTTATGCATGTTACATCAAAGAGACCCCCAGAGTTTAACCCCCCTAAATGGGTGATGAGAGGTCAAAGTTAATCCTTTTCACAAACACTTCAAATAAATTGGGATTGGTAATCTAGGCATGTGGAGTGTCGGAGTTGCTGATCATGAATGTGATCATCCATCCATCCCTCCATCCATCAATTATCCAACCCGCTATATCCGAACTACAGGGTCACGGGGGTCTGCTGGAGCCAATCCCAGCCAACACAGGGCGCAAGGCAGGAAATAAACCCCGGGCAGGTCGCCAGCCCACCGCAGGAATGTGATCATAAGTTTAATATTTGAATCTTTATCAGTAGTCCTAGCTCTCTAAGAGCCGCTCCCTGAAAGTTCAAAATTACATATTTTTAAACAAATGCATGTGGGGTATCATTTTAGACTTTTCTAGTTCAGCAATTATGAATACAGTATGAGGCTGTTTTTGATTTTTGATCTTCTACTAGGGATCTAATCCCCCAAAGACCTTTAATAAAAATGGCAAATTTCTATTACATTCAGACCATTTAGACTTTAAACATTTGAACTGAAGCGCACATTTTAATATTTCCAATATGTGACCAAGCTATTCCTGTTTATTATGTGCTCAACCCTAACCCTAACCCTAAATCATTACGTTTCTTATGAACACCCTGAGTTAGGGTGGTCTAGGCTAATTCAGGCCTCAATCTGAGCCTTCATTTGTGACCCTTTTCTCCCCAGCCATCCCTTTCCTGCTGAGTACAAAATAAATGCTTAGCCTTCTTTTCCCAATAATCCAATGGCTTCTTATATTTAAAATTGTATTCAATCTGAAACGAAACAACGTTTCCTCTGATTACACTAACTTGCAGGTTTCTAGCTTTTGTTTATTATTGTATTCATTTCAAGGCCTTGTAATTGTTACATTTGTTCAAAATGTGCTATTTAAATGAGCAGTTGTTTGCCCGTTATAAAGGTCTTGAGAGTGTTAAATAAACATGAATGTGCCGTATTTATGGAGCGTAACCTGCAACAGAAAGTTTGCCTCGTGTTATCTGTAGTCTCCCATGAGTTGTACTTACACGTGCCCTGCCGATATCTCCTGGTGAGTTTTCTAAACAGCTGTTATAATATAAAAAGTAACCAGAATAAAAAGATGCCTGCTAGCAATCATTTGATTTCCTCGATATTTTCTATTTTTGAGGTAGCTCCGACTATTAATATTGGCTTACATATTGTGTACTCTGAATTGGGCAATGTATTTACCATTGTAGCGTGGTATGATTAATGTATGCAGTATGTTATGAAAGTATTCAGTTATCTTCACTTTCTGCACACTTTAACGTGTTGAAATTTTATTCTTAAATTAAATGATTTCCCATTTTTGATCTGCAGTAATAATCCTTATGACAAATGATAACGTTTTCAGAAAGGTTTGTAAAATTATTAATAATCGAAAACTGAAATCTCTCATTTATAGACGTAAACCATTTTGGCAACGATTACAGCCTTCGGTTTTCATGGGTAAGCCTCAACAAGATTTGTATACCGGGATTTATCCCATTTTTCCTGGCAGATGCACTCATGCTCCGTTACAGTGGATGAGAATGTCGCCAATCTGCTATCTTCAGATCTAAGTCTGGGATTTACGTCTGGGCTTCTCAAAGACACTCCGAGACGTGTCCAGGAGCCACTCCAGCATTGTCTTGCCTGTGTTCTTCGTGTGCTTGTCATACTGAAAGGTGGACAAGATGGTGTTGATTTTCTATCCAGCTAAATCACAAATGTAATGGCAGAAGTACTGTACAACAGAAGACCGATTCACATTCCATCATGTTCTGTTTTTTTCCTCTATCTACAGGGGATGCCAAAAATATTCAGACCCCTTCACTTTCTGCATACTTTATTGTGCTGTAGATTGCATTTGTCTGCATTTACTGCATTTTTCAGTAACTCAGCGTTTCTCAACCTTTAAGTATTTTGCGACCCGAGTTTTCACAACAGTTTTAATCGCACCCCCCCTAACATTTTTTTGAAATGTAGATGCATATTTTATTATACCTACCCTACTTAACTTTTATCGACATTTATCTAACTTTATATTTATTGTTCTAGTATCAGAATGTAGTTTAAGTTAATTTGATTTGGTTTCAACAGATATTTTTTTCATATTTTCGGATTCTTTTCTTTTTTTCACATCTTCACGCCCCCCTTTTTATTACATTGCGCCCCCCGCCCCACAGGTTGAGAACCACTGCAGTAACTGATAATGACAAAATGGAAGCATGTTTTCAGAAATGTTTGCAAATTCCCTAAAAATCAACAACTGAAAATCTTTCATTCGTGTAAGTATTCAGACCCTTAATGCAGCACTTTGTAGAAGCCCTTTTGGTTTCAAGTCTTCTTGGTTAAGCTTCTGCAAGCTTTGCATACCCAGATTTGGGCAGTTTATCCCATCTTCTCAAGCTCCATTAGATTGGATGAGAATGTCGATAAACTGCCATCTTCATGTCCTTCCTCAGATGTTCTATGGAAATCCCTCACCTGGTTGGGAAGGTGGCATAGTGGATGGATGGCCTGGGAGGAGAAGCATTCTGACTGGGATGGTTAGCAGTCCCTTTCCTGGTTGGGAGGCCAGAAGAAATATGAGACAATGGGAGACAGCCGCCACATGCACAGATCATTTCCCCATAAACTCGGTTGGCAGCATCCCTTGTGGTGAACCCCCATATGGATACCCACCTGAGTTGTGGTCTTATAGGGCTGGCCTGTTGAGTTCCACAGGGGGCTGCCAGGGGGTCCTTTGAGATCATGCAATGTCCTGTTCCCGGGTGGTTCTACCTGACCCGAATGTGCTTCCTAGAGACAATGATTTGGCCACTGGTCACAGGTCCAGTTTAAAAGGGAGCCTAGTTTCCAACCTAGTTTTGTTAAACTTGACTTGCTTGTATGGATTGTTGTTGAATTCTGATAAAATTAATAAAATGTAAAAAAAATAATAAATAAATAAAAGGGAGCCCTCCATGTTTCTCATAGGGGTAGAGTTTGGAAAAAGCAGACAAAGCTTGTAGTGAGTTCCTCTTAAGTTGGATAAGGAGCCCGGTATACACAAAAATCGCCTACTCTTAGGAATAATACTTCTATTAGGAATGGAACCAGACTGAACCTTAGCCCCAATTTGATCTGCTCAGCCTTTATGAGTTTATAAAAGGAAATAAACACCCAAACAATTTAATTATTTAAACAAACAAGAAAGTATATTATAATTCAAGCAAAACTATCAACACCCTTTAAGCAATCCTCCCCAAAAATGCAAGAACTAAATAACACTAATTAATATGCCCCCCTCCTTGAACCCTTCTGTAATACACCCCCAGAAAACGAAAGAAAGGAAAAGAAAAGGATATATCACCTATCTACTGACAAGATGAATAGATTCACAGCACAGCCATACATATATACAAATATATACAAATATAAATTATACACATATATTCCCGACACGTTCCCCAGTCTCTTATAATAACTTTGGTTTAAGTCTTGTCACAAAATTGAGACATACTCCAAGAAAGGTTTGGGGCAGCCACCCGTATAATGTGGTATCCTGGCTGCAAAAGTCGTTTTTACAAATAATCAGCACTGAAGTGCATACAACTGAGTCCAAAACAGGACTGAGGGAAAAGGGAAAAAGGGCAGGCTTTTAAAGGGGAAGACAGGAAGTGAGGTCTTGGGAATCGGGCACGTGTTCGTCACTCATTGGATCAGGCCCGGGCGTGACATCAGAGGGGGCGGCGCCGGTTAGTTCTGTCTCCATTGGTTCGGTCCCGGAAGTGATGTCACGAGAGCCAGGTGGAGTCTCCCAGGGATGGTCTACAGGGAAGTGAGAAAAAGAGTCAATGCACTCTGCCACACCCCGGCCTGCCTCAGAACTGTCTTCACTCAAGCCCTGTAGCTGCCTCCCATGCGCACGCGTGTGACAGTCTATAATCCAAACGGCCTGGGAAGTCCGCCGATAACTCCAGCATACAAGTCAAAATATGTTCCACTGACTCGTTATACTGTGTATATATATGTAAAAGAAGTCGATCTCATTGGCCTAGCGACGAATCTTTTGTTGAAAATTGAAGCCCGTCACACCTGGGTGTATAGCGTTAAAGACCGTCCATGTTAGATGTCCGAATCAAAAATGCAAAGAAAAGCCGTGTGCTCCGAAGATCCTTTTTTTGTTAGTCAGCACTACTTTTCCGTGCGCCCAACCGTCCTTGTTAAGGTGTCTTATTTGCTGTACCGCTTAGCTTCCTGACTACTTTTGCCTTCCCAGCTCCTTCTTTAAACAAACTTTCTTCTCTTCTTTTTCAACTCCGCACCTCCTTACCTTTTAAAATCGGTCACCCTTACGTCACACCAAAGAACATTTTGTCAAGGATCCACAGGTGTGGTTTGGCCCCCTGCTCCCATTAAAGAGATAATCACTTAAGACAATATTCCTTGCTAAAGGGAACAAGCGGCAGAAACAGTTAAAAGCAGACAAAAATATGTGACAACCGTTACAAGCTCGCCGGTGAGGAGTGGTGGAACAGGAAAGTAAAAGGAAGATAAAGATAAAGAAAGTATACTGTATTGTGTAAAGGTATTTCATTAAAAGGGCAGATTTGAACCCTGGTCTTTTTTTCTGTGTAGTTCTGCCAATTGGTTGGGGTTCTGTTACACCCCCTAGTGGCCATACAGTGAATGCTAAAATATCAATGTTTGGATGGCCGCCTGGCCTTGAGGAGCTGGTTGTTTGGGGTATGTGGGGTTTCAGAGAAAATGGAGATTTTTTTATCAGGCATCATTTGCCATAAATGTTATGTATGGGTGGCATGATGGCTCCAGTGATCACTTGAGCTGTTTTAATATTGTGTGACTTGTACTGGATGACTTATAGGGAAGTAATTAAGTAGGAGTATTAAGTATCTGTCCTTTTCGAAACAATGAGAAAAAGAGAAAAAAAACGGAGGACCGCTAACATCACGTGCACCTCACACAGGAATCTGACTCTTCTGACCTTCCCAGTACTGAAAGTTGATGTTCATTCCAGGACCATCTTCTAAGACCACCAGAGCTCCATGACTTGAACAAGATGAAAACTAAAAAATGCCAGTGGCCTATCATTTTCTGTTGGTGCTATTATTCATTTACATTTACATTAAAACAGACACACTTCGGGACCCAACCCTCATTTTCTTGGCTTTTCTCTTCTTTTGCACAGTATTGATACGGAAACTTGGTCATGTCATTCTAAAGCTGACATGACCGACCAATAAAGTATTGAAAAAGAATTTAACAGAGGCCAAAAACTTCATTTCTTTTCACTCACTGATATTTAAGCAAAGAAAGTAATGATTGTATCATTGTGATATCTGGGTGAGTTATTATTATAAATGCAGCAGGTTACCACAAATGATATTTCATAAAACTCTATAGGCCCTGTGATGGATGGGTATTCCATTCAGTGCTGATTTCCTCCTAGTGCTATGGCTGCCCCTCCAGCTCTATGCTGCGACATGGATGCATTGACAGGTGATATGTTATATATTTTATCATAAACTAAATCAGCTTTCCTTGAAAAAGCTATTTAATAATTTATATTCATATTTCAAATAGGGAGCACTATTACAAGCTCCCAGCGGTTTTCTGTCACCTGGGCTGAGTTCATCTAATAAATTATTCTTAGCTGCTATATAACCTGTAATAGGTCAGCTGGTTACCAAACACACAGGACGTGGCAGTACAGGGCAGATAGAATCCAGCTAAGAGTCTCAGGCCTACTGCTTGTTTGTATTTAGTACAAAACTCTTAATGGACTATTGATCATTAGTATTTAATTGTCCAGTCCATTAGTTAAGACTTTCCATGCCTACTTCAAATGTAATTTATTTGTTCAATAACTCCTATTTTAGATGAGTCCTATTCATTTTACTTTCTCATATATGAAGATCGTCTACGTAATCGTCTAAAATTCTGATGAATCTCGATATTTTAGATCTCCCTGACTTTCTCGTATATGAAACATAGGGAAAGTATTAGAATCGCCCAAAAATTTGATGTCGAGATTTTGATGAATCTTAACATTTTAGACCTCCCTGACTCTCTTGTATACGTAGCATAGAAAAGTATTGGAATCGTCCAAAAATTCGATGTCGAGATTTTGATGAATCTCAATGTTTTAGACCTCCCTGACTTTCTCGTATATGAAGCATAGGGAAAGTATTAGAATTGTCCAAAAATATGATGGCGAGATTTTGATAACTCTCGACATTTTAGACCTCCCTAACTCCAAAAATACCATTTTTGGATGATGTCTCTGTGTTGGTCTGTCTGTTTATGTAAATATGATAATTTGCGTACACTTTCACTTAGGTCAACCAAATTTTGCCTACAAGTATTAGGTACAAAACATAGATTTCTATCAACTTTTAGGCTATTTCCACTAACCGGAAGTGATACTTTACCTTTTATTCATGCAGCTGCAGAGTCTGATTTATTCAACTCTACTTTCATTATAATTGTTCAATATATTATTAATCTGAATTGATTTGTTGTTGATGCTTCTTAATTGTACATTATATTAAAATAAAATAATTGAGTTTACTCCTCAAATATCCATCCCAATATCTAAGGATATGAAAAAGTCTAGGAGTGACCACTCCCACTTTTTTAGTATTGTAGCGCAGTGTGGTGCTTGGTTCTTGTTCTTTTCATTACTCTTTTAGATAACTTACTATCTATCATGAATTTCTATCTTTAGCCGCACTAGACTGGAGACTGTGTGACTATGGCAGGCTCCCCTGAGACTGGCACTAGAGCAGCTCATTTGCATGATGGAATTAAAACTTATGTGGTGACAGCTAGCGGTGCTTTTAAGGACAGCAAGCTACCTTAACTTCTTCAGGGTGCCAGCTGTCATGCCGCCTCTAAGCAGTTTGAGCAGCGACCGATGTTTTGTGTTGATTTCTGTCTGAAACAATATTCAGCCCTCAAAGAATTACAGAGCCGCGTAAAGAGAAAGAATCCATTAAGAATTGGCATCACACTGCTACAATGGTGTCAGAGGTGGGATAAATAGAAGGAATAGAAGTCTCATTTTACAAAGTACTGAGTGCCATGGAGACTCTCATGGGCTCTTCTGAGGAGTTGCTGGAGATTCTTGAGATCTGGAATGCCGGCTGTAGCATCCGCAAAGCCATGCAGATGGAGGATGAGTGAGCAAACTCTGCACACACAATGAGTGGACTTGGATTTGACGTCTGCCTCCTGGAGCAACTAGGAAGCTGCCCTTATTATTATTATTATTACTATTATTATTATTGCAATTACCCCACCTTCACTCGGTTTTTAAAGTTTTAACTTTAAAGACCTTAGAGTCTGACATTTGCTGATGACTCAGTGGTACTTTTGCTTCAAAGGTGTTTTTTGAATATATTAGCTAGTTGGCTGATTTTCTAAATCTGATAAGCAAGTGCAAACAAGCTCAGAGTAATAATGCCACTGTAATGACTTTGTAAGATGACGCTTTGTCCATATTGTAAAATAATAACGAGGATGTGAAATTACATGACATTGGTGGAGCATTCGATTTGATCTCATCGTCTATCTCATTAAAAGCACATACAGTATAAAGTTTACAGCACGAATAAAGCATTCTTCAAATAAAAGCAAACTTGAACTGCCTGTCTGAATAAATAATAGACAATGTGGTACGTAAGTAATGAAGTTAAGACTCTTTTCTTTTCTTTTTCTGCCCTATATGGTACGGTGTTAGCCGCGGCGGTGACTTCTGAAGCTGAGTCCTAAGCAGCGTAGTTCCAGGAAGGAAAATCCTCAGGGCTTATCAATGTTAAACATGTCACTGCTCTAGTCTTAAGTATGTGCATAATTTAATTTTCTCCTTGATGTTCCCCGGGAGTGTGCTTGTAGAATCGTGGATGGCACACAAAGAGTACACTTTCCTCTGTGCTACACCTCTCTGTCTGACTATTTGCATTGAACCAATTTTAATGTGCAATGACC
Source organism: Polypterus senegalus (assembly GCF_016835505.1). Classification (NCBI taxonomy): domain Eukaryota; kingdom Metazoa; phylum Chordata; class Cladistia; order Polypteriformes; family Polypteridae; genus Polypterus; species Polypterus senegalus. The sequence goes on along the minus strand of NC_053165.1, from coordinate 17,318,625 downwards.
AGCTAGTTCTGTAAAGATAATAAATGTACTTTTAGAAATAGACATACTAAATGCAATGAAATACATTTTATAGTTTATATTCTGATGGGGGACCTGGTTGGGACTGAGGCTGCAGGCAACAGAGTAAAGTAGTTAGTCTGCCTTCACTAGAGACCGTTTTGCCTCCTAATAGTTTAAAATACCACCTGGGGGCACCGTGCTCCACTATTCTTGGGTTACTGCTTTTCAGTGGTAAGGGCCGACGATATGGTGTATGCCAGGTCCTTTAAAAGAGTAAAGGGCCGCTGAAATGCAGGACCACCTGGGGACACTACATCTATATATTTGATGCTGATCCTGAACCTCCAGGAGGCGCCCCTGTGCCTAGAGAGCCCTGGACATCAGCACTTCCGCCACACCCGGAAGTGGTGGGGGGAAGAGGATCGGGGACACCCGGAGTGCTTCCGGGTACACAGCCAGTGCTTCAACCACACAGGGGCATGTCGGCAGAAAGTCACTGGAGGACACCTGGAGCACAATCCGGGTGCATATAAAAGGGGCCGCCTCCCTTCAGACAATGGCTGGAGTCGGGAGGAGAAAGACAAGGTCTTGGAGGAGAGGAGTCGAGGCGGCCTGAAGAAGGAGAGAAGTCACTGTGTTGTGGCCATTACTTTGGGGACTTTTGGGGGTTGTGGTACGTTTGTAAATAATGGCACTTGCAAATAAACGTGTGTTGGGTGACATTAACGTGTCCATCTGTCTGTGTCCAGGCCGGCTTCCACACTGGCTTTGCTCTCCAGACATCTGAGTTGTCTGAGTCTTCACTTAATCTTTGGACCAGTAGGCTATTTATTTGGTTCGTGTTTGTTTGGTCCCTCCTGTCACTTGCTATCCAACCTGCAATGGGCCTGCTCCAGTACTCCGCTGCCGAGCTACTCCGACTCTGCTTTCACCTGTCCGAGCATCCACTGACTGGGCTGTATCTCCACTCAGACATCGTATTCCTCCCCCGTTTGAGATACATTCACCACAGGTCCTGCCAGAGTATCCAGTTCAAAAACAATAAACTCCATCTGGTCCAGTTCTCAATGTCCTCGACGTAATTTAGGCAGAGTCGCTGACCACAATGTGTTAGCCCACCTAGCCCGGTCAGCTCACACTGTTGCTAAATGCGATAATGGCGTTGTTAACTTCGGTCTGCTGAACATTCGCTCACTCATGAGCAAGGGGCCTCTCATCCACGATCTCCTTACTGATCGTAATTTTGACTTTTTCTGTCTAACCGAGACATGCCAACAACCCCATGATTTTTCCCAACTTAACGAATCCACTCCCCCGGGGTTTGTTTACATCTCTCAACCCCTTGGCTCTGGCCGCGGTGGAGGTCTGGTGTTAATGTATCGTGAGAAGTGGAGAGTCCTGCCGTTTTCTGTTTCTGCCTTCAGTTTTTTTGAATCTATTGTATGTCAATTAACTGGACCTATTCTTACTATTATTGCAACTGTTAACCGGCCCGCTAAACCTCATAATAACTTTCTGAACGACTTTGCTGTTTTCCTTATGCACTTATCTACTGTTTCATCAAGCATAATACTTCTGGGGGATCTCAGTATACATATCGATAATATCAACGTCCCTATTACTGGAGACTTTACATCCTGCCTGGAGAGTTTTGGATTCCAGCAGCACACTGATGTTCCCACTCATTCCAAAGGACACATCTTGGACTTGATTTGCTGTTCTGGAGTTACCCCATTTGATTGTACTGCAGATGAACTCCCCATAACTGATCATTTTCTTTTTTCATTCAATGTTAATCTTGCACTTTCCAACACTAAGCTTTCCCGTCTCATGTCTTTTCGTAATATTAAGAATATTAACTTAGACTCTCTTCCCTCTAGTATTGATTCCCTTATGGACACTGATAATTTATCCACTCCTGAAGAACTGGTCTCACACTGAAACACTGGACTTAATGGTATTCTTAACTCTGTCGCTCCATTAAAAACTAGATCTGTTTCTTTCTCCTTTTCTGCTCCCTGGTTCACGCCTAAACTTCAGCTTTTGAAAGCCAAAGGCCGGCAACTTGAACGGTTATATAAAAAAACTGGACTCTTTGTTCACAAAGAGATGTGCAAAAACCACATACTTTATTACAAGGACTGTATTGCCCAAACTAAATCTAACTATTATACTCTCATTATTTCTTCCAATGAAGGAAACACCAAGTCATTGTTTTCACTACTTAACAATATCACACATCCCCCGGATTTTTTACCTTCTCACCTTAACTCAACTGAATTTTGCAATTCCCTTATGTCATTTTTTTAATGAAAAAATCCAGCAAATTCACCAGTCTCTCTGTACAGTTTCCTCCAGTACTTCATTTGAATTTCACCCACCAACTCACTCATTCTCCTCTTTTCATCTTCCTACCTTCTCAGAAATCTCAGATCTTGTCTGTAGTCTAAGCCATCCACCTGTCAACTGGACCCTCCCTACAGTTCTAGTCAAAGCCTGCCTCCCCTCTCTGGCCCCCCTTATCTCTGCTATAATCCACTCTTCTCTCACTACTGGTGCTGTTCCTTCATCTTTTAAAACTTCTGCAATAACCCCAATACTGAAAAAACCAGGTGCCGATCCGACTAATTTCAGTAATTTTCATCCTACTTCTAATCTACCCTTCATTTCCAAAATTCTTGAAAAATTAGTGGCTATTCAACTTCATTCTCATCTATCTCAAAATAATCTGCATGAACAGTTCCAGTCTTGTTTCCGTCCCCTCCACAGTAGAGAAATGGCACTTATAAAAATGACTAATGACCTCTTTATGGCAGCTGATTCTGGTTTAATTCCTATTCTCATCCTCCTTGATCTGAGTGCAGCCTTTGACACTATTTGTCACACTACTCTTCTCAATAGATTATCTTCGATTGGCATTACCCACACACCACTAGATTGGTTCAGATCCTACCTCTCAGGCCGCACTCAGTTTGTTCAGCTTAAAACTTTCACATCCCAACCCACCGCTGCTACTTCAGGTGGGCTCTGTCCTGGGGCCCATCCTTTTCATTATTTACCTCCTCCTCCTTGGTAATATCTTTCATACTGTAAATATAACATTAGCTTCCACTGTTATGCTGATGACCCCCAGCTCTATCTCACTAGCAAACCTACTGCTTCCTTTCCACCCTCCTCACTTACTGATTGCATAGCAGAAATCAAATCCTGGTTTTCTTCAAATTTTCTTAAATTAAATAACAAGTGACAAAACTGAGGTTCTCCTCATTGGTACAAAATCAACATTATCCAAAACTGATCATTTTTCATTTGTTATTGATAATTCCTCTGTCTCCCCTTCCCCACAGGTGTAATCCTTGACAGTACTTTATCCTTTCAGTCCCACATCAGTAACATCTCCCGGTCTGCATATTTCCAATTGCATAACTTTAATCGTATTCTCCCCTCCTTCACTCCCCACACCACTGCTATCCTTGTTCATGGTCTTGTCACTTCCTGTCTGGATTATTGCAATTCCCTTTTCTTTCTCGCAAATCTCTTTATAAGTTTCAACTGGTCCAGAATTCAGCTGCCCGCCCGCATCATTACTAGAACCCCCTTTACTCACCATATCACTCCTGTTTTGCAGGAGCCTCACTGGCTTCCAGTTCAGTTCCGAATTCAATTCAGAATTCTTCTGTTAACTTTTAAGGCTCTGCACAACCTTGCCCCTCCAGATCTGTCTGACCTCCTCCATGTTGCCATTCCCTCCCGTACCCTCAGATCCTCTTCCTCCATCCACTTGACTGTCCCCTTCGTCCGTCTTACCACCATGGGGAGCAGAGCATTCAGTTGCTCTGGAACTCACTACCATTTGAGCTTAGAAATATTGAATCCTTCTCACTTTTCAAATCTAAACTTAAAACTCATTTGCTTAAGACTGCTTTTTCTCTTGATTACAATTGCTCTGTCTGATTTTAAGTTTTGTATTTTAAGTTTTGTTTATAATTTGTGTTTTGTCTATTGTTCAGTGGCCTTGAGTGTTTAGAAAGGTGCCTACAAATTAATAAAATTTATTATTATTATTATTATTATTATTTATTATACTATGCTATGCTACTGATATTTATATAATATACTGATGTCCTTTGAAATGGTCAGAACAATGCAGGCTTAGTTCCCAAAGTAATCCTCCCAGCCATTCCACGTATTTGATAAATTAAAAAAAAGGTATAGTGACTGGTTGAACTTGGAGTATTAATGGTGCAATTTAACCAAAATAAATGTGAGATATTGATTGGTAAGTGCAAGGGGTAAGTTGGATTTTCTCTAAGTTAATATACTTTGACATTGTATCCAGTAGGGGGTACAACTGAACCCCAAACCCCAGACCCAATAATACCCAACACAGTCAAGGGTTCAAATAACGGATTTTTTAAGCCAGCATGCACACAAACAGTGAAACACAGCCCAAAAACCATGCAAACAATAAAATTTTCTTTTATCTTTTCAACTCCAGTTAAGGTGTTGCTACCTCTCGACTCTGACTTAATCTAAGTGAGGTAGTGGGATCTCTTTTAAAGCCGACCAGGGCAGTGCTTCCAGATTTCTGCCTCAATCTTCAGATGCAGAACCAGGGCAGTCCTCCGCTGGCAGTGCCCTCTGACAGTTCTCAAAGACCCCAACAGGGCTGCGTCTCCGAACTCCAACTCGCATTCCACCCTGCAGGTGTCCTAAAATGGTCCAGCCATGAGGATCACTGCCACCTGTTGTGTGGGGGAATGAGCTACTGCCGGTGGGCTTGTTCACCTGCTCCTTCAATTTTGGCCTCCGGGCTGGCCATGAACCCTTCCTTTATCCCAGCTAGGATGCTTGTCCTTCTTTCCTGGTACGTACAACAGACATTAAGTCAGACTTTGGCATTAATAAGGCTATCAAACCAACCATCTAGTGAGTACCTGCACACTTACTGCATCTATCTATCTATCTATCTATCTATCTATCTATCTATCTATCTATCTATCTATCTATCTATCTATCTATCTATCTATCTAGTATATAGTGCCTTTCACTCACTCTATCTATCTATCTATCTATCTATCTATCTATCTATCTATCTATCTATCTATCTATCTATCTATCTATCTATTATATAGTGCCTTTCACTCACTCACTCACTCTATCTATCTATCTATCCTGCCTACTATACTAAAATTTGTCTGTCTGTCTGTGTAACAGTCTTTAGCTATGTATCTATTATACTAAGCCTGCTACATTTATTTAGTATATTGCTATATTTATTATTTATTTATTTTCAATTTATTTTCAGTTTATTTTCAGCTTCAAGCGTTATACCATTGTCACATAGCTGTTGTGATTTTACACTTTGAAAAGAAATGCCTGAGGGTGAAGTAACTGTCTGCATAAATAGCCACAGAAGTGCTCAAGTCCTTACATTTGATTTCAGGCATATCATAAGGAAAGGTATGAACTTATGCAGTTTTAAAATAATAATCTGACACAGTTTATGAATGTTTATAGAAAACAGCCTCGAGATGTTTACGCACCAAAGAACCGAGAAAACTCTGTGTGCTTCAAAGTGTGCTGACCAGCATTTGGAAGCTGGCAAAATGAAATTAATTCTTTTGCTTGCCAGTTTGGATTCCAGGAAGATGTTCAAGTCATAATTATTTGATCATTTTGTCAGTATATGAAGGGATTTTTTGAAAAATTCACACATTTCACACATAATAATAATAATAATAATAATAATAATAATAATAATAATACTGTAGCTCCAGGAACCTAGTGTTGATTCTTAATCTGGTGTGTATCTGCCAGTCCTTCACTGTCCACTTGGGATTCCTCCATGGACTCCAGTCATCTTCCCAAAGACATGTTCGTTTAGTTCATCTGTTTTAGCAGATTAAACTAAAAGCAGTAGTGATTGTAAAGGCTGGTGCCTATATAAGAGTGTGGGCACGTCCTGCAAACTGCATGCCAGCCGTCTTGTTTTATCTTTGCTCAGGGACAGCAACCAACACAGTGCCAGAAAGAAAGGTTAGTTCTGAACTCGTTTTAACCTTTACTTTATTACTTTATAAAAATCCTGAGATCATATCCCAAAGGGAATCCTGGAGAATTATATGTGAACATCTGCAAGCCTTTACATTTTGCCCTCATTACTATCTTTGAAAATAATTGCATATAATATGCCTTTCATGCCAGTATGGAAAGATCATGCAGAAGTTTTCTAATGCCTAAATCACCCACCCCACCCGGAAATATAATTTAAGTTTCTCATCTCTTCTCCACCATTACGAATATGACGTCAAAACATATGGAAAAGGCTGGGCTTCTTAGATGCTTTATCATTTTAATTAGTGCTTAGCATGGAGAGAGCTGAACAACCTCATTTCATCCTTCCACATCCTGCTGAAATGCTCTATTTTTCCCCTCTTGAGGAAACTCTTTTGCACTTTTAGTGAACTTGTGACCCTTTTGCAGAGACAACATCCTGTACTTTGCAGAACTGTGCAGATTCATCAGAACGGCAGAAGCACTTAGGGAGGCCGAGGGACACCATACGTCTCTACAAGATCAGAAGTCAGCTCACCCCTGACCTCCATGACTGCTCAGTCACAACAAGTCAAGCATACAAGAAAGCATGGCCAGCGTCTCCAGTCAGACACTTCTGAGACGCTAAAACACAAGGGGGTCTTTGGCTTACAGAATCTCAGAATCCAATTACAATGTCTATAATCTAATGTAGACTTGCTGCAGCTACAGCCCTTCATTTTCTGCAAACTTTACTATGTTGTGAATTCATTTTTAAATGGATACATTTGTCATTTATTACACTCATTTACCCATAATGACAAAGGGAACGCATTTGTTCAGAAAAATTTGCAAATCTCATTCATATTGTCAAGCTTAGGTCACAAAGTTACACAGGATATAGCACAGAAGGGTTTCCAAGGAGCAAAAGTTTTATTGCAGTTCTGGCAGATACAAACACAAGAAGCAGTCCAGCCACACAGAACAGCTGTTGAAAGTGATGCCTCGCCCCCGACTCCTTATCAAAAGAACACAAAGTCTTCCTCTTCAATGGGGTATAGTAGCTCGGAAGCAGCGACCGGAGCAGAGAGAGTCTGGGGAAAGAGAGCAAAGGAGACTGAGACACCTTAGGATGGCCGTGGCTCAGTCTTTTAAATGTTCGAAGCCAGCAAGCCAGCAGCTGATCCCACAAAGAGGAGGTGTAAGAGTGTGTTTGTTTCCCGTTGAAATACTTTTTAAGAGGGGGTTTCTGAAGAGTGGCCACATCCTCCTGTGGCAGCGGTCACAATATAAGCATTCAAATCCTTTGCTGTGGCACTCCAAATTGTTCCCTGGTGCATCCTGTTTGATTTAATTCTCCTTGGTTCTCGAGAACTTGACTGGAGTCCACCTGTGGCAAACTGAATTGGTTGAACATTGTTTTCCCTTAAACCACCGGAACTGGATATAGTCAGTTCCCAATGCAATTTGCCAGCACGCCAGAGCTGAGTATATTCAGCGACATACATTTGTTGAGCTTAGCAACTGACTATAGTCGGTTCCCAGTGCAATTTGCCAACACACACTGAGCCGAGTATATTCGGTGATGTACATTCGTTGAACGCAACAGTCGGCTATATTCAATTCCCAGTTCAATTTGCCAGCACGCCAGAGCCGAGTATATTTAGCGACGTACATTTGTTGAACGCCACCACCAGCTATATTCATTTCCCAGTTCAGTTTGCCAGCTCGTCAGAGCTGATCAGTCCGTGCCGTGCATTCATTGAGCAGCCAGCTCATGACCACAGCCGTGGTCCAAAAATTCATCCAAAAATTTGATGATGAGATTTTGATGAACCTCGACGTTTTAGACCTCCCTGACTTTCTCATATATGAAATATACAGACAGTATTGAAATCCTCCAGAAATTCCATTTCAAGAGTTTGATGAATCTTGACGTTTTAGACCTCCTGGAGTCTGAAAATACAATTTTTGGAATTATGTCTGTGTGTGTATGTGTTTGTAAACATGATAACTTGAGAATGCTTTCAGTTAGGTTAACCAAATTTTGCATACTAGTATTAGGAACAAAAAGTAGATTTCTCTCAAATTTGGGGTTATTTCTGCTAACCGGAAGTGGTACTTTACCTTTTATTTATGCAGCTGCAGAGTTCGACTTGTTCAACTTTACTTTTATAGTAATTGTTCAATATATTATTAATTTGATTTGATTTGTTGTTGATGGTTCTTTAATGTACATAATATAAAGATATAATCATTGTCTTGCAGTTTACTCCTCAAATATTCATCCCCATATCTGAGTATACAAGAAAGGCTAGGGGAGACCACTCCTGATTTTGTAACTCTGGCTTTATGTTTTGGGTGGTTCTCTTGCTAGGACACACATCTTCTCCTGAGATTCAGGTTTCTTGCATAGTGCATCGGGTTTTCCTCCAGGATTTCCCTGCATTTTGCTGCATTCGTTTCTTCATTTGCCTTTGCAAGCCTTCCAATGTCTACTGCAGACAAGCATCCCCACAACATGAAGCTGCCTCCACCATGTTTTATGGTAAGGATGATGTGTGTTTTAATAATGTGCAGTGTTCAAACATAGTGCGTGGTCTGATGGCCAAAAACATCAGTTTTGGTCCCATCAGATCCCAGAACGTTCTTCTAGCTGGCTTCAGAGTATTTCAGGTGCCTTCTTGGAAACTTGAACTGAGATGTTTATAACAGCAGGTTTCTCTTTGCCACTCTCCCATAAAGCTGTTGGCCTACACAATCTCTCTAATCTCTTCAACCTTAGAATGCAACTCCTTCAGATTTCTAAGAGGTCTCTTTGTGGCCTCCCTCACTTATCTTCATCTTTCAAATTTGCTTAGTTTTTGTGGACAACCTGCTTTTCGGCAGGTATTCATACTTCTTTGTGCCCAACCCTAACTTGTGTTTTTCAATCCCTTTTTCATGAGTTGCTTTACATGTTTGTTTGACTTCATTGTGAAGGTTAGGCCACCATATCAAGCTGGACCTTCCATATTCAGGTGCATTTGTACTGCAATTTCCATTGAACTGATTTTGTGACTTCTAATGGCACTTTGCTGCACCAGTGAGGATTTAGGGGCGTCATATTAAAGGAAGCGAATACTTATGTGATCATATATTTTGTGTTTTATATTTCTAATTAAGTTAGATCACTTTGCAGAGATCTGTTTTTAATTTGATATCAAAGAGTGTTTTTCTGTTGATTAATGTCAAAAAAGGCAAATTAAATTCACTGGAACTGAATGCTGTAAAACAATAAAATGTGAATGCTTCCAAAGGGTTCATAGTTTTTATAGGTGCTGTATATATGAATTTTGTGTTCTCATTTCTTATTATCTTACATTGTTATTTCATTACCTTGTGGCCAGCAACACATTAGTAATTAATTTCTGACATTTTAATTTTGATCTTTTGTATTATTCATTTTTATTCTTGTTGTTTTCTATTTTTTTTTTTTTTTATCATTTTCCATGTTCTTCAAAGGTCACTGCCATTTCGTGGCTGCATGTTGCCAGGCATTGTGGTGCACACCTGTGCCAGCACGACTGCACTACAAAAGCAGGCAGCGTGCATAGCAAAGCATTCAAACATTGACTTATCAAAGGGAAGACTTTGTAAGACACCTGAGCTCAAACATCCACTAAAAGAAAAAAGATTTTTGGGTTTTTCTGTGTTGTATTTCATTTGATGGCCGTGATTCTGGCTCTGTCTGTGAAATATAAAGAAATTCTGCTCGTGTCCTATATAACATTCACAATATATAAATAAATAAACTTGGTCCATTGGCCTTCTAAAAGTAGCTGGGGCATTGAACAATACAAACAGCTGGACTTTGAAAAGAAAAGATGATGCCAGTGTGGCGTGAAGTGATCCCCTCTGAGAAGGAGCGGTGTGTCCCAAAGCTAACACCAGGAGTTGAGCTCCAAAGAGATGATAAATAGTCCATTCAACAACTGCTTGTGTCTACGTGTTAGTCCTCCCTGCACTGTACCTCAGGTTGTTACGCTGGTGGTAGCGGTGGGATATATTACACAATATATTGTAAATTGTGTTGTTTAATTGTATTTAACTTGTTATGTTTATGCATGTAACACTGAAAAGTCAAGCAAAATGACAGAAATTTGTCATTTTGTTTGACTTCTCTTTGCATCCATAATGGCTAATATGGTACAACACCCTATTACTTTGTAACACCGAGGAATTCCTGGCAACTGTGTTTTTTAACAATAAAGCTCAAGTTCATCCATCCATCCATTATCCAACACGCTATATACTACCTACAGGGTTATGGGGGGTCTGCTGTAGTCAATCACAGCCAACACAGGGCACAAGGCAGGAAACAAACCGTGGGCAGGGTGCCAGCCCACTGCAAGGCACACACACACACACACACACACACTAGGGACAATTTAGAATCACCAGTGCACCTAACCTGCATGTCTTTGGACTGTGGGAGGAAACCCACAACAGACACAGGGAGAACATGCAAACTCCACGCAGGGAGGACCTCCTGCTCAAGTTCATATAAACCTAATTTGTGTTTTGTTATTCACTCTCACATCACTGAACTTGGGTCAGTGAGAGGACAGTTCAAGGCTAACTGAAAATGCTCCAAGTGTTTAGTGTCCATTGGTGAAAAACAATTGTATTGCCAGATAACGTGGTGCACTCCTGTGCCACCACAACCGCACTATAGAAGCAGGCACCATGCATAACACAGCAACTTACCAAAGGGAGGACTTTATAAGAGACTTGAGCTCCAACATCTACTAAAAGAAAAAGGTTTTTGGGGCTTTTTGTGAGTTGTATTTCATTTGATGGCTGTGATTCTGGTACAGTCCTTGTAACGTGAAGAAAGATTAACAATAAATTTTGTATATCGACATCCAGATCAAATAAAAATCAAATCAAATTAAATTTTTACTTGTTGCATACAATTATACACAACACATTCTGTAGTGAAATGCTTACCTCCATGACTGTAACTTAGAAGAATATAAAAGACAATAAACAATACATATACAGTCATATTAAAAAGTTTGGCAACCTGCAAAATAATTGACTCTACTTTCAACAAAAAAGATAACAGTGGTATGTCTTTCATTTCCTAGTAACATCAGAGTACTGCGGTGTTTTCCGAACAAAGATTTTTAGTGAAGCAGTATTTAGTTGTATGAAATTAAATCAAATGTGAAAAACTGGCTGTGCACAAATGTGGGTCCCCTTGTCATGTTTGCTGATTTGAATGCCTCTCACTGTTTAATACTGATTACTTACAACACCAAATTGGTTGGATGAGCTCGTTAAGCCTTGAACTTCATAGACAGGAGTGTCCAATCATGAGACAAGGTATTTAAGGTGGTCAATTTCAAGTTGTGCTTCCCTTTGACTCTCCTCTGAAGAGTGACAGACAGCATGGGATCCTCAAAGCAACTCTCAAAAGGCCTGAAAACAAAGATTGTTCAGTCTCCTGGTTTAGGGGAAGGCAACAAAAAGCGATCTCAGAGGTTTAAACTGACAGTTTCAACTGTAAGGAATGGAATCAGAAAATGGAAGGCCACAGGCACAGTTGCTGTTAAACCAACTCAGGTCTGGCAGGCCAAGAAAAATACAGGAGCGGCATATGAACAGGATTGTGAGAATGGTTACAGACAACCCACAGATCACCTCCAAAGACCTGCAAGAACATCTCGCTGCAGATGGTGTATCTGTACATCGTTCTACAATTCAGCGCAAGTTGCACAAAGAACCTCTGTATGGCAGGGTGATGAGAAAGAAGCCCTTTCTACACTCACACCACAAACAGAGTCACTTGTTGTATGCAAAAGCTCATTTAGACAAGCCAGATTCATTTTGGAACAAAGTGCTTTGGACTGATGAGACACAAATTGAGTTATTTGGTCAGAACAAAAAGCGCTTTACATGGTGAAAGAAGAACACTGCATTCCAAGAAAAACACCTGCTACCTACTGTCAAATTTGGTGGAGGTCCCATCATGCTGTGGGGCTGTGTGGCTAGTTTAGGGACTGGTGCCCTTGTTAAAGTCGAGTGTCGGATGAATTCAACCCAATATCAATAAATTCTTCAGGATAATGTTCAAGCATCAGTCACAAAGCTGACGTTACGCAGGGGTTGGATATTCCAACAAGACAATGACACAAAACACAGTTGGAAATCTACAAAGGCATTCGTGCAGAGGGAGAAGTACAATGTTCTGGAATGGCCGTCACAGTCCCCTGACTTGAATATCATCGAAAATCTATGGGATGATTTGAAGCAGGCTGTCCATGATCAGCAGCCATCAAATTTAACTGAACTGAACTGATCCAGAATCCAGACACTCATTGAAGGCTACAGGAGGACAGTGTCTAGAGGCTCAAAGGAGCAAAAGGAGGCTCAACTAAGTATTGATGTCATATCTCTGTTGGGGTGCCTAAATTTATGCACCTGTCTAATTTTGTTATGATGCATATTGCATATTTTCTGTTAATCCAATAAACTTAATGTCACTGCTGAAATCCTACTGTGTCCATAAGGCATGTCAGATATTTAAAGGAAGTTGCTACTTTGAAAGCTCAGCCAATGATAAGCAAAAATCCAAAGAATTAAGAGAGGTTCCCAAACTTTTTCATATGACTGTAACTCTATACAAATCAATGAATATCAATATGTACAATGACAGCAGTAGTATGCATTATATTATTATTATGAAAATTGTTAATTATGAAAATTATTATTATGAAAAAGCTCTTCCTCACCCTCTCTGAAGTGGTCTTCAGGCAGTGGTACCATTTCCCAGACCACAGCACAGAAAAGGGCCACAGTCGGGATGACTGGAATCTCTGATCATGTTCTTTGCCCTGGTCCACCATTGGTTACTAAAGATATCCTGAAGGTCAGAGAGCGCACATGCAACAATGTGTTCAGCTGACCGCACCACTCTCTCCAGAGTCTTGCCATTCTGCTGCATGCTTTCCAAACCAGACAATAATACTTCCTGTCAGGATACTTTTGATGCTGGATATGTAGAAGTTCTTTAGTATCTGGGAGAGCAGCCTAAAATCACTGAGATGTCTGAAGATTGTAAAGATGTGGTTGTGCTTTCTTCACCAAGATGTCAATGTGCTTGGACCAAGTCAGGTCCTCTGTGATGTGAACACAGAAGTAACTGAAAGTGTCCCACCCTCTCCACCTAAATACTCTTAATACTGAGGGTGTGGTAGTACCTCTGCTGTTTTCTCCCAAAGTACACAATTTGTTTTACCTTTGTTTTACTGACATTGAGGAACTGGGGTGTTGTACCGTGTTAGCCATTATGAATGTAGTGAGAATTCAAGCAAAATGACACCTTTTATTGGCTAACTAAAAAGATTACAATATGAAAGCTATTTTAATCTTTTTAGTTTGACATTGAGGAGAAGACTGTTGTCCTCATACCACTGTGACAGACTCTCCACTTCATCCACGTAAGCCTACTCATTGTTGTTAGAGATCAGGCCTAACACAGATGTGTCGTCAGCAAACTTGACAATGATGTTAGAGTCATGTATAGCCGTCATGGCCCCCACATTCTAACGCGGGCCCCTAGGCCAGGATCTCTGGCGGGCCCTTCACCTAGGGTTAAGGAAAACGTGATACCCAATAGGAATCTGAAACTTTTTTTGATATTGTTTTTAGTTTTCAAAATATTTTATGCTGAAGTTGACAATCAACGCTGTAGGATGAATTCTTGCTCTCAGTTCATAGGTTTTGTTTGTGCATAATATCTACTCATCCCACGCTGGGCTCCTGTGATCCTGGGCCACCTGGCTAGAGCCCTGTCAGCCCCCCACTCCCTTGAGGGGGCCATGATAGCCATGCAGTCAAACATGTAGAGGGAGTACAGCAGAGGACTCGGAACACAGCCCTGTGGAGCCCTTTAGTTGATATTGTGGGATGATGAAATGTGGCCATCCACTCAAACCACCCCAGGGGTGTCGAATTCTGGGCCTGGAGGGCCGTAGTGGCTACAGGTTTTCATTTTAACCCTTTCCCTAATCAGTGACCAGTGCTAACTAACTTCTTTTCCCTTCTTTTTTAATAGTGTTGATTTTAAGGATTTAGTCCTCTGAATTGATTCCTTTTTTTCATGAAATGACGGTCAAACAGAAATGAGATGTGAAACGAGCTAATGGATGACCAGTTAAACTAGGATTTCAATCTCAAAACTATTTCACTCCAACCCGTTTCTTAATGAGAAGCCAATTCTTGCTGTTAATTAAACCCGTTATTTAATTCTAAGGCTTGTTGCTGCTCTCATTCTGCCACGGCAGACATTTCCAAATCTGTTGATTTTCTGTTTTTCTGAAAGATCAACCTTACTGAGACCTTCACCTTTCTTTATTTTCAGATATTGTGTGATGGGCACAGGTGAGCTGGTCTCTTGTTTTGTGTCTCATTATTGTTTGGCTGCTAATTAAGGATAAAGAGACAACTAAGAGGCCTGAGTTAAGTTAACTAAAATGAAAGCAAAAGAAGTCAATTAGCAGCAAAAACTGGTCACTAATGAAGAGAATGAAAACCTACAGCCATTGCGGCCCTCCAGGAGCAGAGTTTGACTCCCGTCACCTAGGGTCTGCCTGTCAAGCAGTTAAAACCCCTGCTGCACAGTAAAGTGTTCAGCCCGAGGTCCCTGAGCTTGGTGGTGAGTTTAGAGGACTTTATTGTGTTAAATGCTGAACTATTGTCGATGAATGACATTTGCACATAACTCCCTCTCCTGTTGTCCAGGTGGCCCAGTCGTGTATGAAGGAAATCAGTCATGGCATCTCTTGACGACTCCTATATGAAAAACCTTAACAATCTCTGACCGGTTAAAAAATTCTTTTGCTCCCTAGGACTTCCATCCTGATCCACCGAACCCATCACAACGATCAAAGTATGCTGAAGTTTTTCCTTTACTGCTTTTCCATTCTCTCTTTTCCCCACACATTATACTGTGATGTACTGTATTTACAGTAAAAATGCTGAAAGCCAGTGAAGTACTTTTCAGTTGTATATACTAGCCACATTCTTTAAAACCTGTTTTGCCTTTTGGCTTAACTCTTTTTTAGGTAACACCTTTTCCTCGCGTATCCCCCAACTACCTAAAACACATTTGACAGACAACTTTGTGTTCAAAAGACAAAGATTTAGAGTCATGTCAGACCCTAGCAGGAGAAATCATGGCAGCAAGAACCTCTAGCGTGGTGTAAACCACCAAGTAATGAAATATAAAAAGTGTTCTGATATGAATTATATCTCTCTTGGCAGTGGGAAAGCAGTTGCTGGCTTTTAATGTTTTAATAACTGACAATTAATAGTGCCATTAAAACAGGCTGGGGACCTTACGTACAGCAATTAAACAACTTTCATCTTTGTCACTACTCGGGATTTTAGCAGGCTCTTCTCCATTCCATCATAAACATTTTTCTTAAAGCCAGTCTCACAGATGGCCAGATGGACCATAAAACAGGGCCTACTGACAAGAGGGGTGTTTTGAGATTTCCATGAAACTTGTAAATTGAAGGTTTTCTTTGACACATTATAATATCAGATAAAAATAGCAGATGAGAAGTGCTACGCGGGTGGTAGAGCTTTTCGCCTCAGTGAAACCACAGAGATCATTTGCAGTCAAGTCACTATAACCCTAGAGCTGAGTGATAAAAAATCTACTAAATATCAATCTATTTTCAAGTTCATTTAATCCAGTTTACGGTCATGGAGGATCACTGCCTCCACTCCATAACTGGGCATAAATTAGATACCAGCCTGGCACAGGATGCCAAGATATCACCTGGCACAGTCTATCACAATGGACCACTCCAATTTGCTGAACCATTTAACTATTGATCCATAATATGGATACATTTTTATCGAATTCAGTGTACCTGGATCTATTGCCTGAATGTAACAATCCACCTAACATGTACATTTTTATGGATGTAGGAAGAAAACCTGAAGTATCAGGAAGAAAATCTCCCTTACATATCTGCAAATTCCACAGAGATAACAAAGTGAGAATCATTCACACAGCAGCAGCACTAAGCCCTGTGCACCCACTGGCTTTCATGTACTATACTTAAAATGAGTAGAATGGTGAGCATTGGGGTACAATAGACTTCAAATAATGGAGACAACACACACAAGTCAGCTATTCATGTTTGGGAGAAATTCAACAAAGATGGTGGTCCCAGTGTAGAATACAACCTGTTTGTGTTTTTGTAAACACTTGCGCTTAGGAGACAGCCCTAAGAGATGAAGGGTTGATTGTCTGTACTAATGCCTCTCTCCCCATCAACAGAACCAAAGAAGATAAACCATAACTCAACCACAATACTTCCGGTCTCTCAAAATGGCTTCCATCCAACAATCCCATCTCCGAATTCCATTGACGACGTCAGGAATTTTCTTTTACCCAAACGAATAATCATAAGCTATATTACACTGTTAATAATAAAATAAAAACACATTCAGTCTTGTCAAACTTGTATTGAAACAAAACGTTGCGGGCCTGATTCGGTACTTGTGAGAGCTGAGACCAAAAACTTAGCGGTCAATTCACTCCTCATGGAGCAACAAATAAAATGAAAGTGGTACCTTATTTTACAATGGTGGTATTAATCCAACAAATCCTCCTGACCCCAGTGCCTCTGTCCATGAGCAGAGAACCGCTGCTGAGCTAATCCAAAAGCGTCTCTGTCTCCAAATAAGCAAACGTCCACCAGAAGCACGCTGAGCTGAGTTAGCTGCTCTCACCATCGGTTCACGCTGCTACTTCCTCTCGCTGAATTAATGAGTGGTTCTTCGCCGGATAGACACTGCGAATGTCTGATCGAAATTCTCCATCTATCTCAGCAGTTCGTATTCTGGAAAATTATCTTGCTGATAACGTGTCATTTGTGTTCCAAAACTGCCCGCTACACCACCTCTGCCTCACGCTCTCTTTTTTTCACTCGCCCGTTCTCCTCTACAGCCGGTTCTTCCACACCCTTCCGTTCTCTCTACCACATCCAGTTATCAAACTAAAAGTCTGCATAACCACGTAAACAAACTACTACACTAAAATTAACAGTTTAAAACACAAACATTTACATTTTTACATCAGTAACTTATTTACATAAATCAATTAGTTAAGCACATTTTTACCTGGGCTACATATATGTGTTTACATAGATCATTGTAGACATGGAACACACATAAAATGCATGTGTTCCAAATAACGATATAGTATTTATAAAAGGTGTCATTTTGCTTGACTTCTCACTCTATACTACTCCAAGCAACTGACATGCAGGTAAACAGACTTGAGCTGAGAAAACTGTGCGCTGGTGGGGGATGTGATAGCAGACTGCTTTCTGCTTGCTGCTTTTCAACATATTTAAAGGACAAAAGACGTTGACGGAGAGGTGTAAAGCGTTTTAAGGTGGGACGGATCTACGAGTTTTTTCGTAGGCTCTGGTAATTCTGGTGTTAAATCCATTCGCACCTCTCCGCCAGCGTCTTTTGTCCTGTAAAAGTGTCGATAACAGCAAGCAGCCTGCTATGCCGACCCCCTGCCCACCGCTGCAGTTCAATTCGCAAAGAAGTTTCTCAGTGCTCAGTATTTATCTTCAAGTGAAGTGCTGGAGCTTTATAGGGTAAAAAAAGTACATCGTCATTTGGAATACATACATTTCTTGTGTGTTCATTGTCATCAAAAATCTATGTAAAAATGTCGTTAACACAGAAACGTTTTTCATGTTTTAGTAATAATTGACAAAATGTAGACATGAAATGTATAATGTGTGAAATCTGAAATACAAATATGAAATAAACACTTTCACAAAAAGTATAAGTATAACAAAACAAGTGCACTTTTATTCAAGAATTTAACCAAAGAAAAAAGAAAGCAGGTTGCGGTAGGTGGTTGATACGACAGCGTGCATGGTGCAATGCTAAGAACTGCTGCCTTCCAATCAAGAGGTTGCGGTTTCGATATCAGCTGCTTCCCAAATTTACCATTTTGAGTAGTGAGCTGCTCTTATTGTTTATATCATACAATAAAAACATACATTTGATATTGCGTCTGTAAATTTATAGTACTTGTCAAAGTTTTTTTTCAGTTTTATTCTCTCACTCACGTTCAAGCTTCCACACACCCTACCCCACCCCCTTCCGATCTTATGCCGTTTTCAGATAAAGATGTGGTACAAACTCGCTTTGTTACACCCCCTCTTTATTTGAAAACCGTGTCAGATCTTGTGCGCGAACGAGACTGGGAAAACTGTGGACGTGGATGTGAGTGTTGTGTGTGACTGAGAATGACTGGATGTGAATTTTTTTCATTCAGTTTTATTCTTGAGTGTTCCTGCTCACGCTGAATTAGTATGCGCCTTCTGATCCATGATGTCAAAGCCGCACTGACAAAAAAAGAGAAACTTAGGTATATATGACATTTGGAATAATTCATTTTATGACCTGTATTGTACATGTCGGAAAACGTTGTTGCACTAATGCAACATTATCTTCATTTGCATACCTTCAAGCAGTTATAATCATGACGTGACTGTATAAGGTGTGAAGCCTGAAGTCCAAATATCAAATAAACACTTTCACAAAAGGTACAAGTATAACAAAACAAGTGCACTTCAAGAATATAAACAAAGATATGACAGCTTGCGTGGTGCAATGCTAACAACTGCTGATTCCCAATCAAGAACTTCTGGGATGGATGCTGGCAGCTTCTCAAGTTTACCATTTTGAGTAGAGAGCTGCTCTTATATTTAATATCATACAATAAAAACATGCATTTTATCTGTGTCTGTAACAGCCACTGTAAATGTATAGTACTTGTCAAAGTTAGCGTCTTTCTTTTTAGTTTTATTCTCTCACTCATGTTCATGCTCCCATAACACCTCCCTGCCCCCCAACACAACAGATTCATCCATGTTTATGTGTCAACTTTTATCCCGTGTGAACTTGAACCCGGACACAGGCAGGCGGACATCTTAAGTTCACCACACACTGTTTATTTACAAATATTATTTACAAATAACATGCACCACAAACCCCAGTGCCTCCAGCACCGATCCCCCAATGTCCAGGCCTCACAGTCTCAATGCCTTTCTCCTGGCCGCCTCCAGTCCTCTCTCCAGCTCCGTCTCTCTTCCACCCGACTTACGCCAATGACTGGAGGGAGGCGGCCCCTTAAATATGAACCCGGATGGGCTCCAGCAGGTTCCCGGCACTCCTCAAAAGACACGCCCCAGTGTGGCGGAAATGCCGGCTGTGCACCCGGAAGCCCTCTGGGTGTCCCCTGTCTTCTTCCGTCACCACATCAGGAAGTGCTGGGTTCCAGACATCTACAGGCACCGGGGCGCTGCCTGGCGGTGGCCACGGGTCCCTACAGGGCTGGGCTTCCAAGCCCTTTACCCGAGGCCCCCAACATAACCAGGACGGACGTCCCCTCACGGTCTGGAGGAGGCACAAGCCCTCCTCCGGTCCTCCTGGCCCGGCCGGATGCCACACCCGCCACATCTGATAATTCCCTGTAAAACCGCGTCAGATCGGGGGTAAAAATTCTGTGCTATGATTATTCTATTCATTTCTAGATTGTGAGTATAATTATACAGATCTAGCAGAAAGGGTTCATTGTGAAGAAGAGACAAGAAATCTCAGGAGCAAGGCACACAGGAAATTTGACAAACCAGAGGAGTCCACTTAGTCTATCAGGCTTGATTGTTTTGCTAATAGCTTATCACTCCCAATATCTCATCCAGATACTTCTTAAAGGTTCATCAGTGTTTCTGCTTCGACTATACACATCAGTATTTTGTTTCAGAGTCACAAAATTCTTTGGGAAAAGAAGTGCTTCCAGGCTTCAGTTTTCTCTAATATCCACTGGTGTCCTTGTGTATGTGGTTCACCATTTAGTCTGAAGATTTCGTCTGGATCTGCTTCATCAACGCTTTTTAGAGTTTTGAAGAAATGGATTAGGTTCCCATACAGTTTCCTGTTCTTGGTTTGGACATGTGCGGAGTAGAGCTGCTGGGTATATTGGGAAAAGGATGCTAAGCATGGAGCTGCCAGGCAAGAGAAAAGAGGAAGGCCTAAGAGAAGGATTATGGATGTGGTAAGAGAAGACATCAACAACAACAACATTTATTTATATAGCACATTTTCATACAAACAGTAGCTCAAAGTGCTTTACATATTAATGAATAGAAAAATGAAAGACACAAATATAAAACAAAATAAATCAACATTAACATCGAATAAGAGTAAGGTGCAATGGCCAGGGGGGGACAGAAAAAACAAAAAAACTCCAGATGGCTGGAGAAAAAATAAAATCTGTAGGGATTCCAGACCATTAGACCGCCCAGTCCAATCTGGGCATAAAAATGTAGGTGACGGGTGTAACAGAACAAGATGGAGAGAACAGGAAGATATGGAATAAGATGATCCACTGTGGCAACCCCTAACGGGAGCAGCCGAAAGAAGAAGAAGAAGAAGAAGACAGTTTCCTCTTCTCCAGACTAAACAGGTTTAATTCTCTAAGCTCGTCTAAGTCCTTGAGTTCAGGGAGTCACTTAGTTGCTGTCCCCTGCTGTTTCCTTTAGAAGCAAAAGCTCCCTAATTGAACTAAGTTCTTTTAAATTGCGGCATTTTAAGTAACCAAAAAATATAGAGATATGATATTAAAAGGTGATGTCCCTTCCATAGTGATACAGCAGTAACAAATCACATAATAGGAAATCACTTAGCTTTCTTTAATGACGATTTATGTGGCATAACAGACAAAAGGAAGCCATAGCAAGACAATATCAAGGTGGGATTTTGATCTATAGAGTCTGTCATTTTTCGTCACTGCTCTGAAAGGATTTTCTGGATGAATGACATCATCCATCCATCAGCTTCACAGTGTTTTGGCAGTAGTCTAAGCCTTATATACTGTCTGCTCCACATGCAGCTCCTCACTGGCCTCCAAACAAGGAAAGGAAAGGACTCAACCCCACCTCCAAAAATACAAGAATAGCACAATGCCTACACTCGCAGTTGTCCCCTTCTCTCTTCAAACTGCTAAAGTAATGGTTTTCTAAATGCAGGCAGACTAGCCCCTGTGTGCCAGACTTGGCCTGCTCATGTGAATGAATCCATAAAACGATTTCTTGCACAGAGCAGTGACATTAAACTTACAGTCGTGTTACACCTGCACAGCTTCAAGTGCCGCTATGTCTTTAGTGTACAGTACATGACGTTCGGCACAGCACCCAACCAGCCACTTTAAGACCTGTGCAATCCAGGTCAGGGTCATGGGGACTGAAGTCTACTGCAGCAGCACCAGATTTAAGTTAGGAAGCAGTCCTGGTGAACTTTCCAGTCCTTGGAAGGATAATGTGACATGTGTCCTCATATTGGGGCAATTTAGGGTCAACCAATGAATGCAATGTGCACACTTTGACATGTTGAATGAAAACAGGACTATGTTGTTGACTCCACACCAAGTCCCATAAGACCGTGGAGCTAATCGCTGCAGCACTCCGAAGACCACTGAGCTGTTGATTATACAGCGGAAACAAACAATTTAATACTTTGAAAGGTTAAGGATACAAATGTACTGGTAATGATTGATTTTGCCTTCTCTGCTAAATAAACTTATTGATTATTTGTTAATGTATTATGTTCACCAAGAGTTAATAATGAATTGTTTTCTTTTTATTGGAAATGTATTTATTTTTTGCCAAAAGTCGCTATTCAATTCCCAAATTGAATGCGCACGACTTGTCAATGGAATGACTAAAATTCGTATCGAGGAACGTTCCGCTTTTTTTTCATTAACCAATCTTAGTTTGGCATCTCTTTTTACAGGAAGACCTTAACAGCTTTAATAATGAATGGAATTTGATTTTTAAACCACGGGACCTAACCCAATAAACTGAGGTTTTAATGCATTTTATTGACATGGCTGCTTGACTCCCATCACCATAGAAACCACCTGAGTAATGAGGACTTCTTTCCAAAAAGACTAAAAGCTTTTCTTACCTTCATTTTCTTTTTCTTTTTCAAGTGACTTCCCTTTGCCCCCAGTGCTGTAGGGCCTCCTCATTGTTTCATTCATACGGACTTTCCGTACTGTGAAGACTTCTGGTCGGGCCTTCATTTAAAGCAGCAGGTGGTACGGATTTTGAATATCCATTCTTTTGTGATATTAAAGCCTTTGGCAGAGTGAAGCCATTTGTTTTCCCTGAGTGACAATCCTTTGGCTTTGTCCTTTGTCGACTGCTTGTGGTGGCCACCTATTAACATTAGTCGTCATCAGCGCTTTCAGTTGTGCAGCAAAGTTAAAACCCGCAGCTTCCTCTGACGTTTGGGGGGTCAACAGTGTGAGGCCATTCATCTCCTAGGCCACAGGGTCCCTATTAGTGTTTTCTACTAGGGACGTTTCAGAAACAAATGAATGTAGATGCATCTGGGCACAGTGGGATGTAGAGTGGGTGTTTGGAGCTCCCTACCAATTATCTCTTTACAAGCTACATGGACGGTATGCTCAAAAACTCTGATCCCCCAGCTTTGTTGTTTGCTCTGCCTCTTGGACTCAGCATGAGGCTTTGCATACCTTTACCTTGATGATGACTTGCTTATTTTTATTGTTATTATTTTTACTGAAAGGTAACAATGTGGCACAGTGGGCAGCATACCTACCTCGCGGTACATAATTCCTGATTTAATTGCCCGCTTCCATGACTTCTGTGTGGTGTGTGCACATGCTCTTCCTTGTTTCTCGGGGGACTTCGCCTTATTGGCTCCCTTAACCTGTCACAAGTCTGTTTGTGGATGTTGTTTTGCGCTCACAGCAATGGCCTGGTGTTGATTGATGGACACCTTTTATCATGTGCCTAAAATCTCATTACAAATGGGTGACTCAGCACTTTCAGCTTCCAATATTTAGCTTTCTCGTGTGTGTATTGTGTAGTTAATCACAGGCTATTTTGTGTGGCATCTGTCATTATGAGCAAAATCACAAACTGCTTTATAAAAGCTTTCATTCTGTCAAAGAGCCAAGGATTATCTCATATAGTGCCTTTAAGTCAGAGTAGTCTCACAGAGCTCCTCATAACTCATCTGAATTAGTCACTTGGGGTTGATTTATGATAACGCGTCTTAAAGGAATACTCCATCTGAAAATGACATGTTCTTTTATATGTTACTTACCACATGTAACTATGTAGTGATGGTTGAGGAAATTTTTACATCTCATATTTCCATGGAGAACAAACATAATAGACTTTCTGATAGAACAGTGGTGACCAACAATGAACAACAGCAAAGTGCATCCAAAATTTCAATGAAAAAAATGGTCATGCTGCATAATCCACATGTGAAGTTATCCTCTCATATGCTCACAAAGTGTAAAACGTATGTGATTCTTGCTAATATATGGCTAAACTACCTGTTGTATGCTTTTAGACTGGCAGCCATGATGCGAGCACATAAGCCTTCTGAAAGTCAAGTATAAACTCGGCCTTACGCCATCCAAGATTAGCACAGCCACAAATTCTTAATTGGTTTGTGACTCGGACATAAAGAGAAAACTTATGAGATGGTGAGTATTTTTTATAGGAATTGTATGTGTTACATGAGATACTGTAGATGTCATGTTCATGTCCCTTTTTGGGAAAAGCCAGATCAAGAAAATAGTTTTTTTGTGAGGTATGCAGCATTCCTAATCAATTTATTCCAGAGATATACTACAGAAACAGTGAAACAAATAGGGACAAATAAAGTTCTATCTATCTATCTATCTATCTATCTATCTATCTATCTATCTATCTATCTATCTATCTATCTATCTATCTATCTATAGATAGATACTTTATTAATCCCCAAGGGGAAATTCACATACTCAAGCAACAGCATACTGACAAAAACAATAAAACCAATATTAATTAAAGAGTGATAAAAATGCAGTACAAGTTAAAATATGCAAGGTGGAGAGTGCGAGGCAGGTATAACAGATAATAACAGACAATAATGTTAACGTTTACCATCCAGGAGGAATTGAAGAGTCGCATAGTGTGGGGTCTCCTCAGTCTGTCAGTGGAGCAGGACGGTGACAGCAGTCTGTCGCTGAAGCTGCTCCTCTGTCTGGAGATGATCCTGTTCAGTGGATGCAGTGGATTCTCCATGATGACAGGAGCCTGCTCAGCGCCTGTCGCTCTACCACGGATGTCAAACTGTCCAGCTTCATTCCTACAATAGAGCCTGCCTTCCTCACAAGTTTGTCCAGGTGTGAGGCATCCTTCTTCTTTATGCTGCCTCCCCAGCACCCCACCGCGTAGAAGAGGGCGCTCACCACAATCGTCTGGTAGAACATCTGTAGCATCTTATTGCAGATGTTGAAGGACGCCAACCTTTTAAGGAAGTATAGTCGGCTCTGTCCTCTCTTGCACAGAGCATCAGTATTGGCAGTCCAGTCCAATTTATCATCCAGCTGCACTCCCAGGTATTTATAGGTCTGTACCCTCTGCACAGTCACCTCTGTTTATCATGGGGTCCATGAGGGTTCTGGGCCTCCTAAAATCCACCACCAGTTACTTGGTCTTGCTGGTGTAAGTGGTTTGAGTCGCACCATTTAACACAGTCTTTGATTAGCTTCCTGTACTCCTCCTCCTGCCCACTCCTGATGCAGCCCACGATAGCAGTGTCGTCAGTGAACGTTTACATGTGGCAGGACTCCGAGTTGTATTGGAAGTCTGATGTATGTTGGCTGAACAGGACCTGAGAAAGTCCAGTCCACTGCGGCGCTCCTGTGTTGCTGACCATAATGTCAGACCTGCAGTTCCCGAGACGCACATACTGAGGTCTGTCTGCAAAATAATCCATGACCCATGCCACCAGGTATGAATCTACTCCAATCTCTGCCAGCTTGTCCCTAAGGCGCAGAGGTTGGATGGTGTTGCTTTGTTATTTAGAATTTTTGTGTTTTCTCTTTTGTTTTCCCCCTAAATACCTTCATTATAATATCTTCTTACCCTCAGAGGCTCAGTTTGGAATTTAGGGACACCAGAAAAATGCCACCTTCTGTCAGATGGCATGATGTTTTTGTGTTCAATTCACGTCCGTATGAGTTTTCCCAAGCAATCAGACCTGATCACACATCCCATATCTCCACTTTGTGAATGGGTCTGCACCACACAAGTCCCATTTGGTGTTCCTGCCTTGTGCCAAGTGGTGCCAAGATAGGCTACAGCACCCTGTGACTTTGTAAAGAAAAAAGAGAAGCAAGTAATGAAAAGACAGAAAATGTGTGCGGCATTCAGTTTTACTGAACAAAATTAAAAAAATAAATAAATAAAAGGAATTGAGGAAAATCCTGCAAGTGTGGCACAAGGCTTGCAGCTCCACTGATATTACAGCTTTTAGAGCACTAGCTTAAAAGCCATTAATAGTACATTACTGCCTGTTATTAAATAAAGTCCTATACAGCAGTAGCCGATCCTCATCTTATGAGAGCCTTTACAGAGTATGTGCTGGTACTCTTAAAAATAACATAATGAAAGAGTGTCACTTTATCGTCTGGCACTAAATCAGCCCCAGCTTTAACCACTGTGGACAAATCAGATAACCAACAAAAGCAAGAGATGTATGTTATGTCGACTGGCAGCTCTCAGGTGCCCAAGTCTGAGTGAATGTGTGTTTGTGCCCTTCAATTACATGGTGTTTCATGCAGATTTGGTTCTGCTGCTGGCATATGTCTCCACAACATGTATCTATATGTATATAAACAGTGCCCCCTCTCGTCCTGGAGGGGTATTGCATACCCTAGATAAGCCTGGAAGGTGATCCTCTTATGCACGTACTGTGACAATAAATAGACAGATAGGCCATTTGGTGAAAAGTTGGTGAACACCTGATCATCACATCTATATCCGCTTGTTGATTGTCCAACTCTAAAATCATGGGTGTTAACATGGAGTTGGCCAAAAATACCATTCTGCTGGAAAGAAGTTCTGCAAGATTTTTGAGAGAGTCTGTGTAAATTTGAGTCCATTCAGCCAAAAGTGCATTTGTGAGGTCAGGTACCGATGGACAAGAAGGCCTGTCTCACGATTTATCCCAAGTTGGGTTGAGATTATGGCTCTGTGTAGGCCACTTCAGTTCCTCCATGTCATTATGGACCTGGCTTTGTGCTCCGGGGCTACAATCATGCTACAACAGAAAAGGACCTTCAACAAAGTGTTGGCACAAAGTTGAACGTTCACAATGGTCTACAATGTCTTTGTATACTGTGATATTAACAGTACCCTCCCCTGGAACCAAGGCATCTAGCCTAAACCCGTCCACTTTCCCTCTTCCACCAAACTTTACAGTAGGCACTATGCAGTCTAGAAGGTAGTGTTCTTCTGACATTCCCCAAATCCAGGTTCAACCATCAGCCTGCCAGATAGTGAAGAGTGATGCATCACTACAGAGAACACATGTCCACTGCTCTTATATAAAATATACAAGAGCCAAAACACACCATTCAATATAATAGCTAATTTCTCAGTAGGCCGTCTCAGAGCACCTTCATTATTCAAGTTTAGAGAGCAACTCCACCAAATCAGACCAGCAGGACACTCAACACAAGCCAGCCAGTCCTCAAGAAGAGAAAGACTCCAAAGATATTGATCATGCAGGTGGTAACAGAGCACCGGCTCCCAGACATGGCTGGGTGTTCATCTCCAAGCCCTAAGAAACAAAATGGAGGACAAAATGGTAGCATAATTTACACCACTCCAGCCGATGCTTGGCATCGCCCATGATGATCTTAGGCTTGTGTACATCCGCTGTGCCGTCGATACCCATTCCATGAAACTCTGAGGCACAGTTTCTGTGCTGATGTTGCCTCCAGGGTGCAGTTTCGAACTCTGAAGTGAGTGATGCAACTGAGGACAGGTGATTTTTTTCTGCACTCCAACACTCGGTGGCCCCACTCTGTGGATTTGCATGGTCTACTAATGTTTGGCTGAGGCGTTACTGTTCCTGAACGCTTTTATTTCACAATAACACCACTCACAGTTGGCTAGAGCAGATCTAACAGAGCAGAAATTTCATTTACTAACTTGTGGCAAAGGTGGCATTGGTGCTATTTGTGAAGTCACTGATCTCCTCAGTGCGACCCACTGTTTGATTACATGGCTATTTGCTTGACTTCATGAACCTGTTAACAATCAAACACCTGAAGTCAGATGGAGAGTTGTCCACATACTTCTGGCCGTATAGTATATTCCTGAATGATCTCTGGATCACTCTGGTAAGACAATTAAATACAAAGTACGCTGCTCTCTGGTGGCATGTGTACCAACACTAGCATTTGGAGCCGCCGTCATTTCTTCAGTGTGGTTTTCTAATATAATTTATGGACCTTTGTAGACCCACACCATCACACTGCCATAACAGACTGTGAAAGCATTGTGGGAGTGTAGAAAATCTGTGTCTGATTCAAAAGGCAGCTTCTGTGTGCAGATTATACCAGGGTGAGCCAAAATGAAGTACAACATTTCTGATGGTCATTGCGCGGGGTAGAGGCAGTGGGTCGGGGTGGAGGGGGTGCTTTGATAGCCGATCCCTTGTAGTTTTCAGTCAGCAACATGCCTTGGTCCGGTGTGCACCGTGTTTTCGCTGTTGAAGCATTCTTCAAAAACAACGAGTCCATCATCACTGTACAACACACCTTCCAAACACACTTCAGCAGTCCTCCTAACAGTGACGCCTCAAATCAGAAAACAATTCTTCAGTGGGTGGCTAAATTTAGACAGATGGGTACAGCATTGAACAGAAAATCTCCAGGCCATCCTCAGACTGTACGAATGCCTGAAAACATCTTCTAGACTTTCAGAACGCTTCTGCCTTAGGCATTTTCAACATGTCTTTTAGGAGAATTTTGCATGTGGACCTTAATTTCCATCCATACAAATTGATGGTAGTGCAGGAACTCACTGAGAGAGACTGAGAAAGCCATAATGAGTTGTGCGCCAACATTCTGCAAACCATTCATTGAGATGCTATCGTCATGTGCAGTGACATTTCCATTTGAATGGTTGCATAAATAAGCAAAACTTTCTCAATTGGGCTGAAACCAACCCCTCATGAACTTCATCAGAGACCCCTGCACAGTGAGCGTGTTACAGTTTGGTGTGCCGTTGCAGAATTTAGTATTGTAGGCCCTTAGGAGGGGGGAGCTACGGTCACCGTCACTTCAGAATGTCACATTGAAATGCTAGAGAAATTTTTGCGACCCCAACTGGAAGAAATGGATGTGGTGGTTGCCTGGTGTCAACAGGATGGAGCAACAGCTTATACAGTATAAAGATCCATGCATGTTTTGCAGGAGACGTTTCCGGGGAAGCTGATCTCCCTGAATGGCGATGTCGGGTGGCCTTCACATTCGTCTGATCTCGCTCCATGCTATTTCTTCTTGTGGGGCTATCTCTAGTTGAAAGTATATACACACCGACCTCAAAACCTTGAAGCTCTTAAGGACGCTAATTGCCACAAAATTACCACTATTCCCCCTGAAATGGCCAAACGAGTAATGTGAGCATTCATAAATCATCTCGAAGAGTGTATCGCTAATGAAAGCCACCACCTTAAAGACATCATTGTTAAAACAGAGTGAAAAAAATCTATTTTGTATACCCTTTCTTGTGTTGTAATGAAATTTATTTTATCTTGTAGCGTTTTTGTAGAATAAATGTTTGAAATGTGGCACTTCTTTTTTGGTTCACCCCGTATATCTAGTTTTTCTTTTGGAGGTGGCACAGTTGTCTGCGCTGGTTCCTCACAGCTCCAGAACATGGAATCAACCCCATCTTGGTCTGCCTTCCCACCTTTCCTCCATGTTGTAATGAATCTAGGTCAACTGATGACTCTTAACTGGTCCTGTATGGTATTCTGGGATAATTCCTGCCATGTAAAGAATGGGATCGGAAAATGGATGGACGGCTTCTTAAAGCATTGAGGACATGCTAGTGAAAATGGTTCAGCCTCAGCAAATAAAAAAGAAAACGACGACAAGAAAAAAAAACGTGGCTCATGGCTTCTTTACACAATGCCTGAGAACATGGAAGGTTAATTTGTTTAAATTTTAAGCAACGTTGCCAAAGTTTATTAATGTTACACGTGATGCCTGCTGTACAGAACATGAAGGGTTTTTATTATTTACTCTGCAAGGGCCCTGGAGATGAATGTTTTATTTTTTGATTTGGCCGCAGGCAGTCGAAAAGCTGGCCCATGGCTTTCCAATGCATGGGGAGATTTTAAAATGGCACATGCAGACATTTGTGCTGGCTGTACTGAAAATTATTCAAAGCAGACAGCCACTATGAGAGGCATCGGCAGAAGCTCCACAAGAAGAAAAAGCTACTGGAGTGACTTTTGTGGAACTGAGGTAACTCATTAAAAGGCTCGAGCCAGCTTGCAGGCTGTCATCTGGCAAGAAATATTTCGGGATGCATTGACGGTGATATCTGGGATGGCTGTAATTTGTACAGCACACAAATGTGTGAGACAGCAGTGTATTACATTTACAGGCTTTACAAAATAATGCTGCTTTAACTACCTAAAGCAAAATCTTAATTATTGAACACCATCCACCTAGAATTTTTCAAACTTCGAGTTTTATATATTTGATGCAGAAGATCTATGAATAGAGAGAATACCAGGGGAGTGGAGGAACAGTGTCATTGAACTCATTTATAAGGAGAAGGGGGATATTCAGTATTGTGGAAAATGCATAGGGATAAAGTTAATGTCACACACCATGAGAATTTGGGAAAGGGTTATAGAGGGAAGGCTTAGGGAAGAGACCACCATAGGGGAGGAGCGGTTTGGTTTTTGGCCAGGGACAGGAACAACTGATGTCGTCTTTGCATTGAGTGAGCTCGCAGAGAAGCATCGAGAAAATCAGAAAGGTTTGCATTTAGTGTTGATTGATTTGGAGAAGATTTATGGTAGAGTGTCACGTCAAGCGGTCTCGAGGTGCATGAGAGAGAAAGGAGGACCATAGAAGGATGTGAGGACTGTCCGGGATACGTATGAGAGAGAGAAGACTCAGATGAAAATCAGTGCTGGAGTAACAGGTGAAATCCCAGTTAGAGTAGATGTTGAAGTCCTTATCTCTTTGGTCTGGTTATGGATGTGTTGAGTCATGGGACGAAAAAACAATCTCTCTGGTGCAGGCAATTACTGATGACACTGTGTGGGGTAGCACCAGAAATGAGGAAGTGGAGAGGAGGATGGAAGAATGGAGAAGGGCTTTGGAAGATAGAGGATTGAAGATAAATAGTGAGATGTGTGAGTCGTTGTCTTGCACTCCAAAAAGGAGACTGAATCCACTACTTTAGCAAAACCAGCTTTATTCAACTAGAAATAAGAATAGCACTGTTATTTATTGTAGCAGGATCTACCACTCTCTTATATGCAGACACAGCAAATGGGCAGGGTCGGGGCCAGGTCAGTGGCCAAATTATACTGTTCCCTGCATTTATAATGTTCCTTGCATCACCCTTTTGCAATCGTGAATGGTTCGGAGTTGCTTTCGCGGTGCTATGCTGCTGCTCTGCGAACCTGAGGTTGCTTCGGAAATGGACAAGCAGCCCTCCACAGACGTGACACTCGCGTTTTGGGCATGTTGCCCCGTTGTGTTGGGTCCCAAAAGGGTTCAAAAACATCACAATAGGAAGAAGAAGAAAGAACATCTAAGCTTTAATGATGATTAGGATTCAGCAATTAGCCTGCAGGAAGAACAATCGAAAAGAGTAGATAAGTTTAAATATCTCGGATCAGTGGTAGACCGAGAATGCAAACTAAATGCAGAAATAACCCGTACAGTACAGTGTGATTGAAACAATTGAGAGAAAGTATCAAGAGTATTTTGTGAGCAAAGAAATAAGGCAAAAGTTAAAGGTCAGATTTTCAAGACAGTCATAAGAACAGCAATCATGTTTGGAACTGAGCAGTGAAGGGAGTGCAGGAGAAGAAGTTAGATGTGACAGAAATGAGAATGTTGAGATGGATGTGTGGAGTTACAAAAAAGGACAGAATAGGAAAGGAAACAATCAGAGCTAGATCAAAAGTGGCAGAAACATCTAACGAAGTACAAGAAATTAGATTCAAGTGGTATCAACATGCTATGAGGAGAGACAATGTATATTTGATTTAAAGAGTGATGGGAATGGAATTAGAGGGGAAGAGAAAGGGAGGGAGGCCAAAGTAGAGGTGGATGGATAAAGTAAAAAAAGCAAAAAAAAGGGGCTTGACTGGCAAAGGGGTACAGGACCAACTGGTATGGAGAAGGCTGATCAAGCAAATCACCCCATATAGAAGTGGGAAAAGATGAAGAGGTAGAAGAAGAAGAAGAAGAAGAAGAAGAAGAAGAAGAAGAAGAACATCTGAATTGAAAAGAAAATAGGTTTAGTAAACAGATGGACTTTTGATTTGTCATTTACAGTTGGCTTCCGCCTTTCACATATTGCTGTTGCATTAGGTTTAGGATCCCTACTGACCTGTGACTGGGTGTTGTAAGAGGATTCAGAATAGATGGATGAACACATAGACACCTGGATGACTGGATATCTACTCTTCCATGCCGAGCTGAATACTACCTTGTGCCTAAAGCCTCTGGGATAGACTCTGGATCTCCACAAACCCTATGACACAATAAGAAGGTTTATAACATGAATTGGATGGATGGTCGAATGAAATCCCATTTTGGGGATCTGTTCTGCCTTGCATCTGTTGGAATCTGGATGCTCTCGATCCTCACCACCCTGTAATGGAAAAAACAAGCGAAGAAAATTGAAGGATGGACCTCTGACATCCCATGTATCACTTAAGCAGAATTTGGATCTGAGATACCTTGTGATGGAATGAGATGCAGAACATGGATGGATTGATGGATGGATATCTTCTATCCTTCCTAAGTCCTTTCTGACAGCCATACTTCCAGGACTGACTTTGGATTCTACTAACCCATGATGAAATGTGTGGATTCAGAGAGTGGAACGAGGGATGGCTGAATCAATATTTGATATCCCATTTAAGGTCGTATTCGGTGTTGAACTCATAGCCACTGGGATTAGTTCAAAATTTTGACAAGACTGTTATAAAAAATAACTAACTGAAAGGCATGATATGAGAGATACAGTGCCTTCAGAAAAGTCTTCAGTCCCCTTCACTTTCACACATTTTGTTTTGTTTCAGCCTTAAGCTTAAATCAGCTAAATTCATATTTTCCACATCAGACAACAGTGAATACCCCCAGAACAACAAAGCAAAAACAGGATTTTAGAATTTTTTGCAAATTTGTTGAAAGTTAAAAACTGAAATATCACTATTGACATAAGTATTCAGACCCTTTATTCGATTTGATTATTGGCAGTCCCTTTGGCAGCGATTCCAGCCTGACGTCTTGGGTCTGACGTGACAAACTTTGAGCACATGGATTTGAGGATTATCTGTCATTCTCTTATATCTGTATATCTGCCATCTATATTCCTCTACTTTCCCCTTTTGTATTCTCTAATGTGTAGCCTTTGTCAGAATGCCTCAAATCCCCTAGACTTAGCACTGTTTTTAAGGTATTGTACTTTATAATTTCTCTCCACCTTCCTTTCTACACCTATAACCTCAGGCAATTACATAGAGTAAAAGACAAGCAGGAGTTACG
Organism: Polypterus senegalus; assembly: GCF_016835505.1. Taxonomy (NCBI): domain Eukaryota; kingdom Metazoa; phylum Chordata; class Cladistia; order Polypteriformes; family Polypteridae; genus Polypterus; species Polypterus senegalus. The sequence continues at coordinate 17,285,858 of NC_053165.1, read as the reverse complement.
TTATAACTTTAAATATTGTATTATTTGTAATAATCATAAAATAAAATCAATAAGCAAAGTACAAGTGAATATTGGGAACCATACAACCTGATAAATGCTGAGGTGTTTAGTTCAGGCTCACACAGACTTGAAGTTACTTTAAATGTCTCCAGTTAACCCTTAAACTTCCACATACTTGGGGGGTTAATGCACCCCTGGACACCAAATACTTTTTTGCTGCACTTTTTACGAAAACGTCACAATTCACCAAGAAAAAGTGAAATTTTAATGGAACACATTTTTTTCATGCAAAGAGCACCATAATTACTGCAACATTGATCATTTTACACACTGTCAATGAACTGTAAAACCTATAAAAAAACAACTACTGCAGCAACCTATTATTATATGTACAAGGTGCAACTGACGCCATTGATGAAATTCAGTAAATCACCGAGCCAACTGCGCTTGAACTGGCTACAAGAAAAGCACACAGAGGTAAGCACTAATGCCTACAGGCTAGTCTAGTGCAACGGCTGAATCCCAGGGACAGTGATGCTGATTCGCTTTGGGCTGCAGTGGTCATGAGCTGGCTGCTCAACGAAGGTACGGCATGGACTGATTAGCTCCAGCATGCTGGAAAATTGCACTGGGAACCAAATATAGCCGGTTGTGGTGTTCCACGAATGTACCTCGCAGAATATTCTTGGCTCCGGCGTTCTGGCAGATTGCACTGGAAACGACTGGCTGGTTGCAGCGTGCAATGAATGTACTTCACCGAAATATTCTCGGCTCCATTACAAATTACACTGGGAACCGACTATGGCCGGTTGTGGAGGTTTAGCTAGATAGATAGATAGATAGATAGATAGATAGATAGATAGATAGATAGATAGATAGATAGATAGATAGATAGATAGATAGATACTTTTTTAATCCCAAGGGGAAATTCACATAATCCAGCAGAAGCATACTGATAATGAAATAAAGTAAAATAGTGAAAAAGGTAGAAAGATAAAGACTTTAAAGATAAAGTCATACACAGAGCTGCTGGAAAGGCTGCCACTCACTTCGGGATTAAGGGTTTAGTCATCATTTTCTAGCTTTCTTCAGGACAGGCCGCATGCCTGTCTCAATATGGCTGCTGAGCTGTCTTCTTTTCAGTCCAAGGTGTATGAGATGTTCCTTCATCATGATGGTGTAAGAGAGCGCGGTGTAAAGCAAGTAAATCTATACATTATCTGTTCAAAATCTATAGCCAATAGGGTGATGTGGAAGAGAATGGCTTCTGATTCAAAACCGAACGGCCAAGTTTAGACCAATAGAATTCTGGTGCAACACATCTCCCAGTTACTGGCTTATTTTCAAACCTGCTCTCAAAAATCAATTTGTTGAGTGAAGCTTGCCAGCTAGGTAGTTTGGCTTTCCTGTCGGGGTTGATTGAGAGAGTCCTGAAGAGAATCACTTGCCAAACTGTGACTCTTGCCAACCCTGTCATAAAATCCACTTCCTGCCTCAATCCTAAAGACTCTTAGGTTAGACATGAAAGCATATACCATACCATACCATACCATATTTATTTGTTGAGCGCTTAAAAACACAGCATTACAACTGACCAAAGCGCTGTACAGTTACAACAAGCAGGACTAAAAGCAAAATATTAAAAATAAACATTAAGAGAGAGTTAAAACAGAGATACTAAAAACAGGTCAAGGGACCAAATAAAATAGAGAAAATAGCAAAAGACAAGTGGAAAATGAAACAGGTTAAGAATTAAAAGCCAATGTGAAGAAGTGCGTTTTTAGGCGAGATTTGAATGTGGCGACTGAAGCGGCTCGCCTAACCACTAAGGGCAGGGAGTTCCAGAGCCTGGGTGCACAGACGGAGAAAGCCCTTTCACCACGAGCTTTAAAACGTGCCTTGGGAACGGTTAGGAGCAGCTGATCTGTGGATCTAAGAACACGAGGGGGATTGTGACAATGGAGCAAGACACTCAAATAGGCGGGGGCTAGACCGTTTAATGCCTTATAGGTTAGGAGGAGAATCTTAAAATCAATTCTGAATCTAACCGGCAGCCAGTGAAGGGTTTTCAAAATTCATATCAATGAAATGAAACACTAATATTATATTTGCTTTGTCTGACATACAAATAAATACTGTGGATGCTAGGGGTCGCTGTTGCCCCTTTAAACCCAATAGACAGACACTCAGAAGATTTTTAGTTATTTTCTTCTTCTCCAACAGTGCTCCCCAAGCACCACATCCACAATAAACAATTAAATGAATACAATACACAATAATTCTCTCTCTCTATTTTCTCCCCCACATTTCCCAGCAAGCTTTGTCCACCTCCACCTGACTCTGGCTCGCCTGCTGGGTCTTCAGCAGTCCTTTAAATAGTCCTCAACCCGGAAGTGCTTCTGTTCTTCCTCTCATGTGACTTGTTAGCACTTCCAGGTCATAAGGAGAACTCAAGTTCTTTAATCAGCCCGGAAGTACTTCAGGGTTTCCGTCCTCGTGACTTCCTAGTGGCTATAAGGGAAGCATGACTCCTCAGGTCCTTTTATAGCACCCCCTGGAGGAACCCAGCAGGGCTGAAAAACCGAACTCCAAGTCCCAGGATTCCCTATGGGAATCCGGGGCACCACTGCACTCCAGGGGAGCTGCCATCTAGTGATTTGGGGGAGGCAGAGTCCACAAGTAGCTGCCTTCCCCCATCCTTCCATTTCAGGGGTGTTCCAGCTGGACTGAGCTGCCGGTGGCCTTTCAGAAATCATACAAATTATTTATCAACGTATATACAAAATTTCACACCACACACCATCTATATACAGCTATTTTCAGTTCTAACTAGAGATGTTTGATTGGATTCAATTCTGGACCCTGGTTCGGCCACTCAAGGACATTCACAGAGTTATCCCTAAGCCACTTCTGTGTTGTCTTTGCTTTATGCTTAAAGTGATTGTCCTTTTGGAAAAGTGAACCTTCAGCCCAGTCTGAATTCCAGAGAGTTCTGAAGCTGTTTTTCATAAAGTATATCTCCATTCCGCCTTCACTTAACAATGTCTAGTCTCCCAGTCCCTCCCATTTAAAACAACCCCATAGCGTGACGCCACCACCACCATGCTTCCTTGTTGGAATGGTATTGTATAAGTGATACTTGGTTTTCTATAGATGTGATGTTTAGACATGAAGCCAAACAGTTCAATTTTCATTTTATCAGAACAGAGAACTGTGTTGCTCATAGTCTGAGAGTCTCTGATGTGCCTTTTTGCAAACTCTAAGTGGGCTTTAATGTGTTAACTGGTCACTCTGCCATACACGCCAGATTAGTGGAGTGTTGTGATGGTGTTTGTACTTCTGGTACATTTGTCTGGTTCACAGTCAGAGTGACTATCATGTTCTTGGTCACCTCTCTTACCATGGCCCTTCTCGATTGCTCAGTATGGCCGGGTGGCTGGCTCTTTGGAAGAGTCATGATTGTTCCAGACTTTATCCAATTAAGAATTATGGAGGCCTTATGGATCTTGGGAACCTTCAATGCCATGCAGATTTTTATGTAGCTTTCCCCAGACCTGTGCCTTGCGGGCAATTCCTTCAACGTCATGACTTGGTTTTTGCTCTGATACACATTGGCAACTGCATATTCTTCTATAGTCCAGTGTGTGCCTTTCCTAATCATGACCAGTAAATTGAATTGGCCACAGGCGGTCCCCAAACAAGGTGTAGAAACACCTCAATGATGATCAACATAATGTGATGCACCTGAGCCAGATTGCAATTATGATAGAAAAAGGGTTTGAATACTTGTGTCAATGTGATATTTCATTTTCTTTATTTTTAATACATTTGTAAAAATTCCTAAAATCTTCATCTTTGCTATTCTGGGATATTGAGCTAAATTTCCTCCTTGTGACAAATAAAGTTCTATCCGTCTATTGCTCTGTCTCATAAAAGCAGTGTTCATTTTAGTGATGCGCCATCTTTTGGAATGACAGAGACAAAGCAACTGGATGGACACACAGACATCCTTTTATTAAGGTGGATTTATTTAAAGAGCTTCTGTAAAAACCCCAAATTCACCCGGGGACAAATAAAGGTCTATCTATCTATCTATCTATCTATCTATCTATCTATCTATCATCACACATGCAGCCAAAGAGCCCAAATGAACGTGAAAGTACAAACAACGCAGGAGCGGGATAGAGTATTAATGCTTTTTTTCTTCTTATCAATAGAAAAACAGAAGAACAATAGCCATAAAGTACCTTGGTTCCATGCAACCTCAATACTTCGGGCTCTTCACGATCTCTCCGCTTCCAGGTTCCTTTATCCAAGACGTCACCTCCGTCTTGTAGTGATCTCATCAGTTCCAGTCCCACATCATTGACTTCACATACACCTTTCCTTTAATGACATCTCCCCGTCCACCAAAGAAGACGTCATTTCCATCTTTTCACTTTCTGCCAACTCAGTTCCGTTTTCTGTTTATCCAACTTCCTATTTGCTTCTATAAAACACCTCAGAAACTCAATGCCTCTGCCAAATGTGTTATTGTGCCATTTATGACCTAATATCAACCTTTTATGATCAAACAACAAAGCCAGGCATTATACAGAGAAATCCCCCAACCCTTGATTGTTTTTCTGTTTTCTTATCATTCATACTATCTATCTATCTGAGTAATCCTGCTGACTACACCAAATGCTATCTATCTACCTAATGTATAATATGTTCCTATCTACAGTATCTAAAATAAAAGAAAAGAAATATACTCAACCCTCGATATACGACCGGCCTGACATGCAAACAACTTGGTTTACGACCAAAATTTTTGTTTTGAATTACGACCAACGTCTTATGTTACGACCCGAATGTGGTCATGTGGATCCGCTTGTGCGATTGTAAACAAACAGCTGAGAGCATTCGTAAGCGTCAGTCAGAGCCCAGATACATGTGTTTGTGGACGTAATTTCGGTCAGTGGAGTGATTTATATCATTTATTTCGATAATTGCTATCAAAATGGCCCCAAAAAAGCTAGAAAAGAAGCTAAGGAAGAAAGAGAAGGTAACAAAGAAGGAAATTGTGCGGAAATATGAGAATGGCATTCATGTGACCGATCTCGCTAATATGTACAGTATGTCGAAATCCACCATCTCGACAATTTTGCAAAGAAAATATTTGTATAAGGAAGCTCCATCCAAACAATAAACACCTTCCATTTCATTGTTCTCTTCCTCCCTTCCTGCAAGCCAAAGATGTCAACTTAAATGGTGAGTACAGTATGAAATTGCTGTTTCTGGTAGGCTAGGCACTTTTTATAACTTTTTCGTTAGTATATTAGAAAAAATTATTGGTGTTTTTGTTAAATTATGCACATTATACAACCCTTTTTTATTATGAAAAGGTTAAGTAAGTGTTGCTGTGAGAGGTTCAGAACGCATTATGGGTAATTCCATTATTTCTTATGGGAAAAAGAGTCTTGACTTACAACCAACTTGAGTTACAACCAGCCCTCGCGAACGAATTGAGTTTGTAAGTCAAGGGTCCACTGTACTGAAAAACCACAAATGCCATCAGTCATTCATTTTCCATGGTAGATGCTCTAATGTTGAAGGTTACAAAGAAAATCTACTCGGCCGCAGATACAAATGAGACCAAGGTCCCTACATGGGGGTTGCTGGACTCCCACCCGATCATAAAGTGAGGATCTCAGCAATATGAGGGGGATAGAACTAGGACACACCAGAGGAATTATATATCTTATCTGACCTGAGGAAAAGTTACAAATTCCCCAGTATGAGATGGAGACTATTGTTGGGGATTGGGTGGCCTGGTTTGTCCTGCTCAGCATGTCGCCACCATAACCCTCACCAGAAAAAGCATAGTGAAAGTGAAGTGAAGTGAAGGCTGCAAATGCTTCCTTTAGGTAAATTGTCACAGCCCATAAAGTAACTGCTACTCACTGGAAGCACTGTTTAAGGTTCCTGCCAATCATCTGCTTGCTTTGTTAGCAAGTCACACTTCACTCGGACATTTTTCAGTAGACTGCAAACCATTTTGTGATTCTAATGATGAAGCGGCTGTATGACAAGCCTACTTCCTATAAATCTCAAGTGCAGTTAGAGTCCGTCTGCCAAGTATATAATACACGGCAGCTATTTTTGGTGCTGCTGAGGCTCATCTCAAGTTGACATCTATTACCCCATAGCCACTGTAGCTACTCTTTTACGCTCGAGTCGTCCTTGCATCTTCCATGACGTAAAAGCAATTTGTTTTTGGTGGTGCTGATCACATGCCAGCCTTTTATGATGCTCCAATGTGAACTCAGTTTCCACATGCCCGAACACACAATAGTCTGTTGTGTCATCTGTCACTTCAGAGCTTTGGGACACACTCTTCACCTGTACCATCCTTTCCTTGGCTGTTACTACTACAGTTTTATCACTGGTGACTTTAGTTGTCAGCTGTGCTTTTGGAGGTGTCCTGAAAAATAGCTTCTAAAGACAGCTGAAGGCAGGCTATTGGATTCGGCCGACGGATTAAATATGTTGCATAAAGCAAACCTCTGGCGACATATGTCAGAAAAGCTGGCACACAGCTGTGGACATAATCCTTTCAATGATCCTCTGCTGTAGTTTAGAATTGGCTCTGATGTACAATCACATTTATCAGTAGCTTCTGATTTATTTATTTATTTATTTTCTCCACAGGTTTCCAAATTGAGTAGAACTAAAAAAGAGCAACCAGGATGCTTTATTTTGCAATTGGAACAAACAGAATTGTGGACATGCCCAGTTTTAAAGTGTCTTTTCAGCAATGCTCAGCTCAAGCACCAGCCACGAAATACGCTGAACCTGTACAAATCACAACTAGAGGAAGGGTAAGGGTGCAAATTTATATAATAAAATATAGTCACATCAGCATAGCAGTGAGGGAATTGTTTAAAGTGCCCACCTGGAGGATGCTGGGAAGGGAAATTTTTAGTTTATCATTTAGAGATCCATTGCTATGGAGGACAAAGTTAAATAAACAAATAAACACATAAATAATTAATAGTATTGCGAATAAAGAATACAAGAATGAGATGTGAGCATAAATAAATAAAAGTGTCATAATATATGTTTATTTATGTATTTTATTTTGTATGAAATATTCCTCTGGTCGCAACATGAAATACAATTTGAATTTAAAACTGTCTCACTCACTCATCGAAGCTGATAAACTGGGCTCTAGTGAGTGCCGTGTGGGTTGAAATTTCACACTGTCCCATTAGCAGCAGCAAGGCGCTGGTAAACATTCCCAGGTGGTTCCTTTTCTTAGTTGCACATCATGTCTTCTCCATCAAAAATAAAGCAAAATATACATTTTCCAAGGAAGAAAGATGAGTCTTTCTGAAAGCGTCAGTATTTTAAAAGACAGACGCTACCCCCAAGCCTTTCTTGTCCAATGGGCAGGTAGAACAGGACATTCCGGCTCGCTTAGCAGCAGGCTCTCATCACTGCTAGAAAGGCACGCTAACACTTTACGGTTTCTCAAGACACATTTAAAATATGAACAAAAAAATAAAAGCAAACTGAAGATAACGTTACAGGATGTTATTATCACTCTTTACACTCACCCAACTCCCAGCACAAGCTCATAAATAGTCTAATGATGAAAAACACAATAAAATCTCACTTGGTGTTCCAACTCTCCCAGCATTCACTGGAGTCCTGTTCGGCTTGACCAAGCTCAGGCTAAGGGCCTATCACCAGACATCTTTCAGCTGACGTTTAAAGGTTTCTGTGTACAAGGGTGCACACCACTATAAATGTGCCTAGTATAAAGCAGCAAGAGTGTATAATTAATTAACAAAGTCTACACAACTAGTGGAGAAGCACCCTGCGGTGTTACTCATTTAATGTGTGTACCGCTCTTAGATCCGGCACGATTATAATACGCGCTGCCCTCCTTGAGAGGCAGCAAAGGAAAAAGAAAATAAATTATCCGGGGCGCGACTTTCTTACTACACCACTTTAAGTATAGAGACACACCAGTGAAAGCTGGGTCAAGTAAAAAATGATTATTGTAAGACAATACACATGCTCATCGTAACAAATAAAACCTTATATACATAATATCGCGCTGCAGCGCTTCCCCCCCACAAATCACGGCACAAAACACTTAAAAACATACATTACTAATAGAGATTTGGGCAAGGGAAACAAAACAAAAAACAATGGATTTATAGTCCTTTAAATCTTATCTGTACAGTATCGTTGAGCTCAGTCTGCAGTGGGCAATGAGGAGCCGACCAATACCTCCTATTCTGGGAAACGTACAGATTAACCGTTCCTTGTGCATTGATCATCAGGTCCTCTCCCGAATAACTTTTACCTGACAGTAAAAATAATTTGTCTGGAAATGAACCCGGGTTCATCTGACGTTATCCATGAGGAGTCATTCCTTTCCCTCTTGCCTTTTTCTGTGATGGCGTTCCCCTCTCTCCTGGCTCTGTGCTTTTATTTTCCTTCTTCCATTTTTTCCTGCCATCCATTTACATACTGATAGCCCCTCCCCGTACAGTCTGTTGGCCCTCCAAGCCAGGTGCTCCCCTCCCCCTGTACAGTGGGCCGGCCATACAAAAAACAGGAACGGGAAAAGGTTCAAGCCTACAGGGACACGCACATATTCCAGACAACCGTTACATGTAAGAGTGCTTCCCGGGTACTGGGGGAACACCTTTCTCTGCCACGTTTGGCTTGGTAATCCTACATTTAATTGAGCCCCTTGTTTTATTAATTAGCTCATTTCTGCTCTCGTTTTCAAGTTGTGCGATTAACTTTTGTAAGAAATTTCAAAATATTTGACTTTGTGCCACCGCTTTTAGTTCATACAAATCTCATTGCTCATTTTCATCTTTTTAATTATCTTTTGTTTTTTTTTTTTTTTTCTTGAGGATTTTTGCTTACTTAATTGCCTCCAACTCGTTTTCTTTGAAGTGACAATTAACAAAGGCCAGACACAGGTGTGAATGATAATGAATGCCTAGGAGGAGCGGCACTTGGAGTGTTGTTTCCACCTGTATACTCATTAGTAAGCAACAATTCTGATTAGACAAACAAAGGAAAATCCATAATAAAGGGAAGATAGGGAAGACTAAGTCAGCCTGCTGTCATAATTGTTTTTTATTATTTAATTGTTCGTTTACATCCCTGAAGTGACTGGGACAACCTACACATCTTTTGTGGGGTTTTCACACCCAAGGAATTTGATTTTGACATTTATTTTGCGATTTAAGATGCTATAAGAAATGTTATGGCATGACACCATTTTGTTTTTCTTGGCACCGCTGTTTTCTGGCAATAGCATTGATGGTTACCATGTCGGTGTAAATCTGAATTTCCTAGTGTTGCATTATGTGTGATGTCATTGAAGTTACCATTATAAAGATTGGACTGTACAGTACATTGTATCCAAGATTAGATAAAAACGGAGCTATTTCTGACAGTTGTTTCTTTGCTGCATTAAGCAGCCTGACCCCAAACTACATAAGCTAGTTTCAGCCTACACAGTCCCAAAAAGGGGTTTTGGCTTCAAAAATACACAATATATCTAAAAAAAGGTCTCAAAATTACCAAACAAGCCCAAAGGGGAGAGAAACCCGGTAAAACTCTGGCTAGACAGAATTGCAAAAATCCTTATAAAATAAGATGTTTATTTCAAAAGATCAAAAAAAAAATGGCAAAACAAAAGTAAAAGACAAAAATTTCTGTTGTGGTGGTAGTTGCAGTAAGGAGACCTGGGTTCACTTCCTGGGTCCTCCCTGCGTGGAGTTTGCATGTTCTCCCCGTGTCTGCATGGGTTTCCACCGGGTACTCTGGTTTCCTCCCACAGTCCAAAGATATGCAGGTTAGGTACATTGGTGATTCTAAATTGTCCCTAGTGTGTGTGTGTGTGTGTGTCTTGCAGTGGGCTGGCACCCTGCCCAGGGTTTGATTTCTGCCTTGTGCCCTGTGTTGGCTGGGATTGGCTCCAGCAGACGCCCATGACCCTGTAGTTATGATATAGCGGGTTGGGTAATGGATGGATGAATAATTTCCATTTGTTTGCACTAATGCAATCTTTACTATGATTTTTTTAAGACTTTTGAATTTTCATACTTCCATTATCTCTATGTGTATCGCGCCAACGTTTTTGAATTCTTTACGACGTTCTACTTTGCCATCTACTCTTTGACTTTTATTTCTGGCCCCAGGCGTGATTAAATCTCTTGGAACAAAGTCTTGTCTCGCAGGACGTGAAAGTGTCTCTCTGAGAAAGTCACGTCTCGTCTCTCTTCCCAAGATTTTTTTTTATAATAATAATATTTATATTATTATTATTTTCACATGCTTTTGCCACTCACAAATATGTAATATTTGATCATTTTCCTTAATAAATAAATTACCAAGTATAATATTTTTGTCTCATTTGTTTAACTGGTTTCTCTTTATCTACTTTTAGGACTTGAGTGAAAATCTGATGATGTTTTAGGTCATATTTATGCAGAAATATAGAAAATTCTAAAGGGTTCACAAACTTTCAAGCACAACTGTAAATGCAGCCATGCGCAATACAGAATTTCTATGTGCTCTGAAGAGTCGTTACCTTCTCGTTAGATAACATTAGAAGAATCAAGAAGAGAACAGACCATCAGCCCAGCAAAGCTCACCAGTCCTATCCACTTGACTCCTCCAAAATACCAGCAAGTCTTGCTTTGAAGCTCTTTCAGGGCGGATGTCGACTTTTGTCAAAAGGAGGAGATGACAATGGTAATCAACAGTAAACTGTGACAAAACCAACCGTTATGTTTTAGTTGGACTCTCGTTGCAAAAATGGATCTGACATAATGGCAAGAACTTTTGCTTATTATCTCTGAACTGGACTATGACTTGTCAGACTCCGATTTTGATACAAGTGATCGAAAACGAATATGATGTTTCAGCTGCAGCTGACTGGTACCCAGCTAATTGTGGTGGTGATCACCTTCATGTAGCTGACACGTCTACGGCAATGTTTGCCACTTAACAATGATAAGAAGTAGAAACCAGATTACAATCCACAGCGACCAGTGAAGACAGCCTGGCAGAAAGCCTAACACACATTCTTGGCAAACTGGCAGCCACAGCATTCAGCAACAGATGTTTTATGTTGATTTCTGTGTGAAACCATTGCTTTTCAGAAACTGTTTTTTAGAAAAAATATTCAGCCCTCAAAGATTTAAAGTCCTACAAGTCTAGCAGACTACTTGGTAATGTATTGCACATGTCTATGGTATGGTGCCTGCTACTTGTTCATGGAACAGCAAAATTATGTTTGGACTCTATTGTAATATAATGGCCATCAATATTTGAAATTCAGTTCCCAGTAAGTTATCAAGCAGTATGACTTGTATGAAATGACTCACTCCTTCTTGATGTCTGTTTTTAAAACTACTTAATATATTCTCCTATCCTTTGTTTAAATGAATTCTTATGCTCAGCATGCCATTGTTAGTGCTTAATCATATTAATTACTGGCAGATAGATAGATAGATAGATAGATAGATAGATAGATAGATAGATAGATAGATACTTTATTAATCCCAAGGGGAAATTCACATACTCCAGCAAAAAATCCATACTGTTTGTTTCTGTTACGATTCGGAATGTCTGTGATGTATCAATTCAGTATCACAATGATAGTCAGACATGTTGCTGTTTTTAACTTATGTTCTATACTTTACTTCTTTTTTGAACAATACCCACAAAAAGCTTTTTGTTACTTTTCAGCTTCCAACTACGGCATCTCCAAAATGCCAAAAAACACAAACATACAATCATAATACACCATAATCTCAAACATGCCAAAAGTGTGACCGAGGTCTCTAAAAGTGCCACAAAAACAGGCCATGACCTTCACAGGCCAGTGCAGAAGAGGCTCGCCCATTCTAACTACTGACAAAGCCCAAAAATGGAAAAAGTGGTCATTTAAAGTCCAGCTCCTTACAATTGTCATGAGTTTGGTATGATTTTGGGTCCTCAAAGGTGTCTGTTGTTAGGTCCGCTTCCACCGTTGCTAGAGTTGTGGCCTCCGTGATCGGGATCCATAAATAATTGCCATGACGGATGAAAGGACGGCTGTGAATGCAAATCCTTATCTGATCTGTGGATACAAATTTTCTAAAATATTCAGAGTTTATCATTGCGCTCTTTTCACGTGTGTGCTTTCAGTTTTGACCCTCTTGTTCTCTCGACCAAGATTATTGCCTCCTGTATTGGGCTTCCGTTTTACTTACATTTACAGTATATCTTTTTGTTTTGTTTTGTAGGATTTTGCTCAAAACATTTATCTGCCAGTTCATTGAGAAAACAAAAATCCATCCATCCATCCATTATCTAACCCGCTATATCCTAACCACAGGATCACGGGGATCTGCTGAAGCCAATCCCAGCCAACACAGGGCACAAGGCAGGAAACAAACCCCGGGCAGGGCGCCAGCCCACCGCTGCAGAACAAAAATATGCCTCACAAAAGAAAGAAACCGGTGAAAACTCTGGCTTGTGGCCAAAAGGCAAGAGGAATCTTTCATTAATGAAGAATATTTATTTAAACAAAAAGAAATAACCAAAGATGCTCAAAGTGCAGAACAAGTTTGCCGAAAATGGCAATTCTAAGGCAAAACAGCTCCAAAACACAAATCCACAATCAGACAGACAAAATGAGCAAAATGATCAAAGAACCAACAAAAGCAAAGAAATGGCAATGCTTACACTACTCCTAAATACCTTTAATTAAAAGTTATGCAGGCCTCTTTCCAAATGGAGTGTATAGCCCTTGGCGTCTCGGCAGTACTCAGTCCTGTGGTGTCTGCTTTATTCTGCTCAGAGGAGCTAGTTATTGTAGGCATGTACTCAAATCTAGCTTCTGAATTGTTAGTTTGGTGACACACCCTTTTGTAGGTTTCAAATTAGTATTTATTTAGACTTACTATGTGCAATGTGCTTACGCTCATCAGGATTCTTTTGACTTGGATTGTTTTTATTGATTTCTTTCTTTAGGAATTACCATGTTTTTTGTGGCATTTCACTTTGTTGATGTCACTCTGTTCCCATTTTATGCTTGTTGATAGGACACTATTTGTTTCTGGGTCTACTAGAACATCTGCGCCAATCTATGATTTCTGCCTGAGTGTCTTGGCTATTTATGAGCAGCATGCTAACTAATGTCTGCATATTGTTTCAAAATAAATGAAAGAACACAGAGGAGAAACCACCCATTTTAGGCATAACATGTCTTGGTTAGGTTAGCGTTTTAATCTTCAGTCTCATTAAGTGCTTACAACGGTCACGGTTGTTTTAAACTGTTTTCAGGTTGCTAATCAAGAATATGATAATATTTTTGATGGCTGATTCTTTACTGGTAGTCCGAGCCCTTTAAGGTTAAAAAAGACAACTTTCAAACATATACGTGCAAGGTGTCGTTTTAGAATATTTCAAGATGTAATGATTTGGCCAGAAATTTGGGGTCTTTTAGTCTTTTCCTGTTGTAGAGGCCATGTTGAGTATAGTTGTCCCACGTATTTAGTGGCGTGGCCTCTGGGATCGCGACCTCAGGTTCAGCAGATGAGATAAAAGCTTTATGCAATCTGTGGATAAATCCTTCAAAACCTTTATTGTATTCTCGTTGCGATTAATTTTCGACTTCACGCCTGAATTTTCAGTATGATTTTTGCTTCTCTTCTGGGTTTTATTCATTTGTTTTATTTAGTTTAAACTCAAGAAATTAATCCGTTTTCCTGCCAAGTCAGAACACAAGGTGAATGATTATGAATATGATGTTATTTTCAATGCTTTACTAGGCTTTCCCCTTCTGTGGAGCTCTATTTGAGAGCGAAAAATGACAAATTTCTATTACAATTGAGGATATTTAAGCTTTAAACTTTGAAAGTGATGCACACATTTTAATATTTCAAATATAAGATTCAACTCTTCTTGTTTACTATATAGTTTGTCACACACGTGCGCATGGTAGGCAGCTTAAAGGCTCAAAAGACTGTAGTTCCTCGCCAAACCAGGAGATGGCAGTGTGCACTAATCCTTGTTCCTTTCCATTGACGGAACGATCACAGGGCTCGATGACTTCACTTCTGGTTCAGGTCCCTAGACGACACTTCCGCTTCCGGCACCCAAGGACATCACTTCCAGTTTGGTTCCCAGGATGACACTTCCACGTCCGGTCCCCAAGGACATCATTTCCGGGTCCGGCAACATCACTTCCAGTCCCGGCCCTGAGGACATCACTTCGGGGTCCAGCCACATCCAGTGGCGTAGTTCGAGTTCATGCCGCTCGGGGCAGGGCTTCAATTTGCCGCCCTCCAATATATCTGAATATGTTAAACTATTTAAATAGAAAATTAAAATGACGTATAGAGAAAAATTAAGATACCTTTTGCATAGATTTATTCATATATAAAGAAACAGCAATCATTTTTTATATATATTTATAAGCATCAACTAGACAAGATTATAGTATAGACGCACTGATAAGCCGTGTTCTTATTATTAGTTTAATATAATTACGCTACGAAAACCAGAACCAAAGTAGGGTACAAGTGATAGGTGGGGATGTTTTCTGCGCAGAGCAAGAACGCATTCTGATTAATAACGAAACAAAATTATAAATTGTAAATTAGTTGTTTATCTTCCTAGAAATTATTATCGGTGTAATGTTTATGTGTATTTTTGTCATTGCCTCATAAATTTCAACTGCTGTGTCTGATGCAGAATGACAGTCTGAAAATTGACTTTTTTCATACATGAATGATATTTTTCCGAACCCTGCTGCTTACACACGAATTGTACTGAGCCTTGCGGCCAATAATGCCGCCCCCAAAAATGTGCCGCCCGGGGCAGATCGCCCCCTCCGTCCGCCCCTAAGGCCACATCACTTCCAGTCCCGGCCCCGAGGACGTCACTTCCGTGTCCAGCTACATCACTTCCTGTCTCGGCCCCAAAGACCTCATTTCCAGTTCCGCTCTGATGACATCATTTCCCGTTTCCCTCTGTATAACCACCATGTTTGCCTGTTTGTCTTGTTCTTGGTTATGGACTCATCTGTACCACTTGAACCACATCTTTTGCTACAATTTTGGCAGCCAATTTCAAGTATACGGGCAGCTGCCCCCAAACCTCTTTCCTGTGTTGTCTGGATCATTTTACAAGTTCTATTTCATGAAGTAAATCATTACATTTCTTACGAACACTCCGAACTAAGGCGGCTTACACTAATTCAGAATGTTTTAGTTTTTGTGCCACTAATAAAGATTTAAATCACGACATAATTTGATTTACCTACAATCTGTTCATCTCATTTGTGATAATCTACTAACGACAGTTGCTATGCATATTCTGACCCATTCCTCCTAATAATAACCTTTTGTCCCTGTTATCGTAAAAATCACTTGACAGTGAATGGTGAATAGAAATGGTGAAACCTTGAATATTGAAGTAGTTTAGATGGTGCCAATCCAGTATATAAAGCACAAAAATATTTTCAGTTTCACAAAGAGCTCATTATTGTGAGTTATTGCTGAGAAGACAAAAATTATGGACAAGTCTGCCGTTTGTGTTTGAGAAGGCGAGCTTGAAAGATGACTGGTGATGTACGCTTTCAGCCATTACAAAGCTTAATGTCCGTCTCTGTGTAGCTTGCTGTGCTCTTAATTAGCGCCTGTAAAAATAAGCCCCACTATGTGACTTCTGACTAGGGAAACAAGCCGATGACGTCAAAGGAGCAAAATGAATACAGTGCTGCTTTTAGAAAACAGCATAGACAAAAAAGCAAGGCCACTCTGGCCAACTACAATAGCTGTGCCAAATTATTATTTTTAATTATGGATTCCCTGTATATGAATGTTGGCATCTGCATTCACAGGTGCTCTTCTGCCCACATAACACAATGTGCTACACTTTAATGGTGATAAATGTACTGAGGAACCCTGACCCATACTTACCCTAAAAATGTCCTGCTGTTTACAAGGTACATTTAATTGCATTTTATGTTGCACGTTTAGTCTTTATGGCCACATTGTACAGTGTGTTTGAACAGCAAAAGCCATGCCAAATGCCAGAACTCATGCAGCATATTTTGGCTCTTACCCACTTTGACACCTGGTTGGTTTCAGGCACTGAATGTTCTTTCTCATTCCCCAGAGTCACAACAGCAGAGCCTTTTGCTCAATACAATGTCACTTTCAGTCGTCACATCTCGCTGCTAAATCAGCTCAGACAGTTGCATTTGAGAACGGGCACGAGGAAAAGGAAACAAAAAATGATCATTTGTTTTCTTGTAGTGTTTTGCTTCTCATATAAAAATGACTTCCTGGAGCTCTTTAAACTTAGTAAAAAGCCGCAGCGAGTCATTCAGTGGTAAACCGATCTCCCATTCACCATACAGATTAAAGACGTGTCTCTAATAAAGACACAAATACATATAAGCGTAGCATGATTCACAAAGTACTTCAATTTTTTCGTCAGTTATTCTGCAGTGGCAGTAATCATAATTTTAATAAGAGTCACACTAAGGCAGTATGGTGGCACAGGGGTTAGCCCCGCTTCCTCACGGATTGCTTGTGAATTGTGGTCTCGTTACAGTTATGTGTGGAGCATGCACGTTTTCTTTATTGTCTATTCCTTTGGATACTCCATTTTTCACACGAATTTTGACTGGAGGCTCTAACTTCTCCCTGCTATACGTGACCTGCACTAGAGTGATTCCCTATTCAGCATTGGTTACTTCCTTGTCCCTGAGGTTACAGAAATAATGCCTGCTTTTCTTGGACAGTGTAATGGAATAATTAAGTTTATAAAAATGAATGAATGAACCTGGATGAAGAAGCACATGCTCCACCACATCCTGACAAAGATGGACCTTCTTGTCATTCCAGTCCGTTCATCTGTTCATCACCCCATCTTTGTTCAGCTCGCTTCTTTGTTGCTAAAACCTGCCAAGTCTGTACGCAACCTTAGGATGGTGATCGATGACCAGCTGTCCTTCACTAATCATGTTGCAACAATCTCTCGTTCTGGAAGATTCACGCTATGCAATATCTCCAAGATCAGATAATCTTTGATGAAGTACGCAACTCAACGTCTAGGCCAGGCATTGGTCTTGTCACATCTGAACTACTGCAACTCTTTACAGGCAGGGGACCCTGCATGTGTTAGCAAGCTGCTGCAGATGATTCAAAGTGCAGGAGCACATCTGGTGTTCCACCAGTCTAGGTGGGCATAGGTGAGTCTACTTTTCAGATCACTACTAGAGTGGCACATATTAGGTTCAAATCCTTGACGCTTTCCTACACAGTAATCAATGGGACAGCATCTACTGTATGTACCGTATATACTTGTGGATAAGTTCTCCTACGGATAAGTCGGGGCTTGATTTTACAGTATAATTTCTGGTAATTTATATTGTAGGTTGTATAAAATGAATGCAGTAAACTCACACTATTGGTCGAAGAGATTATGATATGCTAACAGCCACCTGAGAGACTAACCACAGAGCACACAACCTTTTGTTTTCTATGTATTGCGCCTATGTGACCACACGGTAATACCCGAACTATTCCGAAGTGACGTGTGCACCGTTTTGTGTGTTTTGTATCTCACACCCTCATACACCTTTATCGTAAGAGCATCCATTATCTTCGATGGAGCAATCGATCAGAAGAAAATATGAAGCTGGTTTTTAATTAAAAGTCATCGAAGTAGCGAAAGAAATTGGTAACTGCACTGCGGCAACAAAATTCGATGTGTCTGAGAAACTGATGTGACATTTTTGAACGGGCGTATAAGTCAGGGTCTGATTTTATAACCGATTTATTGAGTTTCAAGACCTGATTTATATGTGAGTATTGTGGACTATGCCCTGCTGTTTATCCCGGTCAAGACCCCCAAGCCGCTAGATGGAGCCCTCTCTGCAATGTGGAGATGCCCCGAATTCCAGCAGGGCATCATGGACTTTGGAGTTGTAGTGCACAGCCCTGCTGGATAACATTGGAGCCACCAGGGGTCGCTCCAGGGAGAACCAGGGACTGCTATTTGCCCTATGCCCCGGGAGTACTTCCAAGTCACATGAGCGGAAGGGATGATGTACTTCCCGGGTGAAAAAAAAAGGACTTTTATCTAACCCGGAAGTGATAAGGAATTATGGACTGAAGGATGAGAAACACTTCCGGGTCAGGAACTTTTGAAAGGTCTACATGAGCGCCCAGACAGCTAGATGAGCTGGTTGGAAGGGTGGCAACGCGTCTGGGAGTTGGAGGATTGATTTATTGTATTTGTTATTGATTTGTTTGAGTATAGTGGAGGAGAGGGTGCTTTGTGCACTGTGACGATTTAATAAAGTCATCGTTTGGACTTTTACCTGGTGTCTGGAGTCGTGGACAGGGGTTCAAGGAAGCAATAGCGCCCCCTACTGCTACAGTATATACAGTATATATGGAGATACGTCTGAGGTCCTATGCTCCTCAACCACTGAAATCTGCTGATGAATGGTGCATGGTGATGCCACATCTGTGTAGCATCCAAGTCAAAATCCAGACTCTTTTCATGTGTAGCTCCTAGCTGGTGGGACAGGTTGCCCACTTGCATTCAAAATTCTGACTCCCTCATCCTTTGAACCTCTTTGGTCCAGAGACCTTTCACCTCTCCCTTCACCCCTTTTATGGGACACCGTTCTCTCTGGTGTAAGGTTTTGTTCTAGAAACCCAAACTACCAGCACGTCCAGTTCAAAATTCTACACAGAGTCTATCCTACTCTAATAAGTGGTTTCTGATGGGCCTCACCGTTGATCCTTTCTGTTCCCTTGGTTTACTCAGCACTCTTCTCTACATGTTCTGGCACTGTCCCCCTTTCTTTTCTTTTTTGGACACACATATGTCACCTATTGTCTTCCTCTCTTTCCTGCAGTATCCCTCTGTTACCTCAAATCTTTTAGACCTTTCTACACTTCTGCTCAATTTCTCTGAGCGCAAGTTGTTCTATCTGTTTATCCTGGCAGCCAAATTAATCATTGCCTCCCACTGGATGACACCTGAATGCATCACTGCCGACAACTGGCAGTCCTCCTCCTACAATTTAATACATTTGGAGGTTGTCTGCAGTGCGGATTAATGGTGCTTCCAGTAATGCAATTGAATCCTGGTCTGCTGTGGCTCAATTGTTTAAACTTTCAGCTGGCAACTCCTTGATTTTTTTTTTTAAATAATTCCTTGGCTCAGGTTTTTTGGGTTACTTTATATGTTATGTCCATTTATTCCTGTCAATTTGTATTTGCTTAATAAAAATTCAATCACAAAAAATAAATTCTAACTCCCCCAATGTGCTTAAGAAGACTCTTGTCTAACTGATGGGTTTTCCAAACAAAAAAATCATAACTCGCTTGTGTTTTGCGCTGAGCTCTTCACTTGTGATGATCAAATTTTCCACCTCGTCCTCTAACATTTGCTCCCAAACATTCCACCACATTGAAGTTTACTCGATTATTTTGACCTCTTTAGTAAGTCACTTTGGATAAGCAAATCCATGTAAAGTTTGGGATTGCTTTGCTCAATTAGAACCTGGGTTCCCTGAATTCTTCTTCGTATGAGAAGATTAATCAGGAGAAGGCCAGGTCCATTGTACAAGTGTTGAAGTGAAGATGGGTCCTGCAGTAAGATGATGATCAGATATATCAAAGCAAGTCTGCTTTGGAATGCTTGGAGAAAAGGAAATGCAGAATTACAAAATGACTTCATCCAGACCTGAATTTCACTGACATGTTATTTCAGGATTTGATCTGAGCATTTCATGTTTGAAAACCAAAGAAAGCTACTGAGCTGGATCGGTTCTGTAAGGAGATGAGAGTTCAATATGTTTCCATACTACTAGAAAAGACTCATCAACAATAACAGGAAATGTGAGGGTGCAGTGAAGTAATCAGTTATGACTTTTAAGGAGGTGTAGCCTGCTGAGGGTTCACCAGCTTCCCAAATCTGACACAGACAGACAAGAGGCACAAGTCCAGAAACACACAGGCTTTTTTATTTCACTGTGGGAAACGCTTCCAAATTGTTTCCTGTCTCTGTCCTTCTTTATCTTCTGGCTCCACTCCTTCCGGCCAGCGTTGTCTACCCTGTCCCGACTTTGTTAATGTTGTGATGAACACACTAGCCAAGAGAACTCAGAGAGAGGTGTTCAGTCTGTTTAGGGATCAATCCAAGGAAGAACCACTGCAGCCATACTGCTGCACCTTCCAATCTACCTGTTTTGAAACCACTCTTTTCTTGTTAAATACCACCTAAAATCATTTACAAAATACTACATACAAAAGTATTTGCCTTGGATGATTTTGTGTATCTTTACATATTTTTTGCAGATTTTCTACTAAAACTTAATATTACATTAAAGTGAGTGTACAAAATTGTACTGCTTATTCAGGTTAAATCGCCCCTGCTCGCTTCTCTCGCCAACCTCCCTGCCAGTGATATACGCCAGCAACTTCAACTTCTTCAACAGGTTTGACCACCCTAACCCACTCTCACCTCGGAGTACTGCATCCTCCACCCAGCATAGGAGAGAGTTTCCCTCACCCACAATTACAGCCGCCAAGGTAAGTAGAGAACTGAGGAGACTTTGTGCCAGCAAAACAGCGGGTCCAGATGGAGTAGCGCCACGACTGCTGAAGGCCTGTGCGGTGGAGTTGGGGAGTCCTCTACAGTGCATCTTCAACCTGAGCCTGGAACAGGGGAGAGTCCCGAGGCTTTGGAAAACATCTTGCATCACCCCAGTCCCAAAGGTATCACGTCCTGGTGAGCTGAATGACTTCCGGCCTGTCACTCTGATGTCACATGTGATGAAGACCATGGAGAGGCTGCTGCTTCACCACCTGAGGCCACAGGTCCGCCACGCCCTCGACCCTCTGCAGTTCGCATACCAGGAGAAGGTGGGAGCAGAGGATGCCATCATCTAAATGCTACACCGATCCCTCTCCCACTTGGACAGAGGCAGTGGCGCTGTAAGAATTATGTTTCTGGACTTCTCTAGCACCTTCAACACCATTCAACCTATTCTCCTTAAGGACAAGCTGACAGAGATGGGAGTAAATTTATACCTGGTGGCATAGATTGTGGACTATCTTACAGACAGACCTCAGTATGTGCGTCTCCGGAACTGCAGGTCTGAAATTGTGGTCAGCAGCACAGGAGCACCGCAGGGGATTGTACTTTCTCCGGTCCTGTTCAGCCAACATACATCAGACTTCCAATACAACTCGGAGTCCTGCCACGGGCAAAAGTTCGCTGACGACACTGCTATCGTGGGCTGCATCTGGAGTGGGCAGGAGGAGGAGTATAGGAACCTAATCAAGGACTTTGTTAAATGGTGTGACTCAAACCACTTACACCTGAACACCAGCAAAACCAAAGAGCTGGTGGTTGATTTTAGGAGGCCCAGGCCCCTCATGAACCCCGTGATCATCAGAGGTGACTGTGCAGAGGGTACAGACCTATAAATACCTGGGAGTGCAGCTGGATGATAAATAGGACTGGACTGCCAATACTGATGATCTATGTAAGAAAGGACAGAGCCAACTATACTTCCTTAGAAGGCTGGCGTCCTTCAACATCTGCAATAAGATGCTGCAGATGTTCTATCAGATGGTTGTGGTGAGTGCTCTCTTCTATGCGGTGGTGTGCTGGGGAGGCAGCTTAAAGAAGAGGGATGCCTCACGCCTGGAAAAACTGGTGAGGAAGGCAGGCTCTATTGTAGGCATGGAGCTGGACAGTCTGACATCTGTGGCAGAGTGACGGGCGCTGAGCAGGCTATTGTCAATCATGGAGAATCCACTGCATCCACTGAACAGGATCTTCTCCAGACAGAGGAGCAGCTTCAGTGACAGACTGCAGTCACCGTCCTGCTCCACTGATAGACTGAGGAGACCCCACACTATGCGACTCTTCAATTCCACCTGGGGGGGTAAACGTTAATATTATACAAAGTTATTGTCTGTTATACCTGCATTGTTATCACTCTTTAATTTAATATTTTTCTTTATCAGTATGCTGTTGCTGGAGTATGTGAACTTTCCCTTGGGTTTAATAAAGTTTCTATCTATCTATCTATCTATCTAATCCTGCCTACTATACTACAATGAATATCTATCTATCTATCTATCTATCTGTCTCTGTCGCTCACTGGTATTTCACTTTCACCAAATAACAAAACTTTTAATTCTCATAGATATACCTCTTCATTGGGAAGAAACACTACTTTTCCCTGATGGCAACATGAATTAGACAATCTACAAATCTCCGACTTAAAGTTTAAATCCGAACAATATATTCAATCTTTTTTCGCTGTTAATAATTTCCATTTGTTTGCCCTAATTCGATCTTTACTATCATTTTTTTTGAGACTTTCGAAATTTCATACTTCCATTATCTCTAACCTGCTCTGCATGTGTATCATGCAAACGTTTTTTAATTCTTTACAACATTCTACTTTGTCATCTACTCTTTGTCTTTTATTTCTGGCCCCAGGCTTGGTTAAATCTCTTGGCACAAAGTCTTGTCTCGCAGGACGTGAAAATGTCTCTCTGAGAAAGTCGCGTCTCGTCCCAAGATTTTTTTATTAGAATTGTAGCACCCTCCTAGTTGGGTATAATAGTCTAGGAGGGTGCTACATAATAGAGAGATGTAGGCTGTGTGAAACTCCCCTTGTGAAAAAGTGATTTGCCCCTTGAGGCAGATGGCCAGGGCCACTACCTGGCTAGGTTGCCTTTATACTGGAAGGGCTGGGAGAGAGAACATGCACTGGGAATTACCTTCCCCAGAGTGCTAGGTGGCAGCCCCCAGTGGGTCATACAGCACTACGGATTCCCACTTGGCTCCAAGGGAGTTGGAGTTCGGTACAGACCTGTTGGGTTCTGTGGGTGTCACCAGTTGGGTACTGCAGGGGCTGCAGAGCCCTCCCTATTTGGGCTTCTACCTAACCTGGAAGTGCAGGATAAAAATGAGCACCTTACATTTGTAACTTTATTCTTTACATGTGTTTGCTTGTATGGTAGAAGCGATTCTATTTCTTTAAGTTTTGCTTGTTTACCTTTTGTAATATTGCTTTTTTTGTGTGTTGTATACAAAGTTTATTTAATTTTGAATCTATTAAAATTAATTGTATTTTTGGACTAATTCCATTTGTTTAATGACTTGTTTGCTTTATTCTATTTGCTAATTTTGTGCACAGCATATTAAAGTTAATCATTTGTTCATTCTGGTTTTCATTCGCTTCGACTGTTATTTACTTTTTGTCTGTTATGCATATTAAGGTTATTTAATTAGCATTGTTTTAAGAAGAATTAATCACTTTTATTGTATTGAAGATTTCCCCTGCTTCTCCTGCTTTTGATTTGATTTCAGTTAATAATGCAGATGATAATGTACTGTACCTGACAAACAAATAAAGAAACAAGAATTCTTCTATCACACGAGGAACTGATTGATTCACAAATTTAAAACCTGTCTACGGATCGAGACACCTCTATGGTCTCCTATCGAAGCAACGCACAGGTCCTTACTGCACAAAGCCATGATGAGGTCAGTCGTTCAGTCCTAACTTATTGTGTGCTCTTCTTTTTGCAGTTGCGGATTTGTGTCCTGACTCTGCCTACAAGCTCCTAGATTGTCAGACCAGTCGACCAGCCAACTGCTAGAGTGGCATTCGGCTAATTGGCATTGTGGTTTTGTGACCCTTTCAACTGCATTGCTGACCCTGTCCATCATCTCCTTTTATTTTTGTGCTACTGTCAATTCCTAGGGGTGCTGTTTTGGGCTGTCTGACTTAACGTATTATGGAATTTAAGGTACCTTCCAAGCAACTGATTAATTGGCTAATCAGCTGTGAAGGCTGCTGACTAACTGACATGATAGAAAAGCAAGAAGGAAATCCTTTTTAAATGTGAACAAATGAAATTTCTAAAGAAACGTGATATGTGACCGTAGCTTCCTGGGCTGACACACATATGCTACTCTGTTTTGTAGTTTGTGTCATTAATGACTTTCCTGAAGTCAACAAAAAAGTCTAAAGCTGGAAGTGCCTAACTATTATTGGTCTTGACAGAGCTTATAGTCCAGAACAAAATCTCGTCAGACGGGGGGCTCTACAGTCCTTTTGGCACTGCAACATCTATCACTTATTCATTTGTTCATTTTATAATTTTTAAATGAGCATTAAGCTTGATTCAAATAACATAAGCTTGTGACGGGCCATGTAACAAGGCATAGCTTTTAAACATAACTATCCCTTATGCTTGCTGGGGTAGGCTCCAACCCCCCAAGACCCTGCTCAGGATTAAGCGGGCTTAGAAGATGGTATGGTTTGGTGTTAATAGAAAAAAACATTTTATTACAAATAGTGATGAGTGATGCACCACTTATCTTTTTTGTTGCAGTGGACATTCTGGTAGGGAAACGACTAGGCTGCTGTACAGCTCTATGTACTCCAAACAAGTGGGGGGTCTTGGTTTGCTATGAGACCCATGCATGCCTCTGGGCAGGGGAGGTCAGAATGGCATTCTTCTGTTGCTACAAGGTAGAGGAAGCAGGGTGGAGAAGTTCGGAGTTTGCATTGTGGGGCGAGCTTACCAGATGAGGGGAAACGTTTGCACGTCTGAGGATATGCATGTGAGCACAAGCTTAGGGTAACGACGTAGAGCTGTTACTTGAAATAGTGGCGTGGTGTGGTGTGGCGTCACACGTTCGCTTGGAGGGGAAATGATCAGCGTTCATTTGGACTGGAGGGCAAAATCCTGTGGTACTATAAAATCAGTGTCATAATACGGTTTTCCAAGACCAAGGAGCCTAGTCGTTGTATTCCAATTGTTCTTCACTGTGTTTTTCAACCATTCATCTGCAATGCTTGTTTTCTCAATTAACACTGTGTCACGCATGCGCGAGTAGGAGGCCGCAGACGGACCTTAAACCGCTTCGAAAGACGTTCGCCGGCAGGGAGTGGCGGGGTACTAACCTTTCTCCTTTGTCTTCCAGGAAAAAAGACGCTCCGCCATTGTAACCTTCCCGCAGTACGTCCACTTCCGCTCTTCCTCCGCCATCTTCCTTGACGTCAGCAGTCCCATCCTCCCTCACGGTTCCTTCCCAGCATTCCTCCACTTCCGGCTCCTCCCCTATAAAATGGCCGCCGACGCCTCTGAACGGCGTCGCGCATATGAACTGTTTTTGTTTATATCTTTGACCTTTTGTTTGTTTATTGTGGAGTGTCCACAATATACGGGGCCGGAAAACCCCAAAACTTTATGCTGTTTGTTGCTTCTTATTTTACAACTGCCATGTTGAAGACTGACTGCTAGGATATGAGGTTGCGTTGATGGGAGACGATTCTCTTAGGTTGCGCATTATGATGTCACTAGCGCAATTTTTTTTAAAAACTGGCATCACACACACCTAATTCATCCAAGATTGGACTCCTGAAAGAAAAAAAAAAAAGCAAAACTTTGTGTCATTCTGTAGTATTAGTTTTTGATTCTGCTGGTTATGACATTTCTTTTTTGCCCTTTATGATTTACTAGCTGTCCTCCATGGCTCCGCTCACGTAATAGTGAAACAGAACAAACTTTAAATGTAATTCTGGCCAAGCAGAAGGCCAATTTATTCACATAAACACATCAGTTTTTCTTCAGGTTTTGCTCTTGTTCTGAGACTGTTGATAAAATGTTCAATAGGCAAAGTGATGTATATGGTGGTCTAGTTCTAATTATGCAGTTTACATTACGCTATAACTTACTAAGTTTATTACGTAGAAAATCACGGACCATCGAGAAGTGTGCAAACTGACGACATGAAGAATCGTCTTTGCACCGAACTTGAATCGTCCCCGCATAAATCAAAGTCATCCAGAAGATCTGGATCTGCATAATTCAATCTGGACCACCCTGTAGTATGGAGGCGTATTACAGAGAAGAAGAAAAAAATATGGACACAGTGAAGAAAAAAAAAGTATGTTGAGAATAAAGTCGACATGCTGACCTTAATGTCGACATTTCCACTTTATTCTCACCGTTTATGTCGAGATTAAAGTTGACATGTTGACTTTATTCTTGTAGTTTATTTTGTCATTAAAGTAGAACATCATAAACTAATCTTTATCTTAAAAACAATGTTAAATTTACTATATTTTCTCAAACCCCGTCATAAGTTAATGTAGCACATTAAATGCTTTGTGTTGTGTTCCCCGACCCAGTTGTTAATCGCTACGTGCTTCTTAAACTGACTTCCTCTTGCACTAAGAGGAGGCACAGGCAGTGATCGCCACACAGAATACATTCACGTTGTAACGGCCGACCCCTTACCCAGCCGGCAACTACACTACCAAGACCTGTGGCCTGGATGAATTACTGAGGCTAACCTACATATACCAAGCTGTACCTCTAACAAATAATATTTTCCACTCAATCGACAGTTTAAGCACAAGCATACAAAAACTGAAATGTAAGAATAGGTGGATAATATATTAAATGAAACACAATAACAAAAAATGCAAATTTCACATGTAGAAAATATATGTATATATATATAGATATGTATATCACTCCACCAAAGCAGCAACGGGAAAACACCATGTATACAATTAAAAACCCTCCCTTGCCCCTATAACGTATAACAAACACTAATAACAATAATGAATGAATACTGAAATGACAATGATCGTGAACTTGAGTCTGGGTATATTACTGTCCTGAATACGGATGACTGGTCAACAAAGAATGGATGTGTTTGAATCTTCCGGAAAACAGAACAACCTCACCGTGTTTCCTCGGCGTATGGTGGATAATGAAGTCCAACCCCGGGGTTTCTGGTGATGATTGAGCTGAAGTGAATCCGGAGGAATGAGAAACAAACTGGTTACAAATTGCGATGTGAGAAGTAGCAGGAAATGATGGTTCGATGTTATTAAATGAAATCTGTCTTTCTCCTTCCTTCTCTCTCTCTCTCTCTTTTTCTCTCCCTCCTGATCATTTAAATAGTAAAGAGCCGGATGTAACTGAATGTGAACAGGTGCTTTCCATCCTGGGGCTGCGGTCTCTCTCCTTCATACGTCCCCTCTGCACTTACGGGAAGAACATTCACTGACGTACACATAACGAACAGTGAATTGGATGATGGAAATAACACGCATTCAGCACACACATCGAATACATTATTACTATGTAGCACATAGTAACATTTAGAATGCTAAGACAAATACTTGATATCATTTTCATGATGAAATGCATTAAAGCATGTATTAAACATGCACGGTGGTGTGGTGATAATGCTGCTCCCTCACAGTAAGGGGTCCCCAGGTCTGCGTTCATTGTAGAGAACTGGTTTAATTGAAATATTATGTAAATGTTGAGTTCGTGATCTGGAGGTTGTAGACACGAACTCAGAATTCAACAGATGTTCTTCTGAGCGGCCTTTCTTTATTGCATACATACTGTCTTTGACGTACCAAACTCCCGGTTCCTATCCTTCCTTTTTCTTTCTCCACGTAACCAATCATCACATGATAAACGTCTTTGTGAAAGTAAAACTAGCTATAAGCTTACGACAAGGAGTGTTCAGAACTTTAAAAAAACCTTTGTTATACATGTTTAATTATGCCATCCATTCAGGGTTGTGTCCATCCCAGCAAGCATCGTGCGTGAGGCAGGAACAAATCCTGAACGGGACACCAGCACATTGCAGGGTGAATACGAGCAACACATACACTATCAGGGTCAATTTAGCATAACAAAACACCACATCCCACGTGGCTTTGAAAGGAAACTGAAGCACGCCGAATAAACCCACCAGAGAAACGTGCAAACTCAAGGCAGGGAACACCGGGACCCTTTACTGCGAGGCAGAAGCACAACCTCCACTCCACCGTTCCCCCACATGTTTAATACATGCTTTAATGCATTTCATCAGGAAAATGATATCTGTGTGGTGATCGCTGCCTGCGCCTCCTCTTAGTGCAAGAGGAAGTCAGTTTAAGAAGCATGTAGGGATTAATATGGTTTGGGGAACACTTAACACAAAGTATTATATGATGATAATAAAGTAGAAATGTCGAGAATAAAGTAGAAATGTCGAGAATAAAGTAGAAATGTCGAGAATAAAGTTGGCATGTCGACTTTATTCTCGACATACACTTCTTTTTTTCTTCATTGTGTCCATAATTTTTTTCTTCTCTAATACACTTCTGTAGTGATGTAAGTTATAGACAGACATATGAGATTAGACAGGAGTCCCCGTGGCCTATGATGTTTGCCAATGACATTGTGATCTGTAGCAATAGTAGGGAGCAGGTTGAGAAGACACTGGAGAGTTGGAGATATAAGAGGAGAGGAATGAAGGTCAGTAGGAACAAGATAGCATACATGTGTGTAAATGAGAGGAAGGTCAGTGAAATGGTGAGGATGCAGAGAGTAGAGTTTGCGAAGGTGGATGAGTTTAAATACTTGGGATCAACAGTACAGAGTAATAGGGATTGTGGAAGAGACGTGAAGAAGAGAGTGCTGGCAGGGTGGAATGGGTGGAGAAGAGTGTCAGGAGTGATTTGTGACAGACGGGTATCAGCAAGAGTGAAAGGGAAGGTCTACAGGACGGAAGTGAGACCAGCTATGTTATATGGGTTGGAGACGGTGGCACAGGAGACAGAGCTGGAGGTGACAGAGTTAAAGATGCTAAGATTTATATTGGGTGTGACGAGGATGGATAGGATTGGAAATGAGGATATTAGAGGGTCAGCACAAGTTGGTTGGTTTAGAGACAAAGTCAGAGAGGTGAGATTGCACTGGTTTGGATATGTGCAGAGGAGAGATGCTGGGTATATTGGGAGAAGGATGATAAGGATGGAGCTGCCAGGCAAGAGAAAAGGGGGAAGGCTTAAGAGAAGGTTTATAGATGTGGTGAGAGAGGACATGCAGGTGATGGATGTAGCAGAACAAGATGGAAGGGACAAAAAGATTTGGAAGAAGATGCTCTGCTGTGTCGAACCCTAACGGGAGCAGCCGAAAGAAGAAGAAGAAGTAATGTAAGTTATAGAGCCTATAACAATCGTCACACCCTTGAAACCTTTCACATTTGATTGTTATTCAATAATCACAATGGATTTCATTTGACTTTTTGGCACTGATCAACAGAAAAAGACTGTTTACTATCAAAGCCAACACTGATTTATGCAGAGTAGTCTAAATTAATAAGAAATGCAAAATAAAATATTTGATCGTGTTAACACTTAAACAGTAAAGAACGACTTGAGCAAGGCAAAGGCGCCACATAAATGAAATGTATTATTATTATTATTAAATGAAGAACAAAGTAAAAGTCATTTCAAGCTGTAACATAAGGCAAGAAGGAAGGCAAGAGAAACAATGCTTTGACTGTGTAGCCTTCATTAGGTGTTCGACTGAATGGGAAAAAGCAGGTCACATACAGTATGTAGGACGGGAAGGAGGGTACAAAGCTGGGGAAATGAAAGGAGTGAGAGACGACGAAAGACGTTAAAAAATTAGTAGGTCTTTACGTCCTGGAGAAAGATCTGATTCTGGACTGAGAATGAAACCCTGTAAAAATGCACACATGGCGAGATCAGCGTGGCTCTGAACAAGGGATGAATTGTTTTGGGTTTTTTTTTTGGTGCTTTTGTTTTACTTTTATTTGCTCCCCAGAAGCCATTTTATGTTTAAGTCTTTATCTATGAAAAGTTATTGAGGTTCTGTCATTTTATAACCGATACTCTTCTCGGTCTTCTGTCTTCCTGTTGCTGTCTCAGCAGCACATATTATATTTTACAATATATTTAACTCCTTTAAAAGCCTGCTTTTTGTCATGATTGTGTTGCGTTACACTTTCCAAATCAAGCTGTCTGGCATCTGTTAACATTTTAATCAGCAAATATTGTTAATTTAGTTACAAAACTAAATTACTGAGACCTGGCTTAGTAAATCTGACGCTATTCCTCTAGCTGAAGCAGCCCCGACAGGTTATACATTCCTTTATAAATCAAGAAATACTTGCCGAGGAGACGGACTTTGGATAATTCTGTTATGAGCAGCACACCACTTTTTAAAATTTCATGGAAACACATCTCTGCAAAAAAAATCTAAATTAATAGGAAGTATAAAACTTAAAAAAGTGATTGCATAATTATTCACCCCTTTTAATAACCATACATTATCCAGCCCACTATATCCTAACTACAGGGTCACGGGGGTCTGCTGGAGTCAATCCCAGCCAACACAGGGCGCAAGGTAGGAAACAAACCCCGGGCAGGGCGCCAGCCCACCGCAGGGCACGCACACACACCAGGGACAATTTAGAATCACCAATGCACCTTACCTGCATGTCTTTGAACTGCGGGAGGAAACCCACACAGACACGGGGAGAACATGCAAACTCCACGCAGGGAGGACCATTTGTTTAGTATTTTAGGAATTTGTTAGTTTTCGTATACCCCTTGGGGTCAGAGCGTAGGGTCAGCCATTGTACAGCACCCCTGGAGCAATTGCAGGTTAAGGGCCTTGCTCAAGGGCCCAGCTGAGTAGGATCTTTTTTGCCAGTGACGGGGAATCAAACCGGCAACCTTTGCGATACCGGCGCAGATCTTTAGCCTCAGAGCCACCACTCCGCCCTCTGCTCTTTTTTGGAGAGCAGCAAACAGAAAAAACACACATGAAATCTGGGATGGAATTTGCCAGAAGACACATGGGAAACTCTGACATCTGCTGAAAAAAACAAGGGTTTTATGCCCAATGTGACCAAAATTGAATGTTTTGGCCATTAGACTGAATGCCATTTTTCAAAACATAGTATCCCCACCGTGAAGAGTGGTGATGGCAGTATTAGGCTGATAGGATGCTTCTCTGCAGCAGTTAATGGAAGGCTTGTTAGGATAAAATGAATGCAGCAAAATCCAGGGAAACTCTGATGGAAAACCGAGTGCAGTCTGCAAGAAAACTTTGCCTTGGGAGACCATTTGTTATCCAGCAAGTCAACAACTCAATGAGTAAAGCCAAAGAAAGCTACACAGGAATGAATGACTGCAACCCAACAATGTGAATGTTCTTGTCTGGTCAAGTCTGTGCTAATTTTAAGAGGAAGGAGAAGGAGAAGAGACAAGGTCGCAAAAATACAAAGATCAAAAAAACAAAACCAGAATTACTAACCCAAAATCAAAGTATAAGCATAAAGCAAAAGACTTTCACAAAAAAAAAAAAAAAATCATCTAGTTTGCAAATTAATTCAATCTCACTTGAACTGGAGGGGCATCTGCTGACCTTTTTATAATCCCACTAGTGATAACATCACACCGTCCCAAAGCATTGTGGGATGTGTTGCTATGGTAATGAGGGAAACACAACCCTCAAAATGGCAGGACTTATGGGAAAAACAAAATGGTATCGAAAATAACATTAAAGAAAGTACAAGTTTTAATTAAGGTCTCCAAAAGAAAAATATGTTAGAAACTGATTCTCTGGGTCAGAAAACTCCAGAAAAGATGAATAACACCATTTTAAACCCCCCCAAAAAATGTAAATATAAGTGTCAATTACAACAGGATCAGAGTCCAGTTCTCGATTCAACTGAAAATTTGTGGCTGAACCTGGAAAAAGTTCTGTTCACTCACGATCGCCATTACAGCAGACAGAGCTTGAGCTCTGCAAAAATAGAATCCAGGTGTGCAAAGGTGACATCAAAGAGTCTTTTTCTGCTGATTAGTATAAAAAAAACTAAATTAAATCCACAGTGATTCAATGTTGTGTAGCCATAAAATGGTTGCCATGGTATAAGAAAGACATAGCAGCACTTGAAGCTACGCAAAGGAGAGCAACCAAGTGCATCTCAGAGCTCGAGGACACGTCATACTGTGACAGACTCAGAGGATTAAAGCTGTTTAGTCTCGAGCAGATGAGACCGTGTGGAGACCTAAACCTAAACCTAAACCTAAACCTGTATGCAAGAGGCTGGAAAACAGAAGTAAGAACAATCCTTTTAGAAATTTAACTCCAAAAGCTCAATTTCATTTTCCAAGATGCAAGAGTATGCCATGCTGTCCTTGGGTTATTACATGGCTGGTGTTGCACTTGGGTGGGGTAGGGGGCTCTGACTTGATGTCAGGACATTTACAGGTTCTTCCTAGACTTTGTGATGTTTGCCGAGCTTTACATTTGTCCTGTAATGTAAATGGTGCTATTGTAGCATATCTTTTTGTATTCTGTAGTTCCAGTTCATTGTGTTCTTCTTAACTTTATTGATTGCCTTGTGTTGTAGGGGTCCGAAAAATACCCAGCTAAGATTCACACTGCCTGTTGACGGTGATTTATTTATTTTTTTAGTGGGGCCTTGGCCCGACTTAAGCATACACCCTTACAGAGATGAAAAAGTAAACGGCAATAAAACAGAAATTGAAGAGTCCAAGTGTACAAAGTTGACATCAATGAGTCTTTTTCTGCTGATTAGTATAGCAAAAACTAAATTAAATCCACAGTGATTCAATGTTGTGTAGCCATAAAATGGTTGCCATGGTATAAGAAAGACATAGCAGCACTTGAAGCTACTCAAA
Source organism: Polypterus senegalus (assembly GCF_016835505.1). Classification (NCBI taxonomy): domain Eukaryota; kingdom Metazoa; phylum Chordata; class Cladistia; order Polypteriformes; family Polypteridae; genus Polypterus; species Polypterus senegalus. The sequence continues at coordinate 17,253,229 of NC_053165.1, read as the reverse complement.
GGAGAGCACCCAAGTGCATCTCAGAGCTCGAGGACACGTCATACTGTGACAGACTCAGAGGATTAAAGCTGTTTAGTCTCGAGCAGATGAGACCGTGTGGAGACCTAAACCTAAACCTAAACCTAAACCTGTATGCAAGAGGCTGGAAAACAGAAGTAAGAACAATCCTTTTAGAAATTTAACTCCAAAAGCTCAATTTCATTTTCCAAGATGCAAGAGTATGCCATGCTGTCCTTGGGTTATTACATGGCTGGTGTTGCACTTGGGTGGGGTAGGGGGCTCTGACTTGATGTCAGGACATTTACAGGTTCTTCCTAGACTTTGTGATGTTTGCCGAGCTTTACATTTGTCCTGTAATGTAAATGGTGCTATTGTAGCATATCTTTTTGTATTCTGTAGTTCCAGTTCATTGTGTTCTTCTTAACTTTATTGATTGCCTTGTGTTGTAGGGGTCCGAAAAATACCCAGCTAAGATTCACACTGCCTGTTGACGGTGATTTATTTATTTTTTTAGTGGGGCCTTGGCCCGACTTAAGCATACACCCTTACAGAGATGAAAAAGTAAACGGCAATAAAACAGAAATTGAAGAGTCCAAGTGTACAAAGTTGACATCAATGAGTCTTTTTCTGCTGATTAGTATAGCAAAAACTAAATTAAATCCACAGTGATTCAATGTTGTGTAGCCATAAAATGGTTGCCATGGTATAAGAAAGACATAGCAGCACTTGAAGCTACTCAAAGGAGAGCACCCAAGTGCATCTCAGAGCTCGAGGACACGTCATACTGTGACAGACTCAGAGGATTAAAGCTGTTTAGTCTCGAGCAGATGAGACCGTGTGGAGACCTAAACCTAAACCTAAACCTAAACCTGTATGCAAGAGGGTGGAAAACAGAAGTAAGAACAATCCTTTTAGAAATTTAACTCCAAAAGCTCAATTTCATTTTCCAAGATGCAAGAGTATGCCATGCTGTCCTTGGGTCATTACATGGTTGGTGTTGCACTTGGGTGGGGGGGTCTGACTTGATGTCAGGACATTTACAGGTTCTTCCTAGACTTTGTGATCTTTGCCGAGCTTTACATTTGTCCTGCAATGTAAATGGTGCTCTTATAGCATATCTTTTTGTATTCTGTAGTTCCAGTTCATTGTGTTCTTCTTAACTTTATTGATTGCTTTGTGGTGTAGGGGTCCGAAAAATACCCAGCTAAGATTCACACTGCCTGTTGATGGTTATTTATTTATTTTTTTAGTGGGGCCTTGGCCCGACTCAAGCATACACCCTTACAGAGATGAAAAAGTAAACGGCAATAAAACAGAAATTGAAGAGTCCAGGTGTACAAAGTTGACATCAATGAGTCTTTTTCTGCTGATTAGTATAGCAAAAACTAAATTAAATACACTGTGATTCAATGTTGTGTAGCCATAAAATGGTTGCCATGGTATAAGAAAGACATAGCAGCACTTGAAGCTACGCAAAGGAGAGCACCCAAGTGCATCTCAGAGCTCGAGGACACGTCGTACTGTGACAGACTCAGAGGATTAAAACTGTTTAGTCTCGTGCAGATGAGACTGTGTGGAGACCTAATCCAGATCCTCAAAATCCTCAAAGGCATCCATAAAGTAGATCCAGCAGAATTATTTCAGTTTAAGGGTAATTCACGTACCTGATGATAAAAGTGGAAATTAAGGGGATGTGAATTTAAAACTAAAGCCACAAAAAGAGTTGTGGGAATCAGGAACAAACTACCGAGACATGGAGTTGAAGCAGAAATGTTGAGAGCCTTTAGAAAGAATCTGAATGAGGTATTGAGACAGCTTGGCAATTAGCAAAAAGAACAGGTTTGATATACGGAATGGTCTCCTATGTTTGCCAGATTTCTTATGTGAAAACGTCCAAAAGGGTGAGTACTTCTTATATGTGGTGCATATCGCCTATTGTACTGTAGGCAAGAGGCTGGAAAGCAGAAGTAAGAACAATCCTTCTAGAAATGTAACTCCAAAAGCTCAATTTCATTTTTCAAGATGCAGGAGTATGCCATGCTATCCTTGGGTCATTACATGGCTGGTGTTGCACTTGGGTAGGGTGGGGGGTCTGACTTGATGTCAGGACATTTACAGGATCTTCCTAGACTTTGTGATCTTTGCTGAGTTTTACATTTGTCCTGGAATGTAAATTGTGCCCTTGTAGCATATCCTTTTGTATTTTGTAGTGCCAGTTCATTGTGTTCTTCTTAACTTTATTGATTGCCTTGTGTTGTAGAGGTCCGAAAAATACCCAGTTAAGATTCACAATCCCTGTTGACGGTGATTTATTTATCTTTTTGGTGGGGCCTTGGCCTGACTCACGCATACACCCTCAAAGAGATGAAAAAGTAAACGGCAATAAAACAGAAATTGACAAATGTATTAAACAATAGCCTTCTTGGATCGAGGCCTTGCTTTGGCTGAAGGGCTTGCGCAGTGTAGTGTTTCTTGGAGCTATGTTGTTGGTATCTACATGCTCCTAGTAGGGCTTTCCGGGCTCTGCAATGGTCCATCATGGTGAAGAGACAGCTGAGCCAAAAGGCGAGTACGTTCCTACCCTCACCTATGGCCACGAGCTTTGGGTAGTGAGCGAAAGAGCAAGATCGCGGATACAAGCGGCCGAAATGAGTTTTCTCTGCAGGGTGGCTGGACTTTCCCTTAGGGATAGGGTGAGGAGTTCAGTTATCCGGGAGAGACTCGAAGTAGAGTCACTGCTCCCCTGCATTGAGAGGAGTCAGTTGAGGTGGTTCGGGCATCTAGTCAGGATGCCCCTGGACGCTTCCTTGGGGGGGGTGTTCTTGGCATGCCTCACTGGGGGAAGGCAACAGGGCAGACCCAGGACACGCTGGAGGGATTATATCTCCCGGCTGGCCTGGGAACGCCTTGGGGTCTGGGATAAGGGAGGTCTGGGCTTCCCTGCTTAGGCTGCTGCCCTCGCGACCCGACCTCAGATAAGCAGTGGATAATGGATGGATGGATGGATGGATATTTAACAATAATAAATGAAACCTAACTATACAAACTTAAACTATCCCACCCCAGTTCCCTTTCTGGCGAATACACAATAAACACAAATTAAGCACCAAACAGATAACAAAAACCAGACATGATGAAGTCCATAACAAAATCCATAGGAAACGGCAACCAAAGTAATGAAACGATGGAGATTGAATAATCCAGAGATCAGTTTAAGAAAATCTAAAGAACAGTCCTACAGGTATATCCTAATGATGAAGAATGATGGGATCGGGAGCGCAATCAAATTTAGTTCTCACACAGCAGGCAGACACCAGACACTCCATACACACAAACAGGAGATAATCCAGGACAAGAACGATAATCCAAAGGCCATGAATGGGAAGAAAACACAGACGGATAACTCCAGACACAACACAGTTTTTTTTCTCCTCTGTATAACTGGCCTCCTTTAAAAACTCACGCTGGCCTTCTTGTCTCCAGCAGCCCCTGTACCCTTGGCATGGTGTCCAATCAGAGCCACTGTAGGGACTGCTGGGAGATTAAGTGTTTACTTCCCGGTACAATAGACATTGTGTAAAAGAAAGACTGCATTTTTTATTTGAATCATTTTGTCGTCTAACACATGTCACTTAGAATGAACTCTTGGGACCCGTAAGGCAACAAGCCACAATAAAATACGTTTTAACAGCAATTACATTGATTTTTGTGCTTTTCATAGATATTTTTCTTCGTATTTGCAAGAAACAATAAGGTCATAAAAAGAAAATCTTAATTCCTTTTGAATACCATCATTACAAGCAAACCTTTCTTGCAAGCTTGGCTTGGGGCTTTGGCAGATTTGTTTTTAAGCAATCACATATTTGAACAGATGTTTGGAAACTATTAAACCCTCCAGAATAAACTTACATAAGCCATTCGATCACCAAAGTAGCTGGCGTTGATTATGAGGATCCAGGTAGGCAGTCTCTCTAAATGATTTTTGGCTGCCAGGCTTGCTCACCATCAGGGAAAGGCGTTGCTTCTCGGTAGCGCCCCCTACAGGAAGACCTCAATCTCGCGGTCTCATCAGGGATTGAAGTTGCAGTCTGCTGGCTTTTGAAATGCCAGGCAAGCAGTGCGTGTGTGTGTCAGAGGGAGACATTTTTTTGTACACGGGGTGGTTTCTGGGTGGTAAATATTATATTTAAAGCACAGTAGACGAAGAGGCATTAGGCACCCAATGTTGGGACTGGGATGATAAAGGAGAAGAGACAAGGTCAAAAAAAGTTTAATGATCAAAACCAGAATAACCAACCCAAACTCAAAGTCAAAGTACAAAGCAAAAGTCTTACCCCAAAATTTCACAAAAAAAAATTACATTGTTTGCAAATAAATTCAATCTCGCTTGAACTGGAGCAGCACGTGCTGACCTTTATATAGTCTCACTAATGATGATAAAGCACTGTGGGATGTGTTACTATGGTAATGAGGGAAAGACAACCCTCAAAATGGTATCGAAAATAACATTGAAGAAAGTACAAGTTTTAATTAAGGTCTCAAAAAGAAAAACATTAGAAAATGATTCTCTGGGTCAGAAAACTCCAGAAAAGATGTATAACACCATTTTAAAAACCCTCAAAAATTTAAATATAAGTGTAAATTACAACGGAATCAGAGTCCAGATCTCGATCAAATTGAGAATTTGTGGCAGAACCTGCATTAGGCACCCATTGTTGGGACTGGGATGATGAGTTGAAAGGCACATTTCCTGAATAATCCTGTTACTAATTATTGGGATGGCTGTCTACAGAATACAGCTCTTTGCTGTCTTGCAAAAGAGTCATCGTCCTTGAAGTTGGAACTACTTAAACATACAAACAATACAAAATTGTAATAACGGAACTGCTCCTTCCTTGGAAAATGTTTGTATTTACCTGATGTGACAGATAGGGGGCGCTGTCGTCCCCTTGAACCCTCAGATCAGATGCCAGACACCAGATAAAAGTCCAAGTACTTGTTTAATTCAGACAAATAAGTGCACAAAGCACCCTCCACTCCTCAATACTCATATATCAATAACAAATCCACAACACAATAAATAATCCTCCACTCTCCCAGACTCATTGTCCCTCTGCCTCCCGGCTCAGCTCGTCTGTCTGGGATTCTCCATAGTCCTTTTATAGTCCCTGACCCGGAAGTGTTTCTGATCCTCTCAGTCCATGTGATTCTTATCACGTCCGAGTCAGATCAAAACTATTCTTCTTCATCCCAAAAGTACATCATTTCCCCTGTCGCTGTGACTATCTATCTATCTATCTATCTATCTATCTATCTATCTATCTATCTATCTATCTATCTATCTATCTATCTAAGACGTACTTCCGGGTTATATGGCAAATAATAGTCCCTGGGCCTCCCTGCAGCGTCTTCTGGTGACAACCCAGGGTATCCAACAGAGCTGTAATGTCCATGATTCCCTGCTGGCATTTGGGTGACCTCCATGCTGCAGGGAGGGCTCCATCTGGTGGCCTGGGGGTATTGACCGGGATGACTGGCCGGCCATAGTCCACACTGACTTGGAAATTAACATGTCTGGGGGAGATACTGGTTTGGGTACTCACTGATAGTTGATAACAATACTTTTTGTTTTATTTGCACTGGGTGTGACGAGGATGGATAGGATTAGAAATGGGGACATTAGAGGGTCAACTCAGGTTGGATGGTTGGAAGACAAAGTCAGAGAGGCGAGATTGCGTTGGTTGGACATGTGCAGAGGAGAGATGGTGGGTATATCGGGAGAAGGGTACTAAGGATAGAGCTGCCAGGGAAGAGGAGAAGAGGAAGGCCTAAGTGAAGGTTTATGAATGTGGTGAGAGACGACATGCAGGTGATGGGTGTGACAGAACAAGATGCAGAGGACAGACAGATCTGGAACAAGATGATCCGCTGTGGCAACCCCTAATGAGAGCAGCCGAAAGAAGATGAACAACAAAAATACTTTTTGTTAACCTGTGTTTATATTATTTGTTAAGTCTAGGAAATTTAATTGTGCCATTGTTTAATCCATCGTCATGTTGATCTAGGCAGGAACTGAAGGAGATTTAAAATTCTGGGCAGAAGAAGGCAGGGGGTGAGGGATGGTCCACTGAGAATCCTGCCAACACTCTCGTACAGAACACAGAGGTTCACAGGCAGACAAGGGTACGTGGCTGGTATGACTTGAGGCACAAGGACAGCAAGACTTACTTCCAGGGAGGAAGAGACCGCTTTACAAGAAGACGCCATTTTTGGGCCCAGTGAGAGAGGGACGCTGCATGAAAGGACCGAGCAAAGCTGGCAGATGAGAAGTGAGGCGTACCGAGATCGCAGCAACACAAGGAGCACAGAGTAGGATAAAAAGAACAACGAAGAGATGCTGACAGGGATTCAACGATTTGACAAGATGATTAATTGTTGGGGTAACACATTGCGCAAACAGGAATCTGCACCACTAAAGGTTGTATCCTCCACTTCAAGTTTTTAATTGTCTTTTAGAGTGTGGACTGTGTGCTTTCCTTTCTTAAAAAAGGAATTTTGTTTCTGATATTGTTAGATTTTTTTTTAGGTTCTTTTATCTTTTTAATGTACTTTATATTGTCTAGGGTAATAGAAGTTACTGTTGCTTTTCCTGAAATTACTGTTGTGTCTTTCATTGTGTGTTTACTCACTGCCCAATTTAAAGAAACCTATTATCAGCAAATTTCAAGAGTTCCCAGTCTCTTAATAAAACTGGGTGGCATAGTCGGATATTTTAACAGTGTCTAGGTTAGATTACCTGTAAGTGTGACCAAAAAACTATCACATGTGGACACCGCTCCCTACATTCAAGGCTGTACTTCATATGGTGTGCCAATCCCATTCTGCTTCTTTTGTGTAAGTCTGACATTATACATTTATCAAATATGGTTCGAACACCTTAGTAAAATAAACTGAGACTGGGACTGGGATAAGCTTTTAAGTGTGGAGACAGTTGAGGAGAAGTGGGACAGGTTTAAAAATGTTTTACATGTAATGCAGGAAATGCAAAAAAAGCACAACAGTGGATTAATACAGATACTCTATACATACAAAATCCTAAACATAAAACTGCAACAATTTTATGTGACTTTTATGTAACTTTTCTGTCACGCTTTAAATTGGGCTTATTTTAAAATCTACACACATATATATACATATATATATATATATATATATATATATATATATATATATATATATATATATATATATATATATGGAAGAGAAGGTTTGTGATACGGTTTGCATATTAGCGGTTGGAGATCCACAAAGGGAGAAAATGAATCACGTATCATAAAGTAGTTTTTATTCCTGAGCTTTCAACACCTACCAGGGGTCTTCATCAGAGGATAATGCTAAGACTTACAAGAATCAAAGGCAATATATAGCAATACCTTACAGGGGTCTTGGTCCGTGGGGGGGGGGTGAGGTTGTTGGGAGTAAAGTCTTGATTATTAAGAATAAGTTCTTCTTAAGTTTGTATATGCTGGATTTATGTCCAAGTGTCTGTTGATGGCGTTCTCATTTGATAACCAGGATTCAGCCTGTTTATATATTGTGGCAGATGACCAGGTCCCATACCCAGTCGGGACGCCCCTTCTACTTATGTTCCGGGGGATCAGCCACAGGCTCCTCAGTACCTCCCCCGGGACACTTGTTGGTAGCTTCCCTGGCTGACAATGGTGCCTCAGTTTCCAGCAGGGTTCCATGGGGGGATCTTAGGTGGATGCCAGGGGGTGCTGCATGGATCCAAGAGCGCTTTGATTAGTGGGAAAAGCGCTATATAAATGCAAAGAATTATTATTATTATAACTTTACAGCTCCGCCCGGAAGTGCCATCAGGAACAGGTGTTCAAGCACCTGGAGCACTTCCGGGTGGGCTACAAAAAGGACTGGCAACCACCATTTAGGGCCAGAATCGGGAGGAAGAGGACGAGGTTGCCTGGAAGGAGTTGTGGTGCCAGAAGAAGGGTTGTGATTTGTGTTGTGCTTAGTACTTGGGACTATGTTGTGGCTGGGGGGTTCACGAAAAAGACGTGGACTCCAGCTGAAGAAAGAAATAAAGTCTTTGTGTTTTTACACGTGCCTCTGTGTAAGTCTGTGCCGGGTTGGGTGATATATAGCGTCCAATTCACTATATACAGTATATATATATATATATATATATATATATATATATATATATATATATATATATATATATATATATATATATATAGGGTGGCCCAGATCTAATAATGCAATTTTCATTAAGCTATAACTTATTAAGTTTATTACATAGAAAATCACCCGAAAAATCCTGGACCATTGAGAAGTGTGCGAACTGACGGCATGAAGAATCGCATTTGCGCCGAACTGGATTTATCCCCACATAAATCAAAGTCATCCAGACGATCTCGATCTGCATAATTACATCTGGGTGGTATATATATATATATATATATATATATATATATATATATATATATATATATATATATATAGTATCATTCTTTTCATAATTTATTGAACTTTAATGTGATGTTGTTAGATTTTCAGATTCTTATTCCATCTAAGAATTATAAACTAAAAAATATCAAGAACTCACATCCAGCATGACGAAACTTTGTGCTAAGAGATTTAACCACGCCCGGGGTCAGAAAAAAAACACAAAGAATAGATGACAAAGACAGCTGCTGTTCAGGCTTTTAAATGTTTGAAGCGCCACACGAGATGCAGATCACACGGCATAGCAACAGCAGCAGCAAGCCAGCAGCTGATCAAGCAAAGAGGAGGTAAAAAAAGCTGTATTTGTTTCCCATTGTATCATTGTTTAAGAGGGGATTTCGGAGGAGCGACTGCATCTCTTTGGGGTGCGTTCAGTCCCCCTCTTCACAACATTAGCGGCAGAGATGCAAAGTGGCTGGTGCGTAGTGCAGGCAAGCGGGGTTGGCGAGTGAAGTGAGCAGGGGGCAAACCCCCTAGTAATAGTAATTTATTTGTACATTTACAGATTTTACGAATATTCTGGCTGCAACTGGGGTTGGGCGCCAAAGGCGCCGGGGGGGGGGGTGCCCCCCTAGTAAGGCATATAAGACTAATGACTGCAAAGTGAATCGTAGAGCGTATGAGAACATGAGAGCAACCATTAAGGAGGAAATCAGGGAGGCTAAAAGATAGTTGTAGCAGATAAAGCGAAAGAAGACCCTAAGAGATTCTTTCAGTATTTTAGTAGCAAAAGAACAGTTAAGGAGGAAGTCAAGTGCATCAGAAATAGTAAAGGGGAGTGAAAAGATACAGACAATGAAATAGCGGATGCCCTAAACTTACATTTTTCTGAGGTGTTCACAAGTGAGCAAGTGGATAACCTCCCAGAGGTATCAGGGACTACTAAGGAGGTACTAAGGGATTTGAAAATTGTAGAGGGAGAAGAGCTGCTCAGATTAAATAGGCTGAAACAAACAAATCACCAGGACCAGATAATATTCACCCTTGAGTTCTTAAGGAGGCTAGCGAGTACAGATATAAACCATTAACACATATTTTTAGGAAGTCATTGTGCAATGGAGATATTCCAAAGGACTGGAAAATGGCAAATATTATTCCATTATATAAATTCTATGAGGAAGCAACAAAAGGATTTGATCAAAGTGGAGCTCATGATATTATGTATCTGGACTTTCAGAAAGCATTTGATAAGGTGCCACATGAGAAGCTGGGCATCAAACTAAAAGAAATGGGAGTTCAAGGTGATGTTTTTAGATAGGAGGCAGAATTGGCTCAGACACAGGAAGCAGAGGTTGATGGTGCGAGGAACCTTTATTAGAATTGGCCGATGTTAAGAGTGGTGACCAGCAGGGGTCAGTGCAGGGGCCCCTGCTATTTTTAATATATATATAAATGATTTAGATAGCAATATAAGTAACAAGCTGGTTAAGTTTGCAGATGACACCAAGATGGGTGGATTACCAGATAATCTCAAAACCATTAAATCCTCACGGGGGACTTGGACAGCATACAGACTTGTGCAGATGAAATTTAAAGTCAGTAAATGTAAAGAATTACACACAGGAAGTAAAAAATGTGAGGTTTGAATTCACAATGGGCGGTCGGAAAATCGAGAGTACACCTTATGAGAAAGAGTCATAGTGGACTCTAAACTATAGACTTCCTGACAGTGTTCAGAAGCTAACAGAATGTCAGGTTATATAGCGCCTTGATGTGTGGAGTACAGGTCACAGGAGGTTCTACTCAAGGTTTAAAACACACTGCTGAGGCCTCATCTGGAGTCATGTGTGCAATTTGGGTCTCCAGGCTACAAAAAGAACATAACAGCACAAGAAAAGGACCAGAGAAGAGCGACTGGGCTGAGTCCAGGGCTACAGGTGATGAGTTATGAGGAAAAAATTACAAGAGCTGAGCCTTTACAGTTTAAGAAAAAGAAGATTAAGAGGTGACATGATTGAAGTGTTTAAAATTATGAAGGGAATTAGTCAAGTGGATCGAGATGGTGACTTTAAAATGAGTTCATCGAGAACACGGGGCACAGTTGGAAACTTGTTAAGGGTAAATTTTGCACAAACATTAGGACGTTTTTCTTTACACAAAGAGACATAGACACTCGGAATAAGAGACCAAGAAGTGTTGTAGACATTAAGAAGTTAGAGACTTTCAAAACTCAACTTGATTTTTTTTGGAAGAAATAAGTGGACAGGACTGGTGAGCTTTGTTGGGCTGAATGGCCTGTTGTCGTCCAGATTATTCTAATGTTCTAAACCATCAGTCACTGAAAAAAAAGGTGACAACGACTCTCAGATTTAGGGACAGAACATTAAGAGTATGTATATGGGCATTTGATTATTATAAGGCAATTATGGCATAAATGCAATCCAAGAGCAATTAATGTATGTTTAATTAGCAGACATTTTATGCTTTTGTTGAACTAACAACAAACACAGCAAACATCAGAGGGAAAAGAAAAAAAAATCAACAACTGCATGCTTTGAGTAGTATAATCCTTTAATCGCCGACAATAATTAACAACATGATGAGGAATTATAATATCATTATTTTGAAATCTGCAGCCCTGTAAAATCATCTCTGTAAATAAATATTTATGAGCAAGCAGATTAGAATTAAAAATTGGTAATGAATATACCCATCACAAATGCTGGCTGGAATGTTTCCTGCAGTATTACTACGGCTTCTCATTTACTAAATATAACCCAAAAATGTCATTCTTTAAACTAAGAGCTAATCCACTAATCTGTCTTGGAATGACAGACCCCAATGGTGCCATCTTGCCCCACTATATTAATAAACTTCACCCCCTTCCTGTAGTGTTTTTGGGTGTCAAGACAGCTATTTGGATTGATTTGTCTACAACTCGGGCATCTGTCGTCTTGCAGTGCCCACTGTGCTGGGTAGCTATCCAAATGGTTACTTTCCTTTGCCAAGTCACTTTTTTCCTTTTTTTGAGAAAGCAGTAAAAAACACATTTCCAATAAACATGGTGTGACCAGACGGGGCGCTCCAGCCACCCAAACCCGACACAAGCTGGCACAAGTTTTGCACACAGCACACATTTTATTTAAGTAGGGAAGCACTTTTTCCTCACTCCACACAGTAGCACAGTACAAACATACCAAAAGCACAAATAAACACAGTCCTTTCTTTCTTCTTCCTTTCTTCTTTCTCTCTCTCACTCTTCCTCCACTCCTCCTCCAAATCCGACAAGGTTTATCCACCTCTTCCTGACTCTGGCTCCCCGAGTGAAGTGTGGCGGCTCCTTTTATGCTGCACTTGGGAGCAATACAGGTGGCTCATCTGGAAGGACCTCCCGGCGGTGGTGGAAACCCAAAGCAGGGCTCTGCAGCTCCCCCTGGCGGCCCCCACACAACCCAACAGGGCTGTGCTAAACTGTAACTCCCATGGAGCCCTGCGGGAATCCGAGGTACCGCTGTAACCTGGGGGGCTGCCATCTAGCACTCTGGGGGAGGCAGTATCCTGGGCATGCCTGCTGTATTTTAATCAAGACAACAGTAGCCAGTTTACAAAAATAACTGCAATGTTGCCATTTCTTCTTAAAAGCAGAAGTATCCGGCATGGCCAAAGTATCCAGCTTAATAAAAGTCAACGTGACTGTGTGTCTGTGTAGCTGTGCATCTGTCTGGTTGCTGTGTCTCTGTGATTCTAACAGATGGCTCATTACAAACATTTGTAGAATAAAGTGTATTGCATTTGTCATTCCAACACATGATGTATCACAAACAGTAAAAATGTTTTTATGAATCCCATACCAAATAGCATATAACAGAAAATATATGCATTTCATTTGTCATTCCAACAGATGGAACATCACAAACATTTGTAGAAATAAAATGCATTGAATTTGTCATTCCAATACATGGTGAATCACAAACCTTAACACTGCTTTTACAACTCATATACCAAATTACATATAACAGAGACGTGAATTACACTTGTCATTCCAACACATGGTGCATCACAAACAATTGTAGAAATAAAATGCATTGCATCACAAACAGTAACAATGCTTTTATGAATCCCATACCAAATAGCATATAACAGAAATATATTCATTTAATTTGTCATTCCAACAGATGGCACATCACAAACCTTAACACTGCTTTTGTGACTTACATACCAAATGACATATAACAGAGACATATGCATTACACTTGTCATTCCAATACATGGCGCATCACAAACATTTGTAGAAATAAAATGCATTGCATTTGTCGTTCCAATACATGATGAATCACAAACCTTAACACTGCTTTTACGACTCATATACCAAATTAAATATAACAGAGACGTGAATTACACTTGTCATTCCAACACATGGTGCATCACAAACAATTGTAGAAATAAAATGCATTGCATCACAAACAGTAACAATGCTTTTATGAATCCCATACCAAATAGCATATAACAGAAATATATTCATTTAATTTGTCAACAGATGGCACATCACAAACCTTAACACTGCTTTTACGGCTCACATACCCAATGACATATAACAGAGACATATGCATTACACTTGTCATTCCAACACATGGCGCATCACAAACATTTGTAGAAATAAAATGCATTGCATTTGTCATTCCAACACATGATGTTTCACAAACAGTAACATTGGTTTTATGAATCCCATACTAAATGGCATATAACAGAGACATATGTATTGTATTTGTCATTCCAACAGATCATTACAAGCATTTGTAGAAGTAAAATGCTTAGCATTTGTCATCCCAACTGTTAGCACATAAAAAATATTAACACTGCTTTTTCCAGTCACATACCAAATGACATTAAACAGAAACATATGCATTGCATTTGTCATTTCACCAGATGGTACATCACAAACATTTGTAGAAATAAAATGCATTGCATTTTTCATTACAGCAGATGGCACACCACACAAATTAACACTGCTTTTATGAATCACATACCAAATAACATAATGCATCACCAAATGACATGGCACATCACAACCGTAGCATTTTATTACAACAAATGTTTTTGTGGTGCCATCTTTTGGATTGACAAATGCAATGCATTTTACTACTACATACATTATAAAATACACTGCAATAGATGGTCCACTGCAAACATTAATGCTGAGATCTTCATTGATTATTTAGATTTCAACCCATCTTAGACGGGTAGCATAGCAAGTGACGGTATAATATGTTGAGGTAAGAAAGCAAACAATTATATGTCGTTTATATGTTGACCCTTTGACATTGCATGCTGAAATGTAAATGCCCCACTCAAAGCTGGATAAAGACCCCCACAGGACCAGGGTGTCAAAGCTCAAAAAACCCTCAACCCCCTCCTCACTACCCTACATGCATATCCTACATTCTGTGAACATCACATATGTCAATAATAATTCAGATACAAGGATTGAAGTGGACAAAAATCCCCAACTTTATTTCAGGCCATCTTCACCTTTGGTTTTTGTTCATTTGTATATTACAATAAATGAAACCAATGAATTAATGAGTGCAACATCACATCTGAGTGGGAAGTCAACTTTCCTCTGATAGCACAGCTAACAAACATCAGTTTAATAGTTTTGAAAGGCTTATACCACTTTGTTGCGAAATGCTCATATACTGTACAGTATTAATGAGAATTTTGGAGTTGCATATTTGCACCAAATAAAATAACAGACTTGTACTTTGTTCAAGTTGACCATGTTTTTGGTGCATCTTTTGTCCTGCAGTGGTCTCCTTGTGTATCCCACTGATGTTCACGTCTCTGCTGGTGTTATGAGACTCCACAGGAGTTGACTGTTTGCTGCTCCTAAATTTGCTAGAAGTGGTGAGATCTGTCCATTTTGGCTCTCTGTAAGGTCACTCTCATTAATCTCAACTGCATCACTTCAATGAGTGTCTTTCAAATCTTTGTTTTAATTTATTTTTTGAAAATGTACAGTGTTCAGCAAAGATTCTATCTCTGTCTCTTATTTAAATGTACATTTTGCTGCACCACTGGGCTCTCGTTTTGAAAGTCCATCCATTTGGACTTTTTCTCTTTTTGAGCAGGTAAGGTAGCACATCAAATGTATGATCTCATAAAAGTGACACCTGCTGTGGTCGTGCACCATCCATATCAACCAACCAGGACTTCCGTTTTTCCTTTAAAGGTTTTTTGTTTTGATCTGAGTGAATGGGTTTTATGATCGTGAGGACTGAAGTGAGGTGGAGTGTGAGCTGGATAGCAGATTGATGCAAATGCTTCAACTGTCAGTGAAAACCTGGACTTTTCTTCTTGTTAGGATTTTTTTTTTCAAGGATTTCTCACATCTGTCCCTCCAGCTGATCCTTTTCCGAAATTCGCAACCAGTATGGCTTAAGGCTACTTCCATCTCCCCATCACTTTCCATAACTGAGCACTGTTTTGCTTCAAGGAGACTACATTAGAAGTCTTTGGTAAGGGCCTGAATTACCTTTAAAGGGCAAAGTCTCTTAACACTAGAATTACCAGAGCCTACGAAAAAACTCGTAGATCCGTCCCACCTTAAATCGCTTCGCACCTCTCCATCAGTGTCTTTTTTCCTTTAAATGTGTTGATAAGCAGCAAGCAGTCTGCTATCACATCCACCCACCACCACACAGTTTTCTCAGCTCAAGTCTGTTTACCTGCGTGTTAGTTGCTTAGAGTTGTATAGAGTGTGGACTTGACCAGGACACAGACAGGCGGACATGTTGTTCTTCAACCACCACACGTGTTTATTTACAATATTTACAATAATATATTGGTCACTCAGACCCAATTCAATGTGCACAAACCCTAACAGTCAGTCCTGGCCTCACAATGCCTTCTTCTCGGGCCGCCTCCACACCTCTCTCGTGCCTTGTCCTTCTTCCACCCAACTCTAGCCCCGAATGAAGGGAGACGGCCCCTTTTATATTCTCCCGGATGAGCTCCAGGTGGTTCCCGGCATTCCCTCGTTGGCCACGCCCCAGCGTGGCAGAAGTGCCGGATGTTCTCCCGGCAGCTCTCCGGGTGTCCACTTAAATCTTCCCCCCAGCACTTCCTTGTGTCGGAAGTGCTGAGGTCACAAGTCCCCAAGGCATTGGGGCGCCTCCTGGCAGTGACCATGGGCCCCTACAGGGTGGGGCTTCCATGCCCTGAACCCGTGGCCCCCAAAGCAACCAGGAAGGTGGCCCCCACATGATCCCAGATGGGCACACGCCCACTTCCGGTCCTCCAAGGCGTCCCGGCCGGGTCGTGGCCCCTGCCATCCTCGACAAGAGTGAGAAGTCAAGCAAAATCACACCTTTTATAAATATTATATCGTTATTTGGAACACTTGCATTTCATGTGTGTTCCGTGTATACAGCGATCTATGTAAACACATTGTTAAAAAAGAAACATTTTTCATGTTTTAGTAATAATTGACAAAATGTAGACATGAAGTTTATAATGTGTGAAGCCTGAAGTCCAAATATCAAAGAAACACTTTCACAAAAGGTACAAATACAACAGAACAAGTGCGCTTTTATTCAAAAATATAACTGCAGAAAACCAACACGCATTAGGGTGCGACATTGACACGCATTTACTACGACATGTTTCGGTGTCAGATTAGGATCATGAACGTGACTGAGAGAATGAAACTGAATGAAATGAAACTCATTGGACACTGCTGTTTTCACATTAAGATGCGCTATAACTCTGCACTCTGTAGGAAGTAAGTAAATAAATCCAAATAAATAACATCTGGACGGTGTATGTGCCCTAAAAAGAAGTCTGACTGTATTCTCGTACCAATGCTTGCGAACTGTAGTGTCTGCGTGCACTTTTCGTGGCATTACACATGTATTTTTTGAGCATGCCCGTGTCGCTCAAACACAGGAAGCTCTGCAATGTACTTGTGAGTTTCCTTTATCTTTGGTTTTAATCTTGAATAAAAGTGCACTTGTTTTGTTATACTTGTACATAAACATTTATATGTTACTTACATAAAAGCCAGATCGAATGTTAGTTACTTACTTCCTACAGCCTAAAGTCACAAGTTTAGCGCCTCTTTATGTGAAAACAGCAGTGTCAGATGGGGGGTAGGGTAGGATCATGAAAGTGACTGAGAGAATGAAACGGAATAAAAAAAATAAAGCTAACCTTTACAAGTCTCATACATTTACACTGGCTGTTACAGACTGAAATTAAATGTATGTTTTTATTCTAAAATAGTAAGAATACAAGCAGCTCACTTCTCAAAACGGACTTGTCGGGGATCAAACCCATGAAGTTTTGACTACCAGTCAACTGATTATACAGTTGCACCACCGAAGCAATCGTAGTAAATGCGTGTCAATGTCGCACCCTAATGCGTGTTGGTTTTCTGCATTTATATTTTTGAATAAAGACGCACTTGTTCTGTTATATTTGTACCTTTTGTGAAAGTGTTTCTTTGATATTTGGACTTCAGGCTTCACACATTATACACTTCATGTTTACATTTTGTCAATTATTACTAAAACATGAAAAATGTTTCTTTTTTAATGATGTGTTGACATAGATCGCTGTAGACACGGAACACACATGAAATTCAATTGTTCCAAATAACGATATAGTATTTATAAAATGTGTGATTTTGCTTGACTTCTCACTCTATACAACTCTAAGCAACTGACACGCAGGTAAACAGACTTGAGCTGAGAAAACTGTGTGGTGGTGGGGGATGTGATAGCAGGCTGCTTGCTGCTTATAAACACATTTAAAGGACAAAAGACACTGACGGAGAGGTGCGAAGGGATTTAAGGTGGGACGGATCTATGAGTTATTTCGTAGGCTCTGGTAATTCTAGTGTTAAGGATTACTCGATTTGGAGGTTCTAACCCAAGTCGCTCTTGATGGTATACCGGGCCATGGTCCCATCCTTCATCTACACTACCTCTCTGTCAGTTTTTCTGCTTACAAAAGTCGAGATGTTTTTGTGTGTGTTTGATTGAATTCCATAATTGTGGTAACTCCTTGCTGGGTTGTCAACATGAACTTCTTTGCATTGCGTGGTTTTGTGTGCTTTCACAAATATTAATAAACTGGATGGCTTGTTGAATAATTGAGTCCATGGATCAAGGAATGCCTCTACAGTAGGGGGCACCGGTGGAGAATGGGTTTTGCAGTCACTGATGCAGGTGTCAAAGTCGATTCATTCAACATTGATTTAAAATGGCTACAAATGACAATGCTCTATTGACATCAAAGCCCAAAATGGTCTTCTATAATCATCTACCGTCAAGAAACAGTAAAACTTACTAACAGCACCCTCCGTGTTCTGATCAGTGATTCAGCATTTCTGTTTTATCGTAGCTTATCTCTATCACACTTAGTAATGATATACAGTGTATGACGCCATTGGCTTTTTCTCCTTACTGCGAGGCAGCTGCACTACCACTGCACCACCGTGCCGCCCTCTCATGTATGTAGTTTTTGTAAATAATTATTACCGGTGGGGAATCAGGGAGGGCTTTTACATACATGTTATTTGTTTAACATTTTTTTTTGCCTTCTTTATTTGATGAATATATAGTTTATCATCTTTATTATCATCCTAGCGATCATTTCTTGGATGTGTTCCTGGAGTCCCCGTAGTAAACTCAACAAACCACCATCTTCAGGCGGTGTGAATCTTAGCATCCTCAGGACCTGTAAGCCAATTGATTATCTTTGGAGAGTAGTACAAATTTAATGGCAATTAAAAAAACATGCCCTATATACAGTACTGGGAATATTAATATTGCATTATACCAATCTTCATTTTTTTTACAATAACTGAAGAAGATATTAGAACACTGAAATTACACCAATTATCACATTATGAAATAATGTAGCATTACATTTTTGATCATTTCTTTCATTGTAATACATATGGAAGGAAATGGGAAAGGAAGCGGATAATAAAATGACAAATGTGTTAACATATGCAAAATTAATTCAAGGCAAAACTATTATTTTTTACACAAGCCTACTTATTTGCTTATGTCAAGGTGATCAGGATATAGTAACTGAAATGCCCTTAAGAGCTAACCTTTTATTAATGGAAACACAAATTTCAGTAATCATTTTTACTAAAAATTACAAAATAGTTGATATTGTAGGTTACTGGTTCATTAATGTATTCAGAGTGAACATTAATTTTATAGCACTGCCACATACATTTATTTTGTATTTTTTCTTTTGTCACTCTATTGTGTTATTGTCAATGTGAACCCTGTCTCTGTCAGAGCACAAATAGAGAACAGTGTAAGGCCTAAGAATGGCATGTTGGGTATACGTCAATAGGGAGGACCTTTGTGAGGTAAGGGTCTGCTGCAGCGACTCCCTGAAGGGTGACATGGAAAAAGAAGTGGGTGTACTTTTAAAAAAGAGTGCGAAAAGGCAGGAAAAGACGAGGAAAAACAGAGTCCGAGCTATATGGCGGAGGTGACAGACATCTGAAAAAGATTGTCTTATGTGGAGTCCTACACAGTTTGGAGGGGGCCACCTCGAAGAGATCCCGGTATACCGAATGAAGTGAACGGGACAGTTAAGAGGATCAAGACTGGGTGAGCAAGTAATAATGTTTTATTCTTGGATAGCACGTCTGAAGACTTGGAAGCGTTGTCAGGTCAGTTTGGGCAGCATGCACTGGTACAGCGCGCTTCCACACCCACCACACCATGAAATAGCTTAGGATCCTGGTTCATAGGCTCCTAGGTCCCACAACCTGGAAATGACATTCTATCTGCCGCAGCCATGTGTTACGTAGGCATCCCCTTGGCCTGGTCCAGCCACTCGTGTCCTCAACAGTGAGGGTCCTGCAAGGCGGATCACCCTCAGGGAATTGTGCCACATGGCCATAGTGCCATGACTGACGCTCCCTCACAATGCAGGTAATGTGCCTCATTCGGGACTGCATGAGAAACACAAAGTCAAACCAATGGTACCCAAGGATTTTCCAGAGAGACAAAATATTTCGTCCAGTCACTGGATAGCGGCCATTTCTCGCAACCATATAGTAAGACAGGAACCACCAGGACTCTAAAGACTTGGACCTTCGTCCTTTTGTAGAGATATCGGGAGCGCCACACACCCCTTTCCAGAGACCTCATGACCCCCCATGCTCTCCCAATCTGTCTATTGACTTCATAGGAAGAGTCACCAAAGACGTGATTGAAATTAAAACTCTCAAGAAGGTCGACACTCTCTCAACAGACAGACACACTGCAGATGGCCATGCTCAAGAGGTCATTAAAGGCCTGGGTGTTATCAGGACACTCACAAGCCCAGACACTCAGACTCCTCGCTCAGTCTCTCAAGAGCCCCAATCAGAGCCATCATTGACTCCACGAAGATCACAGCATCGTCAGCAAAGTCAAGATCCATGAACCTTTCTTCACCAACAGATGCCCCACAGCTGCTGGACGCCATGACCCTGCCCAACACCCAGTCCATACAAGCATTGAACAGAGGAAGAGCAGAACAGATCCCTGCTGAACCCCAGAATCAACTGGGAAAAACACAGAGGTTCAGCCTCCATTCTGTACAGGACTCACATTACTGTGGGATATTTTATTTAATGATGAAACAAAACTGTGTGGACATTGTGGGTTCATGATTTTTCATATTATTTATATACAGTATGTGTTAGGAAATGGGGTATGCGGTTACGGAATCTGAACATTGTTGTTGAGTGTGTGT
Organism: Polypterus senegalus; assembly: GCF_016835505.1. Taxonomy (NCBI): domain Eukaryota; kingdom Metazoa; phylum Chordata; class Cladistia; order Polypteriformes; family Polypteridae; genus Polypterus; species Polypterus senegalus. Next base: position 17,232,991 of record NC_053165.1, on the reverse strand, counting down.
GAATGGTTGAATTCTTACATTTGATTCTCCGCACCATTTTGCTTTGCTGTTTTTTTGTATAATTTAATTTTACTCTTTGATTTAATCTGTTGGTGCTGCAGGAAGGGGTCTAAGGGCAGTTTGGGATTGACCTGCCATTCGATTCTAACATATAGAATCTGTAGTTCATGCTGTAGTTCACTGTCCTTGTCACGTGTGTTGGTCACGTCTCCCCTCATTATGCAATACAGATCATGAAAGAGCTGGAAAAGCCTGAGAAGAAACAAAAGGCCATTCCTTTGCTTGTGGAATGAGAAGTGATAAAGTCTAGGTAGAGGACTTTATTAAGTACTAGCCATGTGACTTGTCGGAGACAGGTAAAAATATACATTTAAAAATATTTGATTTCTCTTGTCCTACATGGTCCTTCAGCCCTTTTCATCGGTATCTGTGTCAGTCTGAACATCTCTTCACCAGCACTCCCTCTCTCAAGCCCATTCCTGTAAAGAATGTTTCAGACTCTGTCTTTATTTTCGAGGCACCTTACTCACCTCCTGTCAGCTTTTATACTCCTGTATTTGAAGGCGACTCTCAGCATGCCTGCCGCTACTTGATTTGCACTACCTGGTAGCAATATATGTCTCCTATGCCTTTACTTCTCCTCCTCACACTAGCACTTTCTCTTTTGAATGCGTCACCAAAGCCAAACTGACCAATCAGATTGCTCACAGGGATTGGACACACCCACACATGACCTTGGTGTTTTATTAAATAGTTGCTAGGTGTTAAGGATGACTTGACCCTGGCACTAGTTAGCAGACGGGTGACAGCAATGTAGGCTTTCCATTCATTATATGGGAAGAGAGACTGGAGAGAAAAAAATCATCTGGTCACTAAAGGACATGTTGTGCTGTAGTGTCCCTTAAATGACGGGGACAAACAAGGGGTTTCCAGTGAAACCTAGCTACAGACTGGTGTCCCAGTTACAATTATGGACTTGCCCTTGACCCGCAAAAGATTCCAGGATCCCAGAGACCTTTATAATGTTTGCGCTCCCGTCTTTATTTTTAATGTCTACACCTACTAGGTGATTAAATTATTATTAAAGTTAATTAGACCATGCAGGGACTAACTCTGGGCAGGTAGCTCAATCATCGTTAAGGAACTCCACTTAATTTAATGAATAATTTATCATACTGCATGGAGCCTAGGCAGGAGTTCACACCCAAGTAGGTGAGGTTAATGTCAAAGAAATGCCAAAGAGGAGGAGTTATGGGTAGACCCAGGCTGATCCACGACTGTTTTCTTAATGAGTGTTTCATATTGCATTTAGATTTTCTTCATGATGTTTCAGTTTACTGTTCATCCAGTACTGATTTACTTATTGTATTGATACAGAACTGCAGCATGCGTTATAAGTAAAGATATTGGAAATTTCCTTCAGGATTAATAAAGTATTTATCTGTCTATCTATCTATCTATCTATTCTACTTCTCATGGGCTCACCACCTATGGGAGTGGCCAAGGAGGTCGGGTGCATTATGAATTGGGTGGTGGCCTTGGCAGTCCGATCCTCGGCTACAGAAGCTGGCTCTTGGGACGTGGAATGTCACCTCTCTGAAGGGGAAGGAGCCTGAGCTAGTGCGCGAGGTTGCAAGGTTCTGGCTAGATATAGTCGAGCTCACCTCAATGCACAGCTTGGACTCTGGAACCAATCTCCTTCAGAGGGGCTGGACTCTCTACCACTCTGGAGTTGCCACCGGTGAGAGGCGCCGAGCGGGTGTGGGCATACTTATTGCCCCCCAACTTGGAGCCTGTACATTGGGGTTTACCCCGGTGGACGAAAGGGTAGCCTCCCTCCGCCTTCTGGTGGGGGAACGGGTCCTGACTGTTGTTTGTGCGTATGCGCCGAATGGCAGTTTGGAGTACCCACCATTTTTGGAGTCACTGGAAGGGGTGCTAGAGGGCATACCTTCTGGGGACTCCCTCGTACTGCTAGGAGACTTCAATGCTCATGTGGGCAATGACAGTGAGACCTGGAAGGGCGTGATTGGGAGGAATGGCTCCCACGATCTGAACCCGAGTGGTGTTTTGTTATTGGACTTCTGTGCTCATCATGGATTGTTCATAATGAACTCCATGTTCAAGCATGGGGTGTTCATATGTGCACTTGGCACCAGGACACCCTAGGCCTCAGTTCGATGATTGACTTTGTGGTTGTGTCATCGGAATTGTGGCCACATGTCTTAGACACTCGGGTGAAGAGAGGGGCGGAGCTGTCAACTGATCACCACCTGGTGGTGAGTTGCCTTTGATGGTGGGGGAGGATGCTGGTCAGACTTGGTAGGCCCAAACGTGTTGTGAAGGTCTGCTGGGAATATCTGGCAGAGTCCCCTGTCAGAAGTAGCTTCAACTCCCACCTCCTGCAGAACTTCGACCACCTCACATTGAGTCCGAATGGACCATGTTCCGTGCCTCTATTGTTGAGGCAGCTGACCGGAGCTGTGGCCGTAAGGTGGTCGGTGCCTGTGGAGGCAGCAAGCCCCGAACCCATTGGTAGACACCGGCGGTAAGGGATGCCGTCAAGCTGAAGAAGTCCTGTGGGACTCTGGAGGCAGCTAATAGGTACCAGCAGGCCAAGTGGAATGCGGCTTTGGTGGTTGCTGAGGCAAAAATTCAGGCATGGGAGGAGTTTGGGGAGGCCATGGAGAGCGACTTTCGGATGGCTTTGAGGAGATTCTGGTCCACCATCCAGCGTCTCAGGAGGGGAAATCAGTGCAGTGTCAACACCATATATGGTGGGGATGGTGCGCTGCTGACCTCGACTCGGGACGTTGTGGGTCGGTGGGGGGGGTACTTCGAAGACCTCCTCAATCCCTCTAACATGCCTTCCAATGAGGAAGCAGAGCCTGGAGACTCGGAGGTGGGCTCCCCCATCCCTGGAGTGGAGGTCACCGAGGTGGTCAAAAAACTCCTTGGTGGCAGGGCCCCGGGGGTGGATGAGATACGCCTGGAGTTCCTCAAGGCTCTGGATGTTATAGGACTGTCTTGGTTGACACGTCTCTACAACATCGCATGGACATCGGGGACAGTGCCTCTGGATTGGCAGACTGGGGTGGTGGTCCCTCTCTTTAAAAAAGGCCAGAAACAGCTCTGATCTGGGTGCCAGTCTGTCATAAAACCAACTCCCAGCCTCACGCTCATACTTGTATATTTTTGGATATCTTACATGATGTTTCTTTTTTTATATTCCATATTGTGTTTTGTGTTTATGTTGTACCTTTTGCTTTGCGTCCTCCCCCACCATAACAAAAATTTACGATCTCCAGTTTTTGACAGATCTCAACGTTTTAGGGTCGCCTGATACCAAAAACATCGACATCTCGATGATGGGTGTGTGTCTGTGTGTCACAGTTTCTAGAGCTAAAACAGCTGGAGAGAAAAATAACAAACTCAAAACTTAAACTGTATGGCACCCGGCCGGGACGCCCAGGAGGACCAGAGGAGGGCTTGTACCTCCTCCAAACCGCGAGGGGGCATCCGTCCTGGTTACGCTGGTGGCCTCGGGTAGAGGGCATGGAAGCCCAGCCCTGTAGGGGCCCGTGGTCACCGCCAGGCGACTCCCCACTTCCAGACCATCATCTGCCACATCCGGCCGAGGCAGGAGCCCGGCCAGGACACCCAGGAGGACCGGAGGAGGGCCTGTACCTCCACCAGACCACGAGGGGGTGTCCGCCCTGGTTTTGTTGGTGGCCTCGGGTAAGAGGCATGGAAGCCCAGCCCTGTAGGGGCCCGTGGCCACCGCCAGGCGGCGCCCCGCTGTCTGAACAGCCCTGGAGCCCAGCACTTCCGCCACACCAGGAAGTGCTGGGGGGAAGACGACAGGGACACCTGGACGGCTTTCGGGTGCGCAGCCGGCACTTCCACCACACAAGGGCATGTCTGCGGAGGAGTGCCGGGAAGCAGCTGGAGCCCATCCGGGTTCCCATAAAAGGGGCCGCCTCCCAGCAGTCGTGGCGAGAGTCGGGAGGAAGGAAGACGGAGCTGGAGTGAGGACTGGAGGTGGCCAGGAGAGAAAGACAAAAGGACTGTGTGGCCTGGACATTTGGGGGATCGATGCTGGAGGCACTGGGGTTGGTAGTGCACGATTAAAGACTTGTAAATATTGTAAATAAACGGTGTGTTGAGTGATGAACAAGATGTCCGTCTGTCTGTGTCCAGGCCAGCATTCACAACTGATTGCTTTTTGTGTAAGATAAAGTGGCACTCTAGAGGAACCCTCAAATAAATTTTTGATAATATCTCAGGAATTATAACAAATACCGTAATTCTGCAATCAATTATAAATTCTTCACGTCAATTGCTATTATAATAACCTATTATATGATCAGAAATATCAGCATCAGAGCGATAAATAAATGCTGAAATGATAAAGAGAAGTTAAGGTAACTTACTTATAATGTGGTTGTTGAAGGAATTGCAGGTCCACAAAGAGATAATAATGGGGTGCCAATTTGGTCGTCCCCATTTAAAAAAGTGAGAGTACAACAAAAAAACACGCTGAATGGCGCTAAACAAACAAAAAGCAGGGTCCTCATGTGGAGCCTTTTCTGTTGGCTGGTTAGCCTAGGAAAGTCACAGAGTGAAGGACCTCCATCGTGCGTCGCGTTCTTGTATCGAGTGACACCTCCTTCTGAGAACCACGGGATAAGTAGCAGGGAAACTGAAAGGGGCGGAGTCAATTACCCACACTGGGAGTCTTGTCAGCACTGTGGAGGGAGAAGCAGAGGGTGAGGTTAGTGCCAGCCCAGTGCCCCCTCTCAACCCAGGGTGGAAGTATCGCACCTTAGAAGAGGCTGGTGTGTGATCCACAGACATGCATGACAATACGTATTTGTAATTACTGTAAACCATTAAGGGTTCATAAGTGAAAGTGCACTTAATCAGAATGAACTGAATGTAATGCCAGTAAAGTGAATTAAATAAACCAAAGGAAAGCAGCAATACTGTTAAAATAGATGGTTGTTGACTCTGACACTTCTAAGGTTCTTTACCTTTGCTTCATTCTCAATGCCTTATGTTTGTATTGTGTCAAGTAAGAGTGAGCTCGTCTTCACTAATGGTATCGCCCTTCTCTATTTTTTTTAACATATAATAATCCGTGATTAATCTTTTTTATTTGTCTTTTAACCCTATAAAATAGGGAGTTCTGTGTGAGTTAAAATAAACTTGTGAGGGGCTATCACGATGCTAGCCCAGTCAGCACACCCCCACCATTTTATACTGTCCACAGTTCTGCTCATTATAATCCAGTGCTGCTTTTTTAGAAATATAAATGAATGACAATAGTTATGATTTGCATCAGTGGATTATTTCTCATCTCTGCCCTTCAAAAAAGTTGTCAACTTTCAGGTTCAATCACAGCGGCGGAGGCTGTCATTGAACTTGACAGATCCTTTGCCTTGTGTGTGTACACATGGACAGCTCAGTGCAGAGTGGCCTAGAAAATGAAATTTGCCTGGTGAATTTGCAGGCAACGTGTGATTTTGCTGATATTTTTTTTTCTGTTACTATTTGCCTGTAATAAATGCTTAACTGATCAAACATACACATTTGTTTAATTTTTTTTATTTTTAACACTGTGATTAACTGTACCGAAAGTAGGAGTCACGTCAGAAAAACCAACCTCATCCTGACGCCTTCTTTCTTGTTGTCTCTAAGGCTTAAGTCAGCCAGTCATTTGCTAACCTGCTTAGTCCTGAACCAGGTCGTGGGGGTCTACTGGAGCATATCCCAGACTACCTACCTCCATGCCAGCTGGCATTAACTGATCTTTTGAGTTTAGCTTGATGGGCAAATGGCAGAGATTGTTCTTCCTTCGCCAGCTTAAGAAGCTTGGCATATCAAGGCGTACATTTTAAAATTTTTACTCAGCCATCACTGAGAGTAACCACTTCCATCACCGTCTGGTTTCCTTCTGCCTCTTCTCTTTCTAAGGCTTGGTTCTCCTGAGAAAATCATTGGCTGTTGTCTCCCAACATTAAAAGATCTGTTCATCACCAGAGCGAAAAAGAGAGCGTTAAGCATTGCAGCTGACTCCGCCCACCCAAGCAGCCATCTGGTCATTAACTCTTTCTTTTTTTTTTTTTTTTGAAATTCAGGTGTAGAGGACAAAATTGTCAGTAAATGGTGACAAAACTTGACATTAATTTTAGTTCGACTCTCTTTGCTAGAAGGAAAGTTAGCTTTGTTGATTTGATCTTGATTTCCTGCACGTGCATGAGTCGCAGAGAGCTACTGACATTGACATCTGGCAAGAGACCAAAGCAAATGCGCAAAGCAAACTACTCCATGGATGACATTTTTGCAGATTCCTCTGAATCGGACTCTGACAATTGTGATGCACCACTGTTGTTTGAACATTTTGCTACAATGACGTGCTATCAGACACATGATAAATAAGAATTTCTGTGTCAGAAGTTCCATGTGAAGGCCTTATGAACCTGAAGCTACACGTTTAGAGAAAACAAAGCTACTCGAACTGTCCAAGTCATGATGTAAACCTGACCTTTCATTTTAGTAAAAAGTATATCCTGGTCAGCCAGAAGTGCCATTGTTGTGGTCAAATTACAGTTGATACATTTACTTTGCTTTTTATTGTCATAAAAAAACATATAGGTTAACTTTAATGGCTTTTTATTTGCTAATAGACCAAGTAGCAAATCAACAGTGGCTTCATGTTTCTCCCAATTGCTCGACTGGAAACTCACATAAATTCGCTGAATTGGGAAATGACGCCACTAGCAGCCCCAGATCAGGACCGGCTAAACGTATGGGCATAATGGACACTGGCCAGGGGCCCCCAGGAGCATAGTGGCCCACAATGTTTCTGTTTTACTATCAGTCACACACATGCACATAGGAGGCAGCTAAAAGGACCAAATGAAGGTAATTCCACGCCAGGCCAGGGGGTGGCGGGGTGTGCTAACCCTTTCTCTGTTATCCCCACAGACCCAACATGGAAAATTCTGCCTGATGCCGGCTACGAAGACGTCACTTCCGGTTCCGGGCACCCTGACGTCACTTCCAATTCTGGCCACCCTGATGTCACTTCCGGGTCCGGCCACGATGACGTCACTTCCAGTTCCCCGCCTTAAAACCCAGACCACTTCCTATGTTTCCTCAGTCTCGAATCTGTACACATCAGTGCAACTAATTTTGCCTTTTGCAGCCAGGGCTCAAGTACACGGGTGGCTGCCCCAAACCTTCTTCTGTGTGTTAAGGCTATTTATTTCACATATCAAAACAGGGGTCCCAGCCCACTACTTTGCCCAGGGGTCTATGATGTTGTTAAGATGGCCCTGTCCCAGATAGCCCAATAGCATGTGAGCACAGCATTTGTGGTCTTTCAATTAGAATGAACGAGTCTGCCGCTCTTCTCTGATCTCCCTCATCAATGAGTTGTTTTCACTCCTAACTGCATGGTTTTTATTTATTGTAATAAACACTGGCACGCTGCCCCATGTTAGGGGGTTTGTGCTTCTTCTTTGGCTCTAGTGCTACTGAGGTTGAATTGATGGAATGGTTGAACAGATACGGTTGGTTATTTTGCTTATCGCATCCATATTATGCTGTATTAAGGTAAATAGTATTTACAGCAAGAACGATTTCTAGAAAGACTTATTTGATATTTTCTAATGTAAGTGTTGCAAATTTCATCCCACTGAATCCATGTACAGTATGTAAATATACAAAGACATGCAGGTCAGGTGCATTGGCGATTCTAAATTGTCCCTAGTTTGTGCTTGGTATGTGGGTGTGTGTGCCCTGCAGTGGGCTGGCAACCTGCCCGGGGTTTGTTTCCTGCCTTGCGCCCTGTGTTGGCTGGGATTGGCTCCAGCAGACCCCCGTGACCCTGTAGTTAGGATATAGTGGGTTGGATAATGGATGGATGGATGGATGTAATCCATGTTTTAGAGCAGGTCGAGGACTGCCTGCATGGCCTTAACTTGCCTCCTTATCTTGGTCTTAACACCAAACACTGCAAGATCCTTGTGTGGTACACCTAAGATAATCACAAATTCCCATAAAAGTGCATTCATTTTCAGTTTACACAGTTTATTCTATTTTGCCTATGCATTCTTTTGGAGAAAAACGAGTCAAGGGAAGGAGATTATTATTTCTTATTAACTTTTTCTCACCTCTTACTAAGCCAAACATGTTGGGGTCAAACCGTGGACACAAATGCTTAATATCTTTCAAGGTGTGAAAAATGTTGAAATATTAAATATCAACAAAAAGCAGCTGCCGCAAGACCATAAATGCAATATCGTATACTTTAAACTGGGATGGAAGCAGAATTCTGTTTTCTTTTTTTTTTACAGACCAGTTCTTCATCGCCTCAGGTAGTCATCTTGAGCTAATGTACCATGACATAAGATGAGATGCCTATTGCAATGTGTGTCAATGACAGAAAAAAAAAAAAAGCTTTTGTAGAATCAATAAGAAAAAGTGTATCAATTAGTCAGCTACGTGTAACCAGGACGCTCACAGCAAGCCTCCGTCTCTCTATCACTGAGCTGGCTTTCTTGCTTTAATAAAGGACTACGGCTCTGCTCTGCTCTGCGTTGATGTTTTTACCACTTTAATAAAAGATGATAGAGCCTATTCCAAAAGGGATGATTACAATATACTTTGTTTAAAATTGTAAGTGTTAATAAATCTGCCATCCATACCATAATAAAAAACCCAAGAAGGATTCACTGTTCCTAAAATATTCATATATCTTTTTAGTTTATATGCTACAGCTAAATCAGATTTTACAGGGCAACAGCATGCCATACAGACATTGTATAAAACAATCAGGAATTCAATTCAATATATTGATACACAGGTATATTTTTGGATTTGATATGCTACATTAATTCCCGAGTGAGAAATTGTCTTTTCTTGTGACCTTTAGGGTTCAGAGCGCCAGGTCAGCCATTGGAGCAGTTTTATGGTTAAGGGCCTTGTTCAAGGGCCCAAAGGAGTAGGATCCCATCTGGCAGTAACCAACAGTCCTTCAGATACTTAGTCACAGTGCCAGCACTCCTATATACATGTAGATAGTGTAACCAGTAGGGGGCGCCACCAAGCCCCAAACCCCAGACCCAGTAATGTTCACGACAGTCACGGCTCCAAATGTTATTTTTTTAATCCAACCAGCACTACTGTAAATATCCTAACATGCAGTGAAACACAGTCAATACTTTATACGAATAAAGTCCTCCCCTTCATCCTCCAGGTGTATGTTAAGCAGTCTCTCCCAACTCTGATTCCAGCAGGTACGGCAGCGGGCTCCTTTATGACAATAAATGTTCTCAGACATCATGAAGGTTTGTCGAAGCCACCCGTCTTTTGTATCCTGGCTGCAAATTGTTGAAAAGTAAACGAGAGATGTTCATAAATCAGAGTCCAAAACTGAACTGAACTACTGCCTTAAGATGGCAGCTTTAAAGCCAAGTGGAGGATGTGATCTCATCAGGGCCGGAACCGGAAGTGATGTCATTGGCAGCGCTGGAACCGGGAGTGACTTCGTTGTCAGCCCCGGAAGTGATGTCATTGGCAGCTCCAGAACCGGAAGTGATGTCATTGGCAGTGCCGAAACCAGGTAAGATTTCCCGGGAATGATCTTGTAAGGGATTGAGAGAGACAATCAGTGCACCTCGCTGCCCCCTGGTCAGGCGTGGAATTACAACTATTCAGGCCCTTTAGTTGTCTTCTATTCACATGTGTGTGACACCTTTGATATTGGACCTGAAACAGTTTCTGGTGACCCGCCATGACTTGTGGGGAGTACTTTCAGGTTGTTATGGAAACCATAGTAGTCCTTCTGTGGCAGCGCCCCCTTGTGGCACCAAGGGACTGCCGACAGGGCTTCACTTCCGGACTCCAGTTCCCACGAAGCCCTGTGAGTATCCAAGCTGGGATGCCTCCAGCAGACCACTGCCACCTAATGTATGGGAGGGCTGAACTGTGAACTGTTCCTGACTTCCGGTTTC